>NC_136492.1:131912018-132044518 GCF_053919585.1 Euprymna scolopes | reverse complement strand
CGATATGTACTGTCTTTAATAATGCAGATGATAAGTTGTTTTCCTCTCAATACAGACCAATAAGTCTGTTGTGTGTTATAAGTAAGTTACTGGAATCCATATTGAAATTAAAAGTAGTCCACCACCTCAGCAGAAATAACATTCTTAGTGACATGACATATGGTTTCAGCTCTGCAAGATCTACAGCAGATTAAGACTTTCTTTCTAGGGCAATTGCTCTTGGCATATAGACGGTATTCGATAAGGTATGGCATAAGGGCATACCTCACAAGTGTTCCACTTAAGGTATCACTGGAAATGCTTTCTCAATCATTAAATCATTTCTCTTTGATAGGTTCATAAGAGTAATGATCGATGGGCAGAAATCAGAGCCCCTCAGTATTAATGCTGGAATCTCTCAGGGGTCCATCCTGGGCCCAAATTTCTTCTTGAACTCCATCAATGAACTCCCCAAACACATAGTTAAATCATACGTCGCCAGCTATGTTGATCACACCACTGTCTATGGCAACACAGCAAAGGTTGTAAATGACAAAGTTCTCTCTGTGAGTGCTCCAATAATTCTGCGGATCGCCATGGAAGTCAACGCCCAAGTGGGTGATAACGTTTGTATATAAATTCAACTTAAAATTAACCCCCCCTTTCTGTCCACCTGATTGATGGGGCGTTTATTTTCGTATTTATTGGCTATATATTTGTTGACAACTCAGTTTGCTACGCGGCATGTAACTACATCTCGATTTCCAAGAATCCATTTTTTGCTTAAAGCTTTTCTCGGTAGGCCTACCAAGTACCGATGATCAACCTTATCGAAGACTTTGGACTGATCTAAATTGACCAGCGCGGCCTCAGTGTCGACTTTTTCTATCATCAGGCGTATCGAGTGCAAGTTATCCTGGATTGGCCTGCCCTTCACGGCACACGTTTCCCGGGGCTTACTAGACGAGCCAGGACAAGCTGCAGACGATTTGCGAGAATCTTGGCCAAAATCTGTAACTCCGCATAGCATCGTTAAGGGCCTGAAATTACCTAAACCATCCTCACCATCTTTGCTTTTACGAACACGTTTTATCACACACATGGTAAAGTACTTGGGGATTGAGCCGTTCCTAAACCTTGAGTTAAATAAAACCGTCAGCAAAGGGACAAAGATGTGCGACAACCTCAAATACACTTCGTAGGGCAGACCATCGATCCCCGGAGACCTATTAAGGCCGACCCGCTTTAAGGCTTGAATGACTTCATCCTCTGTTATTCCACCTTCGCACCTAGCCGCTTCGGTCGTCGAAAGACGAGAAAGGTCAGCCAAATAGGTATCGAACTGTTCTAATGACATACCGGGTTCCACGGAAAAAAAAGCTCCTGGAAATGAGATCTAAACGCCTCCAGCACACCCTGGTTTGTGGTCACGGTACGCCCGTCCGGCAATGTGACACGACCGATGTGCCTTTCGGCCGCTTGCCTTAGCTCCTCTACACGCAGTTCAGCGGCCATGTTTGTTGCTTACTGGGACATTCTTTTTAACCTATCCCTAATCGCTACAGCTTGGTGCTCCTTTTCAGTAAAAGAGGCAAGCTGAGCCTTAATTAAATTAACGCAAGCATCACCCCCTCCTCCACCGACCGATCTAATCTCGACTCTATTGTTGCTTTAGCTGCCCTAGATTCTAGGCTGAGTCTTTTGCTAAAATTGGCAGAAAAGGACCTAATGGCTTCCTTAATTTTTACCCAGCACTTATTCCCTATAATTGCCCCCGTCAGTTCCCGCTGTATGGTTAGTAATATCCCTTCCTGGAAGCCCTTCGCATCGAATAACGACGTGTTGAGCTTCCAGTAACCGGCTAATCTAGGCTTATGTCTATCTAAGTTTACCCGTACACAGACAAGTCTCTGATCCGAGTAAACTATATTGTGGAAACTTGGACAGTTCAATACTCCTACATCGACTCTCCTTACTAAGAACCGGTCGATATAGCTCGAGAGCTGTACCGGACCGGAGCCGTGTCTACCTGTCCAAGTTTACCCTAAGTCCCAGGGCTTTTCATTTCGGAATTTGTCGATAAGATTAAACTTATCCACAAATTCACAAAATAAAACAGCATCCCGATCTCTGTTATTACCCCTAGAAGGTAACCCAAATCGATCTAACTCGGGATCCAGGACCGTGTTCCAGTCTCCCGCTAAGATAACCGTTCGAGAAGTATCCATGAACTGCTCGATTCGCAGAAAAAAGCCAGCCAGCTCAACGTGGCTATTGGGCGCATAACCCCCAATAAGACGTAATGCCCTACCCTTTATGGTGACATCTAAAACACATAGTCTTCCCTTCGGATCCATAGAGCACGGGTCACACGACGCATCTAGGGACCTTTTAACGAGCCAGGAGACCCCTCTAGACTGAGAATTAAAATACGCTGAATAATCCTTAAAGGTCTTATACAGCGCACGTAAATGGTCACCAGCAATATAATGGGTTTCCTTCACACAGCAAATATCCACTCCAAGGTGATGCAGGTCCAAACTCAAGCGCCATTTTCGCGAGTCGGCCCTTACCCCTCGGACATTCACTCTTGCAAGCTTAAGATCCATGATTGTGCCTTAGGGTTGAGTACCAGAAACGAACATCGCGGTCGTGAGCGTGCCGACAGATCTCGTGAGGGAATAGGTACCCATCGCAGTATCGATGAGTCCGTCACGAGAGACACCGCCGACATGCAGAGGATAGGTTAGTTTGACTATCCTATACAGGGAGGGATGCATTTTTACCGGGACCCTCCCAACACAACACAACATTTTTTTCAAACTTCTTATGTCGGAGTCCTTGAAAATTACTAGGGGAGGGGAAAGATTAAAGGTCTGGTTTGCCTCCTTTTTTCCTTATGACGGTTAATACCCGTCTTGCATTGGGGAAATTGGTGGGGGGTGTCTGTTAGCTTCCCCCCTAAATGCCTGAAATTGATTTGCTTACTGAAGTCAGCACCTTTAAAATTCTTGTTACTGTTTATTGCAGCTGAATTTAATTTGCAATTATCTTTTCCTGGGAGGTAGAGGCTTTTTTGTTTATAGCAATTGCGGGGGTGGTGTCCATGTTAATAGGGTTAGTAGGTTTTTTTTCAGGAGAAGCAGGAGGAATATTGTGAGGGGACCTAGAGGTGGCTGGAACAGGAGTGGAGGATTTATTTTTCTTAAGGGAGCTTAGTTGTATTAGTTCAGGTGTTTTTGGAGGGACGGGAGATGTGACTGGAGGAGGCATTTTGAAAAGGGAAGGAGTTTTCGATGCAGTGGGGGACTTAGTGATTAGCCTGATGTTTTTAGATGGAGGTGATTTGCATGGGGATTGGGGTGTTTGTTTTTTTGGGGGGATTCCAGGTTTTTTAAGTTCATTATATATATTTTCTCTACCAGGGGCGTTCTGTAACATCGGTTCCTCCCTCATCTGGTTTAGGGAGATACGTCCGGGGGTCTTTTTGCCGGGTGCGATCTGTCATGTTTCTCCTTTAAGGGGTTCAGTGTCGTTGGTCACTTCGTCAGCTGGTTGGTTGGGAACACTTTGTACGCTGGTTCCCAAATGCTGGCCTGTAGTTTTCTTTGGGTTTGGTGTTTTTTTTTTTTTTTAAGTGGACACTCGGATGTGAGGTGTCCGATTTCCCCGCAGTTCCAACATGTGGGACGTCTGTCGGCCACTATAGTCGGTAGTTTCTCGTCTCCTACCTCCAGGAAAGAACGGGATACTTAAGAAGTCTTCTTTGTTAAGGAGTATATCGAAAGCCCATACTTCTTGGAACTCGTCTACTTCCACCTGAACCATCTCCCCGAATTTTAAGAAGAAGGCACCTAGTTGCGCGCCGTCTATGTGATGCGGAACGTGAAATACTGAGACTTTGGTGCGTATCTTGCCCATATATTCCGTTCTTAGGATGTGTTGTTGGGTGATTATTTCCTTTTGGGAAATAGTGAGGCACTCCTGCGCGGTGTTGAAGAGAGCGTTCCACGCATTGCAACCCTTACATTTGATGACGCGTAAGGGTCTCAATCCGGCGATGTCTAATAGGTTGATGATTATGTCGACTGAAGCTCGGATTATTTTTTTGTCTTTCTATCAACGACGAATAGTGTAAGGCACCTCTTCTGAATTTCTTCCAGTTTTGGTATGTCGACTATGAGTCCCGTGCTGGTAACTTTATCCAGGAATTGTTTTGCCTTCTCTATGGACAGGTCTACGTCTATATCTACTTTCGGGGGTTTGGTCCACGGGTTCGGGGTTGCAGTTGCGACGTTCTCCGTCTGCATATTAATGACGACAGGCGTTTGGCTCGCAGGAGCGGCCATAGCCGGACCGTTTTAAAAAATGGTTGAAAAAAGTTCACAAAAATGTTACAAATAACAGTAACAGAAGGGGGGGAGTTCGTGTGGTAAAAGAAAATCTGACTCGGTGAAGAAGAAGAAAAGGACAGAGGAAAGAATCAACTTACAGAATAACGCAGAGCAGAATCAAAAGACGTATTAATGTGGTATATATTTAATTGCCGCCCACATCGGCAATATTTGGCACAAGGCCTGGAAAGTGGGATACCCGCAGGCTCCCCTAAAGGAGAGGCACTCCTGCAATTTTAAAAATTGACTGAGTAACCCCGTCGGCATTCCCCGGCAGCAAGCAATAAACTTGCCCCACCGGAAAGTCCGGTGGCAAGGCCTGGGAGGGTGGACCTCCTAGGTATTACCCAGGCGGTGTACCTCAGTGCAACAGGTGCTGGGCCGGTTCCCGGGCCCTCACCTGTTAGGTTGAGTGTCAAGTGACGAATCCTTGACTGGTACTACCCTGTCTCCCTGCAGCCGAGGCCGCTAGGAGACACATCCCACCATCTCAAGAGATTAATGGGGTATATATTTAATTGCCACCAACATCGGCAATATTTGGCACAAGGCCTGGAAAGTGGGATACCTGCAGGCTCCCCTAAAGGAGGGACACTCCTGCAATTTTAAAAATTGCCGGAGTAACCCCGTCGGCATTCCCCGGTCGGGGCGCCTCAGGCAGCAAGCAATAAACTTGCCCCACCAGAAAGCCCGGTGGAAAGGCCTGGGAGGGTGGACCTCCTAGGTATTACCCAGACGGTGTACCTCAGTCCAACAGGTGCTGGGCCGGTTCCCGGCCCCTCACCTGTTGGGCTGAGTGTCAAGTGACGAATCCTTGACTGGTACTACCCTGTCTCCCTGCAGCCAAGGCCGCTATGAGACACATCCCATGATCTCAAGAGATTGATGGGGTAGATATTTATTTGCTGCCCACATCAGCAAAATGTGGCACAAGGCCGGAAAGTGGGAACCCCGCAGACTCCCCTAAAGGAGGGGCACTCCTGCAATTTTAAAAAATTGCCTGAGTAACCCCGTCGGCATTCCCCGGTCGGGGCGCCTCAGGCAGCAAGCAATAAACTTGCCCCACCGGAAAGCCCGGTGGCATGGCCTGGGAGGGTGGACCTCCTAGGTATTACCCAGGCGGTGTACCTCAGTCCAACAGGTGCTGGGCCGGTTCCCGGCCCCTCACCTGTTGGGCTGAGTGTCAAGTGACGAATCCTTGACGTGTACTACCCTGTCTCCATGCAGCCGAAGCCGCTAGGAGACATCCCATCATCTCAAGAGAGTGGTGGGGTAGATATTTATTTGCTGCCCACCTCAGCAAAATGTGGCACAAGGCCGGAAAGTGGGAACCCCGCAGGCTCCCCTAAAAGAGGGACACTCCTGCAATTTTAAAAATTGCCTGAGTAACCCCGTCGGCATTCCCCGGTCGGGGCGCCTCAGGAAGCAAGCAATAAACTTGCCCCACCGGAAAGCCCGGTGGCATGGCCTGGGAGGGTGGACCTCCTAGGTATTACCCAGGCGGTGTACCTCAGTCCAACAGGTGCTGGGCCGGTTCCCGGCCCCTCACCTGTTGGGCTGAGTGTCAAGTGACGAATCCTTGACGTGTACTACCCTGTCTCCATGCAGCCGAAGCCGCTAGGAGACATCCCATCATCTCAAGAGAGTGGTGGGGTAGATATTTATTTGCTGCCCACCTCAGCAAAATGTGGCACAAGGCCGGAAAGTGGGAACCCCGCAGGCTCCCCTAAAGGAGGGGCACTCCTGCAATTTTAAAAATTGCCTGAGTAACCCCGTCGGCATTCCCCGGTCGGGGCGCCTCAGGCAGCAAGCAATAAACTTGCCCCACCGGAAAGCCCGGTGGCAAGGCCTGGGAGGGTGGACCTCCTAGGTATTACCCAGGCGGTGTACCTCAGTCCAACAGGTGCTGGGCCGGTTCCCGGCCCCTCACCTGTTGGGCTGAGTGTCAAGTGACGAATCCTTGACTTGTACTACCCTGTCTCCATGCAGCCGAGGCCGCTAGGAGACATCCCATCATCTCAAGAGAGTGGTGGGGTATGATCCCACACAGTCGGACGATTCTATTTATAAAGGATTCTGTTAAGAACTGACGAATCAAATTAATTCACGTTCTGCTACCAACCAATCAGAAACCAGATTTGATTAATAAATATTAAACCTTTTCTGGAGCAATTTCACATGTCCTATATATATATATATATATATATATATATATATATATATATATATATATATATATATATATATATATATATATATATATATATATATATATATATATATATATATATATATATGCATATACGCACGTACGTCTGCGATAATATTGGTGCCTGGAGATTGTGTAGCCAAATCAAACGCGGGAGATCATGCTTTTCTAGGAACCTCGTTACATTGCCATATGTGTTAATGTGAGCATTATTCTGCATAAATATTAGCTGATCATCAAATTCCGGATGAAGTAGGGTAGGAAATGCTCAGTCAACATATTAATGTACATGAACGAATTAATTCGACCTTGAAACATAACCATAGGGCCTGGACATTGATATTAATAATATCTCACACATAAACTGAAATTCCATAATTTTGCAGCGTTGAAACGGAGCAGTTAGGATACAATTCTTCGTCTTTGCTCCGAGGGACGTGCTACTTACCATCGCTGTGTAGCCTATTGAACTTGATTTCGTCGCTAAAGCACTTATGTCCAATATGAATTGTAATGCTTTTCCTTGCATCCGACGAATCCATGTGGCGCTATCTGTTCTTTACAGAAATCATGTGCTTACGTCGTGCAACATATCCTCGCAAATTAAATTCTTAACAGTAGAAAAAGAGCACTTTTTTAACAATAATCCACTGATGTTTGTCTTAGAAACGGTTTAATATTTGTTTCTTAGGCTGCGGATCTTAATTGCATTGTCTTCCTTGTTAGAAGTAACTCTACTACCAGCAAATTTAGGGGCCGGTATTTTGGTGCTTTTGCACAGTAATTTGTATCGTTTTCTGATCTCACTTCAATCTGCGGCGGATTTTCGATTGGATAAACCAGAACGGTTGAGATTAATTAGCTCCTGACTATCACTAAGAAAAAGTCATTTCAGAAGAACTAAATGTTAGGTTGTATAATTGGAACAATTAGCGATGTCTCTTGCCTGTTGGTGGACATTTGAAATGATTTATTGGCGATAATTTTAGTTGGTTTAAGAGAATTTGTTGCTTCGGGCTTTATTTTGCCTCCCCAAAGATTATCGAGGAATTAAAGGTGAATCAAATGAGTTATGGGTTATCCAATTGCATTTTACTTGTATTTTAACTTTCTTCGAAAATTACAAGAGAAAACTTATATATATATACGAGGGGCGTGCAATAAGTAATGCCCCTAACAAACTTCCATTTGTCTGATCTAGCTAAAATTGTCCATGTGCAATGATGTATATCTCTACGGGTCATGCGGCAAATTACAGCACTGCTCTAATTGTGTTTTCTGTTTAACAGGTGTTTGAACTGAGTCCTGTGAGAAATGGAATCTGTTTTATGTAGAGCAGTAATCTTGGTGTTTGTATTTGAAAGGACGCTCACCACCTGAGTCTTTTGATGAAATGAAAAAAAAACCTCATAGTGATAATGTCCCATCATATGACTTTGTAAAACACTTGCATCGTAAATTCAAACACGGTCGAAAGTCTGTGGAAACAGCTCCCATACCTGGTCGTCCCCCTTGTGCCATTGATAAGGTATCTGCACGCACTCCCATATTGAGTCTCCCCTTTTGGAAGATCGGTGCATTACAATTCGCTAAATAGCCCAAGATATCAAGATTAGTACAGGGTATGTGGAAACTATCATTCCTGACAATTTTCATATGAGTAAGGTGTCTGCCAGATGGGTTCCCAGGTTGCTCACACGTTTCCAGAAGCAAGAGCGCGTCGGGTGCTCGATGATGGATTTAAAGATTTGCCAAGAACATGAGTCAAAGTTTTTCAAAAGACTGATTACACATAATGAAACCTGGGTATATCACTATCATCCAGAGACCAATGTCTAGTCAATGCAATGGAAGCACTTGGACTCACCATCTCCAACGACGGGAAGGGAACATCCTTCCGCTGGTAAGGTCATTCTCAACGTCTTATGGGACCAGGACGGAGTAGTGATGACAGATTGTCTGTCAAAGGGTATCACAATTACAGGCGCCTATTATGCTTCACTTTGGAGGAAATTAAGGGAACTATGAAAATCAAAAGACGGGGCCAAATCTGCAAAGTTACCCTCCTTATGCAGGATAACGCTCCGGTCCACAACACGTATGTCGCCAGATCAGAAGCACGGGCATGTGGTTATGAAATTCTCCCCATCCTCCCTACTCTCCTTACCTTGCACATTCTGACCTTCACCTCTTCCCAGCAATGCAGTTGCTTTTGAAAGGAAAGCGTTTCCTAGATGATCAAGACTTGCTTTCTGAAGTCCCGTCGTGGTTGGAGGATAAACCTGGGGTGTTCTACAAAAAACCGTCTCCAGAGCTGGGTCAGGCGATGAGAGAAATGCACAACTCTGGGTAGTTCCTATGTACCAAAAGACTAACGACTGTGCCAAGTTTCGTTGCTCTGCTGCTATGGAGAGGGGTCAGGGGTATTACTTATTGCATGACCCTCGTATATATACATTCGAATTCCTGTAGGGTTGTTTGTTCACAATTTGATTAACATATAAACAAACGTGTCTTACTTTAATCTTTCATTTATTTCTATATAAAGTATTATACTTGGAAATATACAATTAACAGCCCAACTTATTTGCATATGATTTAAAGAAAAATTGATGTTAATAATAGCGTAATCTTAGTTACTGTATTTTGCGAGATAAGTATTTTAATATTCCTTTGAAAATTGTTTTTTTTTAATACATTTCGACCAATAATTATGGTGGTAATATATTAAATTTACTGTTTATTTAATTTATATTTCCAACTGAAACCTTTTTTAAAACATATTAGTTATTTTCCCTTAGTTGCTATCCATAAAAAAACAAAAAAAAATCGTTTAGCAAATATCATTTGGTAATTTCATTAATTTTCTAGCTGGAAAAAACAATCCGTGTAGATAGAACAAATGTTCGGTTTTATTGTTTTTTTAAGGTTGGTTGTTTTTGTTTTACGTCATATCAACTCTTTTCAGGTTATTTAATGACGAATCAAGTGAATTTAACGAAAAGGTATGTAGGAGAATACATATATATTTTTTAAGTCGATTTCTTTTTAACCCATAGTTCGGACCCTTAGAGGTACTACTACTCCGGCGCAGAGTGGACCTGGGAGTAATGGAAATCAAGGGGTGGATCCACAATCCCCCAAATCCCGCAAGCTGGGGGCTTACCATCGCATATAGTTTAAGGTCATATGCAGGAACTGTTGTTTTTATATATCAAAACACACACACACAAGGTTGAATTTGTTGGGTTTTTTTTTATTGCTCACGGCAATACATTGATCGGTAAACATTTACCACGTAATTCAGCTTCGCTTTATACCTAAAAAAATAACACCCCCATTTAAATTCCACAATTTACAATTGTTTTCTTTTTTTCTTCGTTAATTTCATCGATTACAACTTCATTTTTTTATTAAAGACGCAATTTTATACGACGTTTCCCAGCGGTGTTTAACCCCCCCCCAAAAAAAAATAATGGAGATAAACTTTTGCAGCCTAATACATTTAAACAGCCTTTATAAATATTATTGGTTTGCAGAAGTGCAAATAATTGCAAAAAAATTAGAAATGTTGAAAAGCTATTAGAAAGGGAGTAACTTTCCTATATAAGTTAACGTAAAATGAGAAACTACTATTTGGCCACCGAACCTTCAACGAGTTATGTAACCTCTAGCATTTATTTAAAGTTTGGCGATTGAGGGGAGGGAAAAGCTGTGGGGGGATAACATTGGAAACATAAAATAACGATAAATTTAATTATTTTTATTAAAGTATTGTATACTTTTACCTAACTATTTAACAAACAAAACACAACCCAAAATATGACAAATTCATTAGGGGGGGATACAATAAAAACATAAAACGACAAATAAAACGCAAATCGAATCCACCCTATCTATAAAAAAGAAAGCCTAAAATTTATGTTATTTACAACAACAAAAAACAATAAAAAGAGTGTTCTTACAAAAAAAAAAGGTAAATGTGTGGTATAGCGGTGTAAATTATTTTACAGACAAAACAATTTTTAAAAAAATGTTTGTATATAAAACATTATTAGACCCAACAGGCTTAAATAAAACCCCCCAAAAATATCAATTTTATGTTTATTTATCATTTTATTAGACTAAATGTGCACGGCTTACACGTTTCAAATTTAACCTTTTTTTAGATTTGGTAGAATGGATGTTTAGGCAAAAGTGTGCCTTTTTACGCTCTTTTATTACAAAAAATATAGGGCGGCCAAAAACATAGTTCATGAAAGAGCTTAAAAAGGGCAATCTGCTAAACCTTACAAAGGCGAAATTTTAAAAGCAATAAAGCGGCCTCGAATAATCAATGTAAATGATAAAAAAATAATAACCAAAATGAGTTTTTTTTCAGACTTTAAGTCTAACAATATTTTTATATAAAAATACATACTTTTCATAGTTGTTTCTGGCAAGTAATTTACGCCGCATAACTACACACTTACCAAAATGAAAAATAAAACCAATGTTTATAAACGTCATTTTTTAGGTTCACAAAATCGTGAGTTTTCTAAGGTCAGTGATACATTCTGTCTACATATCAGGTGAAGCGACTATCAGATACTTCTTTTGTGGGGGATCACATTTGCAAGTTTTTATCCGCTCTTTATTTTTAATTTTTTGTGGGTAACTTACGTTACACATGATGAAAATGATTAGTATAGCAGACGTGTTTCAAACAAAACGTCATGTCAACCCAAGCAACGCCGGGTACCCATGCGTATATATATATATATATATATATATATATATATATATATATATATCACACATAAGCAAAAACAAGCACTCGAAAAGATCCGTAATAATAATGACATAATAATAAAAGAAGCAGACAAAGGCAGTGCCATAGTAATCATGGACATAACGTATTATGAAACAAAAATTACAGAATTACTGGATGACAAACACTACTATAAACCCATTAGTACCAACATAGATAACACCACCATCTCAAAAATCACAAAACTTTGTACAACACACAACAAAATATTAAAAAAGAAAGAAAAGGACTTCCTCACAAATTTCATTACAGAGACCAACAACTTCTACGGACTGCCTAAAATACACAAATCTGGCACAATAAAACTTGCCATCGATACACAAAACTCAGAATATATTAGCGCTCCAAACCCTAGTGACCTTACATTTAGACCCATTGTAGCAGGACCAGCCTGTCCGACAAGCAGACTTAGCAACTTAATAGACATCTTATTACAACCTTTCACAGATCAAGTTAAGAGCTACATAAGGGACGACATCCATTTTCTTACTACCTTACCACATACAGTAGAAAACGGGACACTATTAGTTACATTTGACGTTAGCAGTTTATATAGTAATATACCCCATGAATTAGGAAAAGAAGCAATACTATTTTGGATCAACAGAGACGCACAAACACTACATCCCAGATTCACAAAGCAATTCATTATCGATAGTATAGACATAATTCTAAATAATAATTCCTTCGAATTCAACAATACCAACTACATCCAAACACTAGGTACAGCAATGGGAACGAAAATGGCACCGACTTACGCAACCCTTACATTAGCCTACCTAGAAGAAACCTTATATAAAAAAATAGAACAAAAATTTGGCCACAGCACTAAAATAATGTTTGTAGAATCATGGAAAAGGTACTTAGATGACTGCTTCATCCTATGGAAACCCACATGGGGGGACATCACAGACTTACACACCATACTCCAGAACCTACACCCAAAAATTAAATTCACCATAGAACAAAGCTCTACAGAATTACCTTTCCTAGACATACTGATAAAGATTAAAGACAATAACATTATCACAGACATTTACCGCAAATCTACAGACACCCAACAATACCTACACTTTAAAAGTCACCACCCTAAAAGCTGCATAAAATCAATTCCCTACACCCTAGCACGTAGAATCTGCACCATAATCACGGACAATAACCTTCGAAAAATCCGACTCAAGGAACTACGAGTAAATTTAAGAAAAAGAAAATACCCATCACAACTTATAGACAAAGGGATCCAACTTGCAACAAATATACCAGTAGAAGATTTGAGAACCCCTAAAGAACGAAACAAAGAACAAATCCTAACATACGTCTCCACACACAACACAAACAACCCAGAGCTTTTCACAGAGATAACGAAAAACCTCGTCCTACTTAACCAAAACAGCAAACTAAACAATTTCCTTAAAACAACAAAAATAATAGAAAGCAAACGCCAACCCAAAAACCTAAAACGCATTCTTACCTCATCCAAACTCAATCAAGACGCAACAAAAGGAGTCACAAAATGCAACAAACAACGATGTGGAGTCTGCAACATAATATTAGAGGGAAACACATACACATTTACGAACCCCATACAAACATTCAAAATTAAAAAAAAAACCTAGATTGCACCTCAAAAAACGTGATCTATGTAATAAAATGTCCAGCATGCGATAAATCCTACATAGGCGCTACAAAAAACCTTAGTAATAGAGTAGCCCTACACCGATCCAACATCAAAATCGCGGAAAACAGACACCTACATGTATCACAACATATACATACATGCAGTGGAGGCAGATTCGAGATAATGCCCATCTTCCAAACTGACAACTACTTCTACTTGCTAACTCAAGAAAAAAATTTCATAGCAAAGTTTAACCCCGCCTTAAACATCTCTCCTTAATTATACACATAAATAGGCAAAACACAAAATACACTTACACGCATGCATGCTTGGGTAGGTGTGCACCCTCACACACGAAACAACAAAAAAGCACAATAAGGCACACGCACACTTTCGCGGGTGCGCGCGCCCATACCCAGTACAGTACCATTTCTCTTAAATACACAAACAACTAGAAATTAAACGTATGTATGTGTATGTGCACGCGTGTGTGCGTGTGTATATGTGTGTGTGCGTGGGTGTGCACATATGATTGTGTATGCGTGTGTGTATAATTATATATCATCTGTTATCTATGCTACATCTTGTTTGTATGTATACGTGCACTTATGTTTGGGTGACCGAATCCATGTATGCATATGTGCATGGATTGGAAAGGAAACTTCAACCAATATATACATAAGGTGGAATGTATGAATATGTATGTGTGTGTATGATGGTGAGTGCATGTGCCCATATATATATATATGGGTGGATGAGTGTATACACATCCGTATGTATGTGTGTGTATGTGTATATTTATATACATATGTATGCACATGTATGAGTGGGTAAATGTGTTCGTGTGGATATGGATATACGCGTATGTGTGAGCCCCTGCATATGTCTGTGTGTGTGCATGTGTGTGTGTATGTGTGTGTGCCTACATAGTATGTGGATGTTTGTGAGTGTATGTGCACATACATATATGTGTGTACATATATGTGTGTATGTGCGTGTATGTGTGTGTATATATATCTTCTACCTATTATCCATCTTACTTGTGTGTGTGTGGGGGCGTGTACGTATGTCGGAATGATTAAGCGCATATATACATGCGTGTTTTGGTTGGAAAAAAAGTATATATATATATATATATATATATATATATATATATATAAAATAAAAAATAAAAAAATAAAAAATAATTGTTAGCGGTGGATGTATGCGAGTACGTGTGTGGGTGTGTAGGTGGGTATGTATATGTATATATATGTATGCTCCTACATATATTTCTATGTAGGTACGTGTGTGTATGTGTGTGTGCCTGCGTGCGTGTGCGTGTGCATGCGTACATGTACATGAATGTATATGTATGCGTATATGATTGTGTGTGAGTGTATGCTATACATGGGGAAAGAAAGTCTTTAAAAAGAACCTTAAAAAAGCCATAAAAACCTTCACCATATGGACTAAAAAACATTCTTTGAAACTAACTTTGACCGGCCACTGTGAACACTTAAAATTGGAGACAGAACGTCTGAACACTGAACACACGCATCGCATCACTATGAAAAACATATTTAATATCAGCGGAGGCATATCCACAAACTCCCATTTTAAAGAAAAACTTTTTTACGAAAATATCTGAAGAGAGCACACCCTAAGCTCGAAACGCGTTATAAAAATATTTTAAAATAAAAATATGAAAAAAACTTTTAAAAAAACCCACAACTGTTGATGGCTACACTCTTTTAAATATATATATATATATATACATATATATAGTAGCCTTCGTGTGTGTGTGTTTGACTGTGTGGACAACTCCCGATAGTAATAGAAATAGAAAGGTCATATGTGTTTACACCTATCCTGGTCAATAATAATTATGGTATGATACTTCTGTTGATTTTCTTTTGATGGTGGGGACGTGAATTTTGCTTTGAATCATAAATAAACGATAAATATTATACATTTTTATGAAACCATACTGTATTTAACCTGATTTTGGTATAAAGAGAATGGACCTCAAAATATGACGAATTAATTTTGGGATGGGGATACATTAGAACTATAAAAATGACAAAAACTGTCCTTTAATTGTTTTTGGGATTAATCTTTGGTAGATTTTGTGTTTTTTTTGTGATCTCACGGGCATCCGCTGCTTTGGTTATTGACAAAAAAATTGTATTAGTTTATTTTTAATTATATTATTTTCAAATCGAACTTAATATCAACCGAGAAAAATCTGGGTACCCGTGCTAGTATATATATATATATATATATATATATATATATATATATATATATATATATTCATATATATATATATGTATATATTCATATATATATACATATTCATATATATATATATTCATATATATATATTCATATATATATTCATATATATATAGATATATATATATATTCATATATATATTCATATATATATATTTATATATATATATGTATATATATTCATATATATATATATATATGTATATATATTCATATATATATTCACAAATATATTAATATATATATATATGTATATATATTCATATATATATTCACATATATATTAATATATATGTATATATATTCATATATATGTTCACATATATATTAATATATATATATATATATATATATATATATTCATATATATATATATTCACATATATATTAATATATATATATGTATATATATTCACATATATATTAATATATAGATATGTGTATATATATATATATATATATATATATATATATATATATATATATATATATATGGTTCACATTAGCGCTTTCGATTCTTTCTTGAATCATCATCAGGTGGATATAAACTATTAGAAATAGAAGTGAAATATATAGTTACAAATGATAAAATGAGTCAATGAAATGTCGATTAAGATATACATTTACGAGTGATAAAAAACTCGATTAAAAATTAGGATAATTAAAGGCAATGTAAGTAAAACAAGTCGTATACTGGTTATGCTAACCATTTCAGCAAATTACTGTTACTTTCAAAATTAATGCTATTTATAGATGGGGGCTTGGTTTTTATATATAGTGCTTCAAGTATTTTTAATTTTTTACAATTACTTTCTAGTTGCAAAACCCTTGTCTTGTCCACCAGGGCCTTTCTAAGATTAGAGGGGGGGACAGCTATGTTGATTTACTAAATGCTTGTATATTGAGCTAGTACTGTTCAGATGCATCGTTAATCGACGGGACAATGTTATTTTTTGTATGTCCAGTAATATGCGTTTTTATTTTCGGAGTTACACTCTCCTAAGAGGCATTGAAATTTGTACACAATATTGGTTTGCTGCAACATTTTTCTCGCCGGCGATGAGTTATTTTTAACGATGAGGTTCTGGGTTCAATACATCTTATAGTATATAATAAATCTAATCTTAGAATTGTTCTCTAGAGGTGCTGTATATCTATGTATGATGCTTTTAATTATTTTTCTCTCACTCTAAAATTTGGTGTCAACTGGTTTTTATAAAATATGTCTATACGGTTAGTGTTAGAAGATTGACTATTATTGCGGTCAAGGTTTTTAGGGGACTTTAACAATAGTGTAATTTGTTGATCAACAATATAATTCGGAAAATAATTATTTATAAGAACCCGTTTGATATTTGTAATTTCTATTAGTAGTGTTTTTTTCGTAGAAGCAATCATCTTAGCACGGTTTAAAAGATGTTTGATTATGGCAATTTTATCACGCTGAGGGCATTCACTCTTAAAGTTTAAGATGCTGGATTTAGTACTAGTTGGTTTTTTGTATACAGCTGCGTCGAAAGTATTGTTAGATGAGTCTATAAGGACGTCCAGAAAGTTAATTTGTTTGGTATCATTTAATTATTTTGTAAACTTAAGGACACAGGTTTGTTTTTTTTAAGATCTTGAAGTTTATATATCTGTTCGTACTTATCAGCTAAGAGGAGTATGTCGTGAACATAACGTACATACATAGGGGGGGGGGTTATATTATTTTTAAATGTTTTTTTTCTAAGTCTGCCATATAAAATTCACTTAGGGTAGCTCCAGGACTGATCTCATTGAGACTCCATCTATTTGATTATATATGTTGCCATTAGGATCATAAAAAGGTATTTCCGTGGTGCAGATGAATTATATTTTTTAAATATATATTTTAATAATTTTAAGTGGGGGGAGTGACGGATTATTGTAGATCTCGTTTATAATTATATCTATGGTTTTAGCTACAGGACATTTGTAAAAAGACTTTCGACGTCAAATTAAGCGATATTTCTATTTTCGGGTTGCATTGTTTTAAGTATTTCATGAGCTCATGTGTGGATCTAACGCTGTACTTGCTAGGAATGTATGGGCTGATAAGTGCGTTTAAGTTTTGGTAAGTGAATAAATGGGAGTGGGGATTTGCGAAATGATAGGGCGAAGAGGAGCATTAGGTTTATGTATCTTAACCATACCATAAAGATAGCCGGGTTTATATTAACCAATTATCTTGGGGAGGTGATACTTTCCCATTTGTGCGGGATTTGCTTTGATTAATTTTTTAATTTGTGTTTTTACTGTATTTTCAGGATTTTTATTAAGTTTTTTTTATATTTCGTATTGTCGTTAAGGGTATTCTGTTTTTTTTTATTATAATCAGTTTTGTTCAGAATGATAAAAATATTAGATTTATCGGGTTTTTTTTTCAACTATATGTGGGTGGTTAATATCGAGTTGTATTGTTTTTTATGAAGTCGACTTTTTAGAGCTTCCGCTTTTAGAATGTCTCTTAACCCAGGATGAGTTGTGATTTTTTAATCTTTTTCTAGATTAGTGATGCGTTCATGAAGTAGTTCAAGTTCTGTTTTTTTTTCTCTTGATGGTTAAATTGTTGTGCAAGATGGCAATTGGGTCCAAGGTTTAAGATTTCCTTCTGTTTTTTCTGTAAGTTCATAGTCTGATATGTTAATATAACATTGTGTGTTATTAGGTAGTATGATAGAACCTTTATATGGAGGGTTTTATTTTTGGGGGATGTTCAGTCGTTGTGAATGTTCATGATTAAAGGTGATATCAGGGAGTCTTTGTTGAAATTCAGTGCATTCCTCAACGGTATGTAATGTATATATATATATATATATATATATATATATATATATATATATACATATATAAAATAATGTATATATACATACATATATATACATTATTTTATATATATATATATATATATGTATGTATATATATACATATATAAAATAATGTATATATATACATACATATATATACATTATTTTTTATATATATATATATATATATATATATATATATATATATATATATAAATAAAGTAATTTAAAAGAAGCGAACAACACTAATTTTTTACGAGGAAACATACCGGGATAAGGCAAAATATATGAAGGAAAGATAAATAAAGAGAAATAAAGGGAGGATTGTCAAAAACAGATGGTGAAAAATTGATCGAACGTTCATCGACGCGTGTTTACCATACATAATTTTAAGATTTAATTATTAAAATAATAAATTATTATACTAGTTTTTTTGTTTGTTTTGCTTGAACGAATCCTTATTAAATAAATGTGGAAAGCCCTGAGATAAAAATACTTTTAAATTCAGTAAAACAGACGCAAATATTGTAAATGTATTTCCTTAAATTAAAGAGCACAAAAATATTTCTTTTTATCGTACAACTCCGGTGATTACGAGTCTTTGAATTGCTTAGTAAAAAACAGTATGATTTCATAGAAGCCAGCCATCTTATATTTTGAATTGGTTTAACACATGTTTAAGGAAACAACATGGTAACAAGCCTTAATTGTTCGACTATAGGCTTTATACCTTTTCAATTATTCTTGTAATAAATACACAGAATCGTTACTTTTCGATCGATCCACGTTTAAAAACTGGATTACCTGTTTACCAGTGTTCATGACAACTATCCGGACAAAATTTAAAGCAACTAATGTGGCAGAGGGCCATTATCTATACGTTTTGGGATCGAATCGTTGTGGGAAATGTATTTTTTATCGTTTTTGTTTAAAGTTTAATATTTAAGCAATGTTATTTCAGCCATTCTTCACGTAACGTTCGTTTTACTGGGTTTTTTTACTTTGCTTATTCTTAGGTTTTCATTAACACCCCCAACATCCGACCTACAAAACACACAAATTAAACACCCGCCAACACCGGGTACCCCTCGATTTTTCAAATTTTATTATTGAAACTGGCTTATTTAAGCCATTTTTTACGTTTTTTTTTAGGGGGTGGGTATTATTTTTTCCGAAGTTTTAACGTGCGTTTTTCCGTTTTCCTTTTTGTTTTTGTTTTTCCGATTTTTAGATTTAACATCGTTCGTTTGCCTTACGTTAGTTTTTTTTTGTGTTTTTCTTACTTCGCTTATTCTTATGTTTTCATTACCCCACCACTAACCCCCAGGCACCCCCGCTTTATTTTTCAGATAAGTTTTTATGTTCGTTTTTCTGTTTTCTTCTTTTGTTTTTTTCTACTTCGCTTATTCTTATGTTTTGATTGACAATCCCCCCGCCCGACCACATACCGCTCCAAACACTTGGGCAGAACCGGGTCCACCCCCGCTAGTATATATATATATATATATATATATATATATATATATATACAAAAGATATATATATATATATATATATTAAAGAAAAATATATAAATGAAAGAATATATATATATATATATATATATATATATATATATATATATATATATATATATATATATGAAGCGAAAATGTATGTATTTATATGTGTTCGCCTGTTCTGTGTGCCCGCAAAAGAATTTGTTTCGGAAGCTTCTCGAAACCGACGACTTTTTTATATCACGTCGAAATCGTAATATCTACGGAGGTCGCCCGTCTATTTTATTTACCCGACTCTGAAACGTCTGATCGACATTTTGGGATGGTCGAATGTTACTTTCGTTTTTCGGTATAAAAAAAGCGAAACTCGATTCTCATCACTGGCGCCAATGTTCTCTTGAAAGCGATGTAACGTTCCGTAAATGTCGGCATACCGTCGTCATATCAGATTGTTGCTTTCATTTTTAGACGATAGACTCCCCTAATAAACGGGGGATTTTTTTGTCGACAAAGTTAGGTAAACACAAACAAACCGGGGCATTAACCTCATTAAAAAACTGCCCGGCAGAAAATGGTATCTGCTGAATAGCTATTGCTTACGTCGTCGTCGTTGTCGTCGTCGTCGTCGTCGTCGTCATAACGCTCGCACAAAATGTTAACTCTACGACGCCCGTGCGGGCACCTGTCAATTTTGTCCTTACTTAAATATATTCAAACACCTTTCAGTAACCCATTCAGGCTGGCCGAAAGGTTAACAGTTCATGTTTTTTTTTCACTTTTTATTTTCTAACTCCGTCTCAGGTCTTCTGGTTCGATCCTACCAACTTACCAACACTTTTACCCCCCCCGGTGTCTTTTAAATTTAAGAGCACACCCACCTCGAACCCATGGGCAACCCCGGGTACCCCCGCAAGTATTTATATAAAACTCCAAAATCGGAATTTGATTAGATATTTGTAGATATAGAGTATTTTATAAATTGTTAAGAATGATGGGAAATACATACTAACGATGAATAGACTAAACAATAAATTTAAGCAATACGCCCCTAAATATTCAATTAAAAAGAACTCAAATAATTTTAGGTTAAGTTTTATGAGCAGAGCGATTCATTAAATATTATGTTTGAAGTAATCACCCATGGCACAAGCTGGAATTTTACAAGTATAAAAAACAAAACAGTTATCTACCTAATCAACAACTGAAATTAGGGCATCTACTAGATGTGTTGTAGATTTCAACTGATACGATTGAGAGACGAGAAGGTCCATTGGCTGAAAGGAAGGGGCGCGGTGGATACTAGAAAGCTGATTGGCTTACAAGAAATCCTCGACATATATAAAAACAAGAAGCAACCACAGAATTCGCGCACACGCCTGACGAATCCTATAGTTGGATGAAACGCAGAATATTCAGTGTAGCTTAATCCCCATATATATTTTATAAATTACTATATATATATATATATATATATATATATATATGTATATATATATATATATATTTATATTATATATATATATATATATATATCTGTGAATAAATAAATTAATACATATATGTGTGTGTATGTATGTGTGTGCATGTATTTTCTAAATCTATAGACTTGCATATGATTGTTATATTATAAATACATTGTTTGGACAAAGAAAATTATGTGGCATTTACTCACATGATCAGTTCGAAAGAAAATCCTTTATCACGCCAAGAAATTTTCCGCCAACACCATTACATCGGAATTTAGCTAGAGGAACAGAATGGTCAACCGAACGCCTTGATAATGTCGTGTTGTATGACCCTACCTTTCCTGAATTATCAATAACTCCACGACTAAAATGTCAGTAATTAAACGAAAACCACGTATGCCATAGTGAACGTCTCTTAAAAGGCACATTTATGTCATAAATACAATGCACGTACTTTAAACCAAAGACAAAATTGCTAATCACAGAGAGGATATATTCAGCATGGTATATATATATATATATATATATATATATATATATATATATATATATATATATATATATATATATATATATATATATATATATATATATATATATATATATATATATATATATATATATATATATATATATATATATATATATCGAATCAGACCCAACAATTGCATTTTTAAAGTAAGGGTATTTTCCATGAAGACGTGAAAACTAGGAATGGTAAATAGAAATTGAATATTTGTGAAAGGATAGAGGAAAATTTACAGACAGCAGCAAATATTCGAATCGGCAACTAATTCTTATGAGAGTTAACGTTCAGAAAACCAACCTACCAACCATTTTGAAATATATGGATGTTAATTCAAGGGCTTTATCAAATTACAAATAGAACCTAATAAAATCACAAAAAAATCAATATAAACTTTTCCAGCATTTACCAGAAGAAACATACGCTTTTTAAATAGAAAGTAAACCAACCTTAGGACGAGCAACTATAGGAGAAATTGCAGAATTGGCATTGATACCCTGATTATACGCATTTATAAAAATTAGGAGACTCGAAGTAAGTTTTAATGTACCAAATTCCATAAGTAAATACCAATACCAATTCTAAACATACACGTCTCCTGAACGTCAAATGGGATGCTGCAGAGCCTATCTAAATCAGCCCCTCAGAAATGTAATTATTATTATTGATGAGGTCATCAATTAAAGACTTACTATATATATATATATATATATATATATATATATATATATATATATATATATATATATATATGCGTTTGTGTGTGGGTGTGTAGGTGTGTGTGTGGGGGATGAGTGTGTGTGTGTATCAACATAAACAACATCATAATGATATGATTGAGAAATAAGTAAGATCCAGTAAATATGCTTGAGAAAGTTTATTATCATAAACGCCTGGAAGAGGGTGACAATTTAGGGCAAGTCCAGCGACAAAAAAAAAAGTTAAAACAGCATTACCCTAAATTATTATATATGATTTGAGTTGCCGAATGATGGGCATTAAAATAACAACTAAAATCAAAATAAGTCGTTTGATAAATGATGTTTCATTCCAGTATAAATACTGCTGGATTTAGCATCGGCAGCAGAACAGTCATTTCCAAGAAAACGAATGACACAAAATTAGTCAATAAGAAGTAAAATTCAACAGATGTTATCTAAGAAAAATACAGAGATCTTTATGGAATTTATGAAGGTGGACAAATCAAATTGGAGTATGCAAGGACAATTTAAATGCGTAAAATAGTCTAAGTGCGCAATCGGCAAATTAATATCTATAACGACAAAGAGCCAGAGAAGAGGAGATTTTTTAAAACAATCGACAGATAATTCCGCCTTAGAGTGTAATGTTAATGAATAAATCATGAGGCGATGTTCGTGAGAAATGGTAGTAGGCATTATAAATATTAAAAGCTTACTCGAATAAAGAATTACAAAACTTTTATTACAAATATGGTAAATAAAAAAAACAATTTAGTTCCAATCAATAATACATGCATAGAACATGCGTAAAATATGTCAGCCTTGCTATCACTGAAACACATAACGTATTATGAGCTTGTTAGAGTGTATGAATCAGAAAGGTAAGGTATGAAAACATACTATTATCAACCTCATTTTTCAAAACTACTAACAATTTAAGACACAATATCTTAAATAAAATGAAAATCCGAATCTTCATTAGTTTACCTCCTCGCAATACTAAACCTACACAAAAAAGAGTTTATTCCTCCGGGACAATTAGAAGTGAATGTAACTTTTGTTGTTAGATGTATATTCAGTATATGAGTTAAATAAACAATAAGAAACCAAATTCAAATTTCAATTAATCGTTGCAGGAGATGTTGTGCATTTGGCATAAAAGCAAAACAAAGCGCAAATTGGAACCTAGCATTAATTTCACTGCCAACTGCAACAAGATAGTTCTGGAGATTTTCCAATCATGTAGAACATGAAAATGTTTTAATTTATATATTTATGTATTACTGTATAAAACCATAGATCAGTATACACACACACACCCACACACACACACACACACACACACATATATATATATATATATATATATATATATTTGACTCTGTATAAATATATATGTATGGGTAGGTATGTGCGTGTGTGTTTATGTGTGTATATAATAACGTCGTCGATAACCGGGGGTCAATGACGGTGTAGATCCTGTGTCTATGTACATCGTCCATATATATATATATATATATATATATATATATATATATATATATATATATATATATATATGTAAATAAATATATATATATGTGTATATACATATATATATATATATATATATATATATATATATATAGAGAGAGAGAGAGAGAGAGAGATGTACATCTGTTTTATTTCATATATTTTTGCATTTCACAGAGTATTTAAATATACTATAATTTAACCTCCAAATTCCACCACTAAGATCGTCATGGGCATGGAATATGTGATTATATTAAATGGCTTTCAATGTGGTATGGACATCTCCAGAGAAGATCCTATCCTACGTTCTTCAAGGTTGCTCAAACTACTGCATTTATATTTGCTCTCTATCGCCCCCCCCAAAAAAAAACAGCGGAGTTACTATCTTAAAAGCATATTGAGAAAATTGAACACATCATATCTGCTTGTTCTTCAGCTAATATTAATGACTGTGGAGACTTCAATGTTCACAATGTTGAATGGTGTACTCAATAAAAGAAAACCGATGATGAGAGGAGGTTCTGTCATGATTTCTTCATTGCTTATCACCTATATAATTGTTCACGAAACCAACCGTGTGTCCAATACGGATCGTCACTATGAAAGTCTACTGGACCTTTTATTCACAAGGTGCCCTGAAGTGGGTTCAGCTGCAATTCTTTCTCCACTTGGATCTTCCGACCACTCTGTAGTATCAATTTAGAAAAATATGAAATATAATAAGTTCTCAGACGTACCTCGCTATCATGAAGTATGTCCATACTCTGTAGTTGAATGGAATGGTTTCCGTACATTTTTATAAAATATACCTCTGGGTTTCATGTTTAAAAAGAATTAGTCCTCTATAGAATCAGACCTGGCGAAAAATATAATTGTAGGTATAGACCGATACATACCCTAAAAAAAGTCCAAGCACTGATTCTCTCTAGAATGTTCTGCTGCCATTGAGCACAGAAATCACTTTTTCCATTAATACGTAATAGATTTACTGAGACTAAAACCGCTTTCAGTACTTCCAACAACTATTGCTAAAAAAGTAATACGGAACGCATGAGAGTTGTATACTCAGTCCGTCGAGTCAAAACTAGCTGAGCAGCGGCTTTATTTCTACCAGTGTCGGCAAATAGCAAACAGAATCCTTAACAGAAGCGTGTGCTCTATCCCAAGTGTAATCAATGTACCTGAGGTAATCTCGTCAGCATCAGGCAAAACCAAACACTTTGCCAATAACTTTGCAGCTTATTCTACCCTTTGCGACGAAGGCCGTCAACCCGCCATATATTCTTTCTGTATCAAAAAACACGCTATGTGATATACAATATCAGAGGATGATGCTGCGAAGCTAATTAGAAAACTTGATTCCAATAAACCAACACACCTTGACCTTATTCCAATTTTAGTCCTCTTAGAAATCCAACAAGAATAAGCGCCCATATTTACAAAGTAGGGTAAAGTTGTCTTAAGGAGAATTGCTTCCCATTACCCTGAAAAAGTTCATCAGAATACCCTATATTTAAGAATTAAGATGGTTGTGCATCTCTCTCTCTCTCTCTCTCTCTCTCTCTCTCTCTATTATCTCTTACTACAGGCCAATAAGTCTCCTGTAACCCTTAGTAAGTTGCTGGAATCTGTGTAAAATAGAGAAGTAATCAAACATAACTTTTTCTAGTGAGACGTGATATAGTTTCACCTTCTTTTAGATCTACAGCAGATGTGCTTAAAGTCGTATCTCATAAAAGTAGCGAATCTCCCGATAAAACCAACATTTCTAGGGCAATTGCTCTTGATATATCAATGATATATCAATGATCTCCCAAGGCACATAATTAAATCATTTGTTGACATCTATGCTGATGACACAACGATCTATGACAATACATCAAAGGCCGTAAATAACAAAGTTCTCTCTAATTCTCTCTCCTCTGATCTTGAGCACGTGGTACACTGGGGGAAGATGTGGCTGATCACATTTAATGTATGCAAAACCAAGCTTCTATCTTTACATCATCAACGCTCTGCTCCAAATCTGGCATCAATTGAAATGGATGGCTCTCATCTTGGAAAGGCTCAATTTTTTTACAAGCTTCTGGGTTTGACCTTTACTCCTGATCTGACATGGAACACGTACATCAAATCTGTTGCCAGGGACGCTGGGAAAATGGTGGCATTCTTCTATCGCTTCAGAATATATCTCACTACTTATGCAATTATCTATCTGTATAAAAGCCAAGTACGTCCAAGGATGGAGTACTGTTGCACGATCTGGGCAGGAGCTGCTAAAAACAGCCTATCCTGCATTGACAGAGTACAAAATAGACTTGGTGGTTTGGTGGGGGTGCCCTATTCCCTTCCCTGCAATACCTCTCCCACAGAAGAGGCGTTGCTAGCTTCTCTTTGTTTTATCGCTATTTCCATGACAGGTGCTCGTCTGAGCTCCAATCCCTCGTCCCCCCTCATCAATCTTTCACAAGAAAC
Organism: Euprymna scolopes; assembly: GCF_053919585.1. Lineage (NCBI taxonomy): Eukaryota > Metazoa > Mollusca > Cephalopoda > Sepiida > Sepiolidae > Euprymna > Euprymna scolopes. Next base: position 132,018,224 of record NC_136492.1, on the reverse strand, counting down.
ACCCGTTTGGCTGAAAATACTGTCAACAACTTTCACCATTCTTTATCTGTGCCTAAATCCAAACGTAGATTTCATGAGCAAAGCTTCTTTCTTAGAACTGCCCGCCATTAACTAACGTTTAAAAACGATTAAAATATTGCCAAACGAGGGGGAAAAAAACGGGAGAAAAAGAGTCAAAGTTCCCCAAAGATAAACAATGCGGTGTATGTGACCTTTTGCCCGCACAAAGAAGGTTGACGCACCGCAATAGAGACAGACTCCAAAATCTTAAAATGTTGTATGGAGTCCGCTCTATGTAGCACCTCAACCATTCTATATTATATCTATCGGCACAACACGGGTTGTCAACCAAAATAAATTATATCTATCGGCACAGCCGATAGATATAAAATACATCGGTTGAGGTGCTACATAGACCGGACTCCAAAAACCATGTCAAGAATTCGGAGTCTGTCTCTATTGCGGTGCGTCACTCTTCTTTGTGCCGGCAAAAGGAAACACGTCACTCTTCTTTGTGCCGGCAAAAGGAAACCCTCTTTGGGCAACTTTGACTCTTTTTCTCCCGTTTTTTTATACTCCCTCGTTGTTCCAATATTTTAATCGTTTTTAAACGTTAATAAATTTATTTTAGTGTCACCGTACTTTTGCCACATTTATTAAATTCCCCATTAGAACTCTTTGTTCATAATATTATGTTGTACGTTATCGATTTTCTCCTGATGAGATGATAGCCGAAAGAGCTCCTGAGAAACTTCCGCTTATTATTTTCCAAACTATATATATATATATATATATATATATATATATATATATATATATATATATATATATATATATATATATATATATATATATGCACATATATATACATATGCATATATACATATATATAAGGTATGCTGTGTATGTGTTTGTGTGCGTATGATTTGTATATACATATATGCATATATATACATATATATATATATATATATAAGTATATGGTGTGTGTGTTTGTGTGCGTTTCTGTGTACGTATGATTGTTGTTTTTATGTGTTTTTTTGTTTCGAAACACGTCCAGGATATACAGATAATAATCAACCATAGTAAAAGAACGCTTTAATTTGTGAGGTAAAACCTCAGAGCAACTAGTGATGAAAATAGAAGATATTTTAAAGCAATTGAGCTTAAAATTATTACAATGTTTTAGATCTCTGGGTGGGTATGCACTTTCTCTGGAGGATACCTTGCGACAAGATATCAGATAGTCGTATATCTTACTTTTTAACATGCATTCGTCTTACTTTTTATAAGTTGTATTGTGATTCGTGGGTTTCCTATTATTGTAAGGGCAAACAGAACATAAAAAAGAGCGTGGGCTTAACCGGAGAAAAAGGTAGATTATGACGGATTAATTTTTAAGGTTCTTCCATTTGGAATAGCTTACTTGATGCTTTCGCAGTACTTTGTTGGACATTTACCCTTATATTCTGTGTCAACAATTAATTTTCCTGCCTGAGAAAAGTGTCTAGCAGTCAGTTGGCAATTCCATGCGAACTTAAAATATCCTTCTTTTACATTTGTAAAAAGAAAAAAAATATGAAAATTAATTTACCAGAGTATTTTCCTGTCTTCAGTGTTTTGAAAATTATTTTTCTATTGATGCATTAACTAAGCTACGAAACTTATATGTCTATCTCACTTCCTTCTTTTATTCAAGGTCGCCAAGCATATTAGTCCATACCCAGGTTTGCACTATATGGAGAGTTATTTCTTGATTCTTATTATTATTCATAGAGTTATTGGCGATTTTCCATAAGTGAGTTTCCACCACTTGACTAAGTTAAGGCGGAGCTAATTTACTAACCAGTCTTTATGCATGGATAAAATATAAGTATCATTTTAATACAATCTTTCGAATTTATCCAACGAAAAATAACATATGCAATTTCATTTTACAATACCAAATAATTTTTCAAATTCGAGTTTAAGCTATGAACATTTGAGTTTTATGAAGTATATATTAAAAATGCGTATACGCCAGTTTCAAATGATGGAGGATTTAAGAAATTGAATGCTTAATAGTTCAAATAAAAAGTCGCCAAGTTCGACATCAATGTGCACATATATAACATGTTAACAACCTCAAACAGATTGCATAAATTATATTAAGAGTGATAAAATAGTATTGTTCAAAGAGAATACTATATTTTAGAAACAGCAAATCTCTCCAAACAAATGACTTTTAGTCGGGTCTAATCTGATTCCCAAACAAATTATTAGAATATCCAAATCGTTACCAACAAATCTGATAACATTAATTTTCTCATACACTGTAAAAAATAATCGAGCCATTCAACTATGCAATCGAATATATTTTTCAGTGGGTGGTGTTTAATTCCCAATTTATAGATACATTTTGATGCTGGGTGTAAAAAATAAGACCGATCAAACTCGGTTGTATTTTAGGAGAGTTGTTCATTGAAACTAAAATTGAAAACTAAATTTCGCATTGCGATCGAGCTGAGATTTACGTGAGATGTACAATCATTGATGCAATTATTTACTGCAAAAGGAAGTAACAATTATCCCCTTTCTAGAAATATTATTGGTTGGTTAGTTGTTTTTTTTTTTTAGTTTTGTTTGTTTTATTGCATATCAGATATTTTCAGGTTATTTCATGCCGAATCCAAATATTGTGAATATTTTTTAATAGAATATATTTGTTGTTTTGAATTCGGTTTCTATTTAACCCATAGTTGGGACCCTAACAGGTACTACCACTCATGGTCCGAGTGAACTTGGGAGCAATGACAATTAAAGGGTGGCTCCACAGTCCCCAAGCCAGGAAGCTGCGGTCTTACCACTGGATATAGTTTACAGCTATTCCAGGACCCTAGAAATATTAACAATGATGATAAACACATAGTAAATAAGCGCTATGATGATTTCATATTATTGGAGTTTAGTGTTATTAAATTTATCTGATACTCAAATTGATTAGTTTTTAATGGAGACGTTGTAATTAGATAAATATTAAACACACTAGGGGTGTACGTAGATATTATATTTCAACAAGTAGCCGAAAACTGCCAACCCTTATTACCTGACAAGAGAACTCGAGATATTAAAACATATATGGGGTTTTACATAAGTAATATTTTACCAATAAAAAACATTTGACTGTCGAAAATTGCTCGGGTATGAACAGAATGTCTACCACCTTTAAACTAATCTGCTTGAGGACAGAGTCGATTTAAAAATGACGCACATAAATGATTTAATTGCAACCTCGCAGATATAAGGTTTACTGAAGTATAAATATTAAATGTAAATATGCAAATAGTGTCCCATTCATTTTTTTTTATTTATCTTCACACATTGAGAGAAATCGATGAGCCATCTTTATTACAAACAGCACAAGTTGTGTCTTAACGTTAAGGAAGGCAACTTAAAGTTGAATCAAAAGCAACCATGTAATTTTGTACATAATCTTTCTTGGAATTGACCATCATTTGGCTATGATGTATTATGAGGAAGATTTTATTTGAAAGATATATATAATCTGCATATTACGGCGATGCTGGACGTGTGTGTATATACTATCTAATTGTAAAACGAATCCTTTATCAGTAATTAAGTCGATGAGTTAATAACACTGTAACAGGATGTATAGTTCAAATATAATAAATGAAGCTATGTTCTTTCAGAGAAATTCTACATCGATATAATTAACGAAATCTGTAAACGAAATCACAAACAAAGTTAAATGTGATCAAATTCATAATAAAATCGAAAAAGGTAGTTACATTTAAAAGAAAAGTGTAATAAATATTCGTATTCGTAATTGATAAATTGATTATCTTTTTAATTAATATTAGTATCAAGATATAGTATTGAAGATTTTCCGGTATATATTTCATCGGATTAATTAGTATAACGCACGAGGATTGACTAAATAATGAATTAAAATATAAATGAATATAATGTGTGTGTTTCTAGAATTGTAAAATTTCACAAAGCTGGCACGGTTATTTAAGTTGTAAATCAAGTATATATTTAATTATCTAAAATAACTGGAGACATCCATTTACGTCAGAAAAACCAATCAACATACAATTGTATATGAGTCATTAAAGTATGTGTTTATTATATTCTGAGTCACCGCTGACAGTAAATGCGGTAAAATAAATATGACATTCTGGCATGTCCTCTTTTCGATGAGATTTAACCAGATAATTAGAGATCAGTATTATTCCATCCGGAATGAATTCCGCGTTTGTAAATAAGCGAAAGTATTTTTCGACAGTTGACTTAGGCGCTGTATATATGCAGGCACGCTTAGCGGACTTTGTTCCCAATCAGCGGATATAAATCCAAATTAATGTTTATACAGATTCTAGAAATAACAATATTAGGTAAATATTGCACCGGCTATATTTAAGTATGTAATATACGTATTGCTGAGCAGAGTAGCAATTGCAACTGTTTATCCGCGTAATGCTCACAATTAAACCTACACGCTAGCGCACCCACCCACACACAGACACACAAACACACACGCACACATACACACAGACACACAAACATGCGCCCACATACACATTCACGTGTGTGCGTGTATAAAGAAATAACATTGATTTGAAACGCACATCTATGCATAGATTATCATGCGTTATGCTGTGTGAATTCTTGCTCAAACCAGTTATCAAAAACGAAAAGAAAAGTGAAACTAATTTTAATGATATGGTGATCGCTCAATTCACACCTGAAAGGAATGAGATGCAATGGTCTATTCCATAACAAAATCATGACTAATGCACACTTATAGGTATACACGCAACCACACATGGCTGTTTCTGCTCTAAGATTGTATATATATATATATATATATATATATATATATATATATATATATATATATATATATATATATGTGTGTATGTGTGTGTGTGTGTGTGTGTGTGTGTGTGTGGGTGTGCATTAGTTAAAAGTTACCCATTTACCGAGCCAGTTGAAGAAAATAACGAATTATTATTATGCTAAGAGAAGAAAATAAAGAAAACGTTGTAAAATAAAATATCTAGAATACACAATTTATATACACCTAATACATTTTAGGACTTGTTAAATATTGTCTCGCCATTTTCAGTCATTGTTTGCGATTGTCTCCACTGGGCAGCATGGTTTATAAATGAAATGGGTAATGCATGTTGACGCTATTTTACGAGACAACAGATTGCTAATAAATTCTGCGCGATGTATTCCCTTATTCTTGTCAATAATAATAATAATAATAATAATAATAATAATAATAATAATAATAATAATAATAATAATAATAATAATGATAATAATGCCGTTTAGTACAACGAAATGCTTCCATCGATTCTAGTTCAAATTTCGGAACCCTGGTTCTCTGATAAGCTGTAGGACAAAAATACCGAAAAGACCGACGAAGATGTCAAAGTTTAACTTCATGGTCAATCCTGAAAAAACCTGACACAAGTAAATGAAGCAGTCACAATCATTGTCCACAGTCTTGATGAACTTGTTGAAATTGGTAGGGAGTGGAGGTAATATTACAGTCTTTCTCGACGATAGGATAATCAATAACGAGATGTTTTTGCAATGATTTGTCCCGAAAAAGCTAGCCATTATTTGTGTACACAGATTAGCAATATTTGGGCGATATAGAGAATTTATGACTTACAACTGATCTTTACTGAACATAATAACTCATAAATATAAGACTCACATACTACTTATCATTAAAACAACTATTACTTTTTTCTTCTTTAATCTCCCAATCATGAGTACGTGTGACAATAAACATCAAAACACGTAGCTATTGTTCAATGATTTCACCTGATTCAACAAAACCAATATGAGTTTTGTATTCAGCACATCAGTTTCAGTTAAAAACACACACAGAAAAATATAGTGCAATAATACACAAAGAGTTCTTTATTCAGAGTAACCTATTTTTGATGAATACATAAAGAGTGGGGAAATAAGTAAGAAGAACTAAATGCAAAATATTTATTCCAGTTGCACACTCATGATTCTCCATTTTTTTAATTATAATTTAGATTTTGTTAGGTAACGGTTTCGTTGATATTGATTAGTTTTTTTTTTATGTAGATTTACTATATTACACACGCAATAAAACTGTAACCCCTCTCAATCTTTAATTACCACGGATTCCGTGTAACCAAAGCAAACTATACGTTAATTGATTGATATAGTATGTGCAATACTGTTTATGATTTCGTTCGACACACTCTTTACGATTTACTTAAAATATAATTACTTCCGGGGCAAATAAAAAAAAACATCTACATATAAATATTTCCAAAATTGCGTTGGTTGTGATTTTGTACGAAATGTAAACCATTGTCCTTCGGTTTAATTTTTATTAAAATAATTAACGCAATATGAAAGATACAAGATAGTGTTTGTTTTAATTTAACTGAAAAATACAAAACATTGGTTAAGTTATATATACTTTGATAAAACACGCAATTATTCGAATAACTACTATCATATCGAATAGCGTATTAAAAGGTTGCTACAGTTAGATGCATGTCATACAACAACTGAAAGTGATATTTCATAAACAATTGTGTTCATATACCATTGTATTATACAAGTATAATTCATTAAAATTTTTAATAAGTCCAATTTTATAAGGCCAGCTTAGATCAGATAGAACCAGTTTATAAATATCAATATTACATTACTTGAAATCGTAATGCATAAAATTACTAAAAGCAAGTAAAGTATTTATTATTAATTATTAAGCAATACTATTTTATTTATTTCCATTTTTAATCAAATGAGCACTCGTTTAATGTGTACTAAATATATAAATGACGCTATAATTTAGAATGAAAATAATGCCAAATATTTTATTAAAATGAAATATATTTACAATAAAATTATAGAGTATATCGGTACGAGCATTGGATACAAGACATAATAGTTGACAAACTATTAAAGAAGATATACATGTCATAAAATAGGTGTCACAGCCACATATATACGCTTTTGTTTCCGGCAAATATGGTAAATATCATTTAAAAATACATTAGCATTATTTTGAAGAAATTATAAAAAAATAGGTACCATAAAGAAATAATACATTATAATTAACAAACATATGCCTTAAACATCTAGTATAATAAAACAGAAGTAAAATTAATTATTGTTAATGTAATCCATAATTTACTATACTGTGTTTAAATAGAGTATTAGTTATGAGACAGCTATGCAAGTTTTTCCCTAGAATATTATTTTATATTTTTAGTTCATAAATGACAACAATATTTAACTCGCTACCATTAATATGGACTTGCCTCTAATTATTAACATACACATATATGTATTAATTGATATGTTTAAAGTAATGTTCAAGTATTAATTTATCAATTTGTAGTTGTTGTAAAATCCATGTAATTCTTTATGTAATTGAAAATCGATGTTAAATACGAAATAATATATTAAATTTAAATGTGCGCGTTGTATAATTTAGCACATATATTTTTTTATTTTTCATTGCATTATTTCCTTTAATGTATTTATTTATGTTATATTTTCTATGCATACAACTGTATACTTCTTTATTTTGACAGAAAACTTGCAGTGAAAGCTAGATTTGAACAGTCCGATAGATGTGCATGAGTATTGAAACACACACGGATAATTATAATACACACATACATACATACACACCCACATATATATATATATATATATATATATATATATATATATAATTGATTAGTTTTTTTTGGAAAAAGAATTCCAGCAGAGTGCTCAATTAAAAGGAAAATCCAAATTTTAAGAGCGTACTTATATTTTGTGTACAGAAAGTTGTTAGTTGAGACAGGTCATTGGTACCGTCGGTTTCAAGCCCGATAATAAGGTCCGTTTAAGGTATCCTCATCAAGCTCTCTTCAGCCAATATTCGTCTAAATTGTTTAGCTAGACGAATATTGGCTGGAGAGAGCTTGATGAGGATACCTTAAACGGGTCTTATTATCGGGCTTGAAACCGAGGGGACCAATGACCTGTCTCAACTAACAACTTTCTGTACACAAAATATAAATATATATATATATATATATATATATATATATATATATGTGTGTGTGTGTGTGTGTGTGTGTGTGTGTGTGTATTGTTGCATACATTCTGATCATATATGTATAACATCATGTACACATCTATGATATGTCTATGTATAATTGTAATAGATGCATAAGACCAAGTAAAATCTCGGAAATGTTCGACGCCATAATTCTGATGAGATGATTAATTCTATTTTGTCGTTTATCCCTTGATCTAAAATCAACAATTAATTTCGTGTCTAATGAATAAATTACATTTCTCATTTTAAAATAGAAATGTCTTATGACACGGACGAACTGACTATCGGTTAGTCGCCTGTACTTAATGTTGGCACCGTCTCCAGTACGATATTGTTTGTGCCCAAACAGAGCGGTGTTGAGAAAGGGTCAAACACTAAGTGGTTTCTATCCCAAAGCTAAATATAAATGACGCTATTTTCAACTGAAAAGTATGAAATATCGACAAATAATTTACATTTCATATCGAGTTTCGTATGTTGTAATTCTTATTTGTTTTTGAAGGTACAGTGATATGTATAGTTGTAGTTATTTTATGAAAAAATATATACCGAAAATATATTCGCAACCATCAGTAACTTATTCCCGTCATGTGCTCTCATATCTAATTGCATATGCAAACACACTCATTTGTATGTGGTTATATATATATATATATATATATATATATATATATATATATATATATATATATATATATATATATATATATATATGTTTTATTTTTTATTACCGTTTTATCTGTTCAGTTACATATGTTTTGGTTGCCGGACCATATTTACGGTGCAGCAGCTTGTCACCCCTAACAAAACTAACTATTATTATTTAGAAGAACGGTTTGAAAAGAAATACGAGAGAAAAAAAAAGAGAGAAAAAAGGGGAAAAAAGAAAGGGGGAAGAGAAAATAAGAGGGGGGCGTACATCAACAATAATTAAGTTTTGAAGTTTAAAATACATTAGATTGTAGTTTGTGGGAGTTAGTAAATTCAGCTAAAAGTGGGTGAAGGTGTAGTGATATAGGGATGGGGAAGGGAGAGATAAAAGAGAGGTGTAAGGGAAAGGAAGGGGGATGGAATTTCAATTGTGGTTTTTAACCTTTGGCTGTATTTAGTAAAATTGTGTAGCTATACACTAGAGTATATGGAGTGATGGGAGGGAGAGAGGGAGAGAGAAAGATTCAGTGACCGTGTCATATGCGTTTGGACGGGTGACATTTTTGAACGGTCGCAGCGGTCATTTTGTTTTAATTGTGTTTTATTTTTATTTTTATTTCTATTTTATTTTATTGTTAGCTTTAGTGTATTCTCTATTTAGAAATCTACAATTGTATTTTATGTTATGTTATATTATATTTTTTTACAAACCAATATTGCTTGATCCCTTATAATCAACAAAGCAACCCCATACAAACATACAAATATTAACGCAGTAACATATATTGTAACATATTTTATCAGGCGTCCACCTAAACACCCTTTTACTTTTGTAGTTTTTATCCTTACTTTACTTTATATACTAAGTATAAAGAGACATATATCGGTTTATATGTGTATGTATGTATATGCATGCATATATTCATGGATATTGGACTCATAGCATCACCAATATGACATAAAAAATTGTTTATCATTTTCCTGACAAAGTTTTAAAAATTTTCAAATTTTCATTCGAAATAAGTGTTCAACTATTTTCTTATTTCTTATTCCTGCTCAACACTGGGGCGAACGCACACGTCAAAAATGTAAAGCTCATACTTTTAAATTACTTCTCCAGGACTTACTTCCTCTATAATAAGAGCATGAATAAAAAACTACGGACTAACTGCATTGATAAGGCTATTTTAAGATAAATATTTGACTTACAACGGGAAGGAAATTCATGTTTAAAGCATGAATAAGTAATATATATATATATATATATATATATATATATATATATAAATATATATGTATATATATATATGTGTATATATATATATATATATATAGAGAGAGAGAGAGAGAGAGAGAAAAAAAGAGAGTTTATTACAGGTAAGAAATTCATTTTTATAACATGAATAAACGAATGAACATGAATCATAATTAAGAATAGGAAAAAATCTGTTCCACAAAGCATGGAAATATATATTTTTTCGAAATCACATGTGTTTTTGATATAGATGTACATAATGCTATTTTGATAAGTATGTTTTAACTTAAATAAGGATGGTATAAGATAATTGTGGGGTCTGTGTTAACGCCTGTCATCCATAGTATAGAACTATGCACACACTTTATTTAAGAGTTTCATATCTTTCTGCGGAAGTATACTTTGATAATTATAGTTAAGTTTGAAGAAATATGGTATAATAAAATCATGTGGTGTCTGTTCGTGCCCGCCATTCATAGAATGGAAATATGTCACAGAGTCCAACAAGTTTTTTTTTTTAATATAGATCCACAGATTATTTTGATAAGTGTTTCAGTGTGAACAGGTATGGTCTAATAAATTATGGGGGTTATCTATTTCATTTTTACTTTCATCATATTGGTTTTGATACCCCCAATTTCGAAGCTATCTATTTACTACCCTTCCTTTTCATAACCTATCGTGCTTTGAGATATCAGAGTCCACTTTCTGTAGGCTGTTGTTGAACCCAGTCAACGACGAGTACTTTTGCTAGTATATATATATATATATATATATATATATATATATATATATATATATACATATATATATAATGCTGAACGTATGAATATATATATATATATATATATATATATATATATATATATATATATATAATGCTGAACGTTTGTTTGAGTGTCTGGTCACGAATAGGCTCCTATATGGTTGACTATTATAGAAAAATGATCATGTATAATGATAGAAGAGATATCGAAACAGGAACGGGTATGTCTGATCTGGCATAATTATTATTCATTAAAATGTATATATATATATATATATATATATATATATACATATATATATATGTATATTTATATATATATATATACATATATATATATATATATATATATATATATATATATATATATATATATATATATATATATATATATATATATATATATTAGAGAAATAGAAAACTCCCACGACTGTCACTTTCTGGAAACTTGTATTTGAAATATGTACACTAAGAGTGATATTTATTTCGAGTAAAGACGAGAATTTGTCTGATTCTATATAGACTTTTTAAATGTTTTATGATATTAGACGTAACTTTGCACGAACATGCAAACAAAAGTAAAAAAATAAATAAAAATCTGACTCCGCACGTTATTTTTAATGAAAAGGAATGGCTTTTTGTTGTTTCATGCTAAACAAGCATAGGGTTATTTTAATAATGATATTCTGCACACATGTGTACTTAAAATAAGAATACGTCGCCACCACTTCACACTGGGACTAGCGGGCGCTTACTATCGCTTACAATTACTTACTCTTAATAGGCCCATTGTTCCCGGCAAACAATTTGTTTTTTTTTATTCTTCCTGACCATGTGCTTAACTGTTGCATGCAATTTGCGTGACGTAAGCTCGGACACAAGCACCAATTTGCATATGTGAATAAACTCTGCTCCTAATATACTCACAGATGCACAGCGCTCTATAGCATGCCTCCCTTTACTGAAACATATCTACAAAAGTGTAAATTAAGTTATATTAAGTTTATAAATAAAAATCAGAGAGAGACTTACATTTTTACACAATTAATCCTGAATGATTTTATCCCAATAAATATATGCTAGCATATAGTCAATTGTTTGTATACGTAAAATGTTTAGGCACGTTATCCTTATAGACCTACAAATGAATAGGCTCAACAACTATTAAACCTGCTTTACATGATATTTAAAAAAGTGTTTACACACCAACTTATATTTAATATAATGTAGCTGCCCAGTTTCACGGGCATGAATGCACATTTATGAAACTTTTTCACGGAAAAAATCAATGTTCCCTTACAAATTGATGTTAAAATTGTTATTCTTTGGCGGTATATTTGTCCGAATGAAAACCGCTAAAAATGTTCGCCTGTATAGGAACACTCAAGACTGTAGATAAACAATAGGTATATATATATATATATATATATATATATATATATATATATATATATATATATATATATATATATATATATATATATATATATATATATATATAGGTTGTGAAATGTCCTTACACGCATACTCATTTATAGATATATAACTTCCTGAAATTTAGAACCAGCTAAACCATCTTTTGAAACTTGTTGTGGTAAAAGAAAATTAATGTGCAATAATGTAAAATATAATACAGTAATTCTGAGTATTAACATAAGGTAGCGTCTCAATATTCTATTTAAATTTTCTGCTACCATATTTTGCATGAGCTGTTATATTAGAGCGGTCAATATTTGGTGTTTTAGTTATGACTATTGCAAACACAATCCAATTAAAGTGATTAAAACTTTGTGATCAGTCATAAATTCAATTATTTCCATGACTGTTAAATATGATTTAATCAGATTTAACTTTCAGACACAGAAAGCACCATCACAAATATAATATTCAGAACAAATGGAATATCTGTTCTCTTCTTCTCTCCTCTCTATCTTCTTCCAAATAAATAAAATCAACTCATTTTTCCCGTCTCAATTTGACCATGATAGGATTTAGAATGTAGACATTTTATGCAGATGCACTATGCACAAACTGCATCACGATACCTAAGGTGTGTTATAGGCATACTAGCTATCCACTAATACGCAGATCAGAGTTTCCTATATTATATCTGGTGATTGTTCACTGCCAAAACCGGTTACAATGAATGGAAGTAGTAAGTGATCATCAATAGAGCACTTTTTCTACAAGGATGGATCGCTTTTTTCGCCGACATTTTTTAAAGTCATCCTCTCCTTTCGATTGTCTAGCCTTAATTTAAACCTCCGTCCCTTCCGCATTGGGGGTGGTCGTAACAGCAAAGAAGGCAAGTGTGTTTTCTGTTCTTTTCCCCCTTTTCTGTACGGGTGGTAACCTGAATTCCTACGACCACTTTTTTTTTACTCAACATGCACATCCAAAAACCCGGGTAACGCCGGGCTGAAATGCTGGTCGATCTATCTATCTATCTATCTATCTATAAAAGTGAACGTGCCTCTGTGTGTGTATACATTCCCCTACGCAATAACTATGTCAATTTTTAGTCTGCAGACTCGAAATACAGGATATTGAGATTTGGGAAAATCTTTGTGACCGGTTTTCCGGCAGGAATTTCGCTGCTAAGGGATAAAAGCTTAACGATTCGACTTTTGAGAACTCTACCAAAGTCTTCCGACAATTTTGGGTTTAAACACTTGAAATTTTAGATATAGGTTCCTTGGACAATAATCTTAACTTAATAACTTGATTTTAGCCGAAAAAGAATACATGCTAAGTAGTTGTAATAGGTGTAAAAAGTTTATATAAATTTGATCACTGCGTCTCTACCAAGTTACTCAGAGAATTTCTTGTCGAACCATTTGAAATTTGACATAAACGATATTCAGAGATAGGGCAAACTGTTTAATCGGTGTGGGTCGAATTTTTTTAGTTACCAATGTGTAAATGCATATATGCATGTATGTATGTTTGCATGTCTGCTTAGAACATTCGACCGAGGCGATGGATTTTACCAAGATCAGTATTGTTTTACGTAGGACCTTTCAGACGATACATATCGAGAACTTGGCTAAAACATTAATATCTTCACCTTCAATGACACACTTTTCTACAGGGAATGGCGTCGCATTCTTCGCCGATATGTTTAGTTATCCTCTCCTATCGATTGTCTAACCTTAATTTAAACATGAGTCACTTTAGGTGTGGCGGTGGTCGTAACCGAAAAGACATCAGGTTTTTTTCCCTGTTCTTTCTAATACCATTTTTTTTACTCAACGTAAACATCCAAACACCCGGGCAACACCAGGCAGAAATGCTAGTTCGTCTATATATATATATATATATATATATATATATATATATATATATATATATATATGTATATATATATATATATAAATGAACGTGTCTGTGGGTGTGTCTCTGTATGTGTGATTGTGTGTGTATATTTTAAAACGCAATAACTCTGTCAATTTTCAGTCTACTGATTCGAAATTTAATATACAAGTTACTGAGATTTTTAAAAAATCTTTGTGATTTGGTTTCGGCCAAAATTTTGACTGTTAAAGGGTGAAAGTTCAAGCATATGACTTTTGAGAACTCTACAAATTTACTCCGAAAATGTTGGGTATAAACACTTTAAATTTTAGTTATAAGTTTCTTGGGCAGGAATCTAACTTATTAACCTGATTGGAGCCTAGAATAATAAATATTAAGGGGTAATACTAGGGGTAAAATTTAAAGACATTGGGCGCTTTTTTTTTGCTAAATATACACACCCTAACCCGGGCCACGCCGGGATGAAATGCTAGTATATCTGTAAAGGCGAACGTGGCTGTATCTGTGTCTGTATACACATCCCTACACAATAATTTGCAGGTTAGAGACTCGAAATTTTATATACAGGTTACTGACATTTTGAAACATCTTTGTGATCAGTTTTCAGCCAGACCTTAGTGTGTTAAAGAGTCAAAATTCAATGATTTAACCTTTGATACCTCTACCAAACTCCTCCGACAATTTTGGGTCTAATCACTTTACGATTTAGACATCGGCTCCTTGGGCATTGATATAACCTAATAACGTTATTTGAGCCTAAGTAAATAATGTTAAGGCGTAATAATAGGGGTCAGACTTAAAAAAATGACCATTACGGTCTCTTCCAAATTACTCTGACAATTTCTGGTCTAAACATTTGAAATTTTACGTAAAGAGTATTCAGAGATGGGGCAAGCTTTTGAATCGGCTTGGGTCAAACATTTTTAGTTACCCATATATAAATGAGTGTATGTATGTTTGCATGTCGGCCTAAAACTGTCGACAGAGGCGACGGATTTTAGCAAGATCAGTATCGTTGTGTAGTTCGACCTTTCAGACGACAAATATCGAAAAATTGCCTAAAACCTTAATAACTTCACCTTCAATAGCGCACATTTCTACGGAGAAGGGTCGCTTATTTCGCCGATATTCATGAAAGTCGGCCTCTTATTTCGATTGTCTAGCATTAATTTATACAGAAGTCACTTCCGGTTTGGCGGTGGTCGTAACAGCAAAGATGCCAGTTGTTTTCACCGTTCTTTTCCTCCTTCGCGGCACGGGTTTAGAACCTGCCTTCTTATTACCACCTATCTTTTTTTTGCTCCACATGCACATCAAACTGCCCGGGCAACGCCGTGATTAAATGCTAGTATCAAATAAATGAATAAATATATTAGGTTAAAATGAAATGTCTTGCGGAATTTAGAATATTCCTTTCAGATAATGTATTTTAAAGTACGTTTTTTAGCTTAATTTAGAAGCGTTTTTCGCTTCGACTTATCGTTCAAATTAGATCTCCTGTAAAATAAATTGCCTTCTTTTCAAATGTTGAATACAATATAAATAAATAATTCGCAAAATGTTCTTATTTTAATTACAACAAAACCGATTGAATTTTCAAACGTCACGTGGAATAACCGAAACGTTTGGCAACGAACAACTACTAAATTCACAGCAGAATTATGGTTTAACTAATATCGTTGCGGCGACTAGTTTCTGTAAGATAATGAGCGTAGTGGTCGGCGCTCGGATATTTCAAGGGAAAATTAATAGCATTGCTTGGAGCTTATCCAAACGCAACCGTTCGAGAACTTACTTCTGTATTAGACGTAGCGTGTACGGCCATTTCCAACTACATGATAAATATAAGAATTATGAGAAAAACTTGATAAAATTCACGAATAAATCGGACAAAAAAAAACGGCATTAAAAGATGCCAACGTCATTGTTTTACGCAACGATATGTTTCTTGATCGAAATGTGGCAAGCGATGTTTGTTTTTTTACAGTAATCGGCATATCTTCACAGTGGATTTAGGTCGAAGAAGCTTCCCGTCATTTACTGAAGCGAAACTTGAAAAAAAAAAAAAAAAAAAAACTTACTCACCATTTATTGGTCTGCGACCGGTCTCAGCGATGTCAGTTGTTTTATTTTTTTTATTTTTTATTTTTTTTACTGCAGGCGAAGTTATTACGAAACTGCTGCCAGCAAATGGAGGAAATTCATCAGAAACTTCGACTACAACACCCAAAATTAGTAAAAAAAAAAAAGATCCAAAAGTTCACCACGACAATGCCCCGCCGCAAGTTGCTAAACCAAATCAAGAGCAGGAAACGAATTGGGCTACGACACTGCACCTCATCAGCCCTAATCTACGAACCTCTCACTTACCGACTCCTACTTCTTTATTTGTAAGCCATGTTTGATTTCAGAAGTGTCTCCGATCGTTAGTTATTCTATACATGTGTTCAGTGACAGCTGTTTTGTACAGGGCTAGA
This sequence comes from Euprymna scolopes, assembly GCF_053919585.1. NCBI lineage: Eukaryota > Metazoa > Mollusca > Cephalopoda > Sepiida > Sepiolidae > Euprymna > Euprymna scolopes. The sequence continues at coordinate 132,001,629 of NC_136492.1, read as the reverse complement.
CTTTACCATTTTGCAGTCAAAGAAGAAAATGTCCTTCTCGTGTTTACACGAAATATGTGTAAGGTTTTATTTTAATACTGGTTTCTGAATATTTGATAGCAAAACGTGAATTTAGTTGTTTCGGTAGTGCCTTGCAGAAGCGTTTATTAAAACAATCTCTCTACTCTGGGGGGCGTACACCAATTACTCCTTTTTGATAATGTGTGTCATTGTTTTGCGCTTCCGTCATTTGTTATTGTTATCAGTATTGATGTTGTTATTGTTCTGTTTAATTTTAGTTTTTACGCCGATTTTTTCTCGTACTTTCTTCGGTTATTTTTATAACAGTTTGTGGCCATTTTTTTTTACTGTTTTTGTTTTACCATAATCTATGGTTGTCCCCGCTGGACAAACGCCTAAGGAAAATGACAACATTTTAATGGACCTTCTCACTGAAACAGGTCGCGCAGTCTTTCTACCAAAACTTGAGTAAGTCGCATTAAATTGTTAATTATCTCCGTGGTGGAGCGAAGCAGAAAGAAAGCGATTCGTCTACCACTGATTTTGTTAAAACACGTCCTAGCAACAAGGAGAATTAGACCGTCATGTGTAATCAAATGTAAAGGCTATAACAGGTGAAACGCTCTTTTCACTGAAGTCAAAGAGTACTTTACACTAGCTAAAAAAGAGATAATTACTTCTAACTATATTGAAAGCTGTTAATAAAATGGGAATAAGAGAACAACCGTGCCTGCATTGCACGCCCCTCATTCTTTAATGGGAAAATGTTGGAGGTTATCACCTATAATATTGCGAAATTATCTCGCCCTTATGCGACTATTTTCAAGGCGTCGTGTCCCTTGAGATATCACTCGACAGAGAGAAATTCAACAACATTCCGTGTTTCTATCAAGTAGGAAAGGAGAAACTGCACATTCTTAAAGCAGGCATAAGGTTAACCTACTGGAAATGTTGCGAGATTGGACACCTTACCTCAGATTGCCCCATAAACAACCCGCACATCAAATACGAATACTAGTGTGGGGAAACCCTTGGGAATTGAACTCACAGACAATGACCCCATCCCCCTTTCTCGTAGAGACTACCAACCGAGCAGAAACAATATCCCTGGCCAAACGTCGGCAGAAGTCCCCCTGGCTTCCTTTCATATTAACAATTGATGGAGGATGGCATACATTCCCCGGAAAAGCTTAATATATCGAGATTGTCAATTTAAATGCTGAACTGACAAAGGAAAAGTACATCCAATCCAGCAAATCTCCAATCTCCCTTTCTGCAACAAATTCGTAAACCTACTTTAAACCCTATCATTTAGATCCCCACCCCAATTCCAAAACCCGCTCGTGTTAAAAATTCCTCACCCAGTCATATATCCTTTCCCCCAGAAACTCCCCAAACTAATTCATTTATGCTCTAAGTAAAAGCCAATAAACAATACTCTGCTGTTCCTCTTACCTCTGCTACGCCTCAAGATAACTCTACTTCATTCCTCGCTGCCCTCTTCTAACTCACACTATCCCTAATAACATCGTGAAAAACCCTTACAAAAAAGCAAAATACTCTCTACATCCACGGCAATAAAATTTGAAAAGTAAGCGATAAATCAGCCAGTAACACACCAAATTTCAAATAAGTGAAACTTACCGAATTAATGGAATTTAGGTAGTGGGGAAACCATCGACGACACAACAATATTTCCAAATGGCGAAAGAACACTAACGATGATCCGTAAAAAGGAAAAAGCAAAGGACGTTGGACCAATGTCAAAAATGGCTTAAAAATTATTCAATTTTGCTAATCACCGTGCAATATTTAAGATGCGGATATCCGTTCTTTACGAAAATGATATGTTGGGAGGATCCCGGTTACATTCACCGCTCCCTGTATATGATAGCAAAACTAACGTTTTAGTCGCATGATTGCGGAATTTCTCGTGAAGGACTCTTCGACACTCAGATCGAACTTATTCCATCCCGCGAGGAATTAGCACGCTAAAGACCGCGATGTTCGTTCCTGACTCCAACACATAATGCACTAGAATGGATATCAAGCTTGCTAGTGTTAATGTCCGAGGGCTAATAGCGGACTAGTGGAACTTACCCAATGGCCTGGGCGTGCAGGCTATTGCAATGGATATTGGATATATGCAAGAACCGCACTTCATTCCTTGAGATCATTCGGGTGAGCTGTTTAAGCTTATTGTGCTTACTCAACATACATTAATTCTCAGTCAGGAGATGTTTCTTGGCTAGTGAAAGAATCACCAGATCTGTGGTGTGACCCGTGTTACGAAGATTCGGAGGGGGAGTTTGCGTGATGGACCTTACCATGAAAGGTAGAGCGTTTGGTTTCATTACCTATTTTTTCGGCGAAGCGAGCAGTTTTATTAGTACTTCTTAAAGCGTTATGTTAACGGGGGACTAGAACATTGCCATAGATTCCAATTTACATCGATTTAAGTAAGACTAACAGATGTCGTGACGTTATTTTATTTCGTGAATTTGTGAATAAGTTTTATCTTGTCAATCAGTACGGACACCAAACTCCCGTGACTCAGTGTGGATACGGACAAGTAGGCAGGCATGATTCTGGTCCGATACAACTTTCGAGTAAAGCCGACAGAATCATCGTTAGACGTGTCCTTGGAGTTTTTAATGGCCCAAGTTATCACTATATAATTTGCTTGGATAACAGAATTGTTCATGAACGGGTAAACTTAGATATACCTAAGGCGTGATAAGCCGTTGTTTGGAAGCTCAACACGCGGTTGTTCGATGTGGATAACTAAAATTCCGGGTCATTACTAACCTTACAGTTGGTATTGACGGTGATATTATTAGAAATAAGTAATGGGTTACAATTAAGGAAGACAGTCGATCCTTTTTTGCTAGTTTAAGCAAACAACTCCATTTAGAATCTAGGGCAGTAAAAGCGACACTACAATCTAGATCAGATCAGGCGTGGAGAAGGAGGAGAATAGTGGTAGCGTTATTGTAATAAAGGCTCAGCTTGTCTCCCTTACTGAAAAAGAGCACAAAGTTTAATGATTAGGGGAAGCAGCAAACATGGCCGCATATATGCGTGCAGAGGAGCTTTGACATGCTGCTACAGACACAGAGCACGTGTCACAAGCGCGGGTGTACCGGAGGCGCTTAGTTTCCATATCCAGCGGCATTTTTCCATGGAAGTCGGTCGGTCATAAGAACAGTTCGACTCAAATTTGTCTGGCTTTTCTCGTTGCCCGACAACCAAAACTGCTAGGTGCGATGATAAAGTAATTGAAAACTCGAAGCGCGTCAGCCTCAAAAAGTTTCCGGGAAACCACTGTCTGCTCTACAGCGTGTATTTTTGGTTGCCTCACATATTTGTTCATTAGCTGATAGTTTATTTAAATCATGGTTTAGGAATGGCTCAATCCTAAAGTAATTTACACTGGGAGGCGTGAAGATGTGACGCGAAGCAAAGTTGGCGGGGATGGGATAGATAATAATCGGCCTTGGCGAGGTTTAACGATTGATTAATAGTATTTGGCCAACATTCTTGCAAGTCGTCTTCAGTACGTCTTGGCTAGCTAGATTAGTGCCGAGCAAAGTTGTGCTGAGAAGGGCATGACAATCAGGAATAACACGTACACGATATCCTTAATGATAGAAAAAATCGACATCGAAGCCGCGCTCATTAATTCAGATCAGTCCAACGCTTTTGCTTCAGTTGATTATTGCTTCTTGGGAGGCTGATTTGTCCGCGACCCGTTTTAGACTGCAATTTTGCCCGTGGGTTATTCATTATGCAAATATTGCTGTGAGTGTAGAGGTAAATAGGAAGAAGTAAAATCCCTTCAACTTAGCCTGATCTATTCGTCATGATTGACTTTATCACATATCCACTATGTTCTTTGTGACAGAATTTTCTGCGCTAGCTAAGTATGAATCCCATCTTACGCCGAATTACTTTGCCGGGTGCATCTTCCCTGGTTAACTACTTCGCCTATGCCAACGATGTAACAGTGCTTGTAACGAACAAGGATGAGATAAGTCTTCTCTTCGTAGAAACCAGATTGCATGAAACCGTTACATTGGTCAAATTAAGCTGCCAAACCTTTTCGAGCTTGCGCATCCATGACTGGAGGGGTTTAACCTCATCAGGGTCCTTTAATTGCAGCGATTGGCCTTGCAAGATGCTTGGCGTCTGATTCGGTCTTGACCTTCTGCCGGAAGAAAACATTTAGGAGGTGCTGAATAGTGTCTGGTTTGCAGCTCGTCTGTATATCAGCAGAACTTCTTCGTTGAAGGGGAGAGTTGAGCTGTGCACTCCCCACATCTATCCTGTCTTCGTTGCAGTATGTCCGTTCTTCCAATCCCATCAGATACTCTGCTATATTTGCAGAGAGTTTTTTCCCCGTTGTTTGTTGCTTCGAAAGGCGCCTATTCTCTAAAGGCAGTTTGGGTTTACCAAATGTAGAGATTAATCTTAACTTACTTAGCTCTATAGCTTGGATCAAATTTTTGCACATATTGAGGGGTAGAGTGGCAGGTGCAAAGAGGACACGAAGAAAGTCTTTCCGACTGGGAAGAATTTGAACTTTTCTGACAAGGAGGCACACACGTTGTTTCTAAGAGTGTTCGAAAGCCTCTCTAACACCATTATTTGTCCAAAAAAATATCTGAAACAAAAATGTAGTAGGCAAAAAAAATAAATGTTGTGTCACCAACAGTACAACTTCAAAATAGTCAATATCGCCCACCTCCAGAAGAGAGGGAATTCCTGTCCGTGATAACCGTGGTAAAAAAGACACACTCCAATCGCCAAAAAAACCCACACACACAATGTGCAGGACACTGCGACTCGAATCTAGCCTCCTGCTTTTAAAGTGGCCGAGAATTATCTATTTGCATAATCACATGAGAAAGAAACTTGATTTTCCGAGAGTTGCATGGGGTAAACGCTAATAAAAAAACCCAGACGCCATCTTGGAATTCTCTTTTCCCCCCAACCAGGGACACAACAGACGTACCCGAGGTAAGCTCTTTTTCCCCTCATTTTAGTTATTGCTACTTCTGCAACACTCCCCCCTGATCTCATGATCACAAACGGGGCAGGGGGGCAGTCGTCTCTGTCTGGTACTTCTCCGAAGAACCGGAGGCAGCACTTCCTCCCTGCCATCCTCCTCATCGCCATTATTGCCACCAGTCTGCTCCATAGGCGGTGTTTCACAATCAGGGCAGGGGGGCAGTATTCGTCTCTGTCGGGTACTCCTTCGTAAAGGCAAGACGGGTGGTCCTTCCTCCGCTTCTTCAGTATGTACATTATATGGCTCAAAATCCTCTCCGTCGTCCTGCATCATGCTCTCTGTCTTTTCAGAAGACATCATACAGTCTGAGTCTCCCTCTTCCTCAGATGTAACAACATAATGGCGAGGGTTCAAATCCTTCACGTGACGAGGCACACCGTCCACCAAAATCGACTGAGGGCTGATCACCTTGGTCACCTCACCCTTGCCGAACCTCGTGGTACATCGATTTTGCGGTCTTTTGACCCATACGCCATCTCCAACCTGGTAAAAGCTGTTCTTGGGACCTGGGGACGCAGTTGCGAGATTGGTCTCCTTTACTCGAACTTCGTATTGATAAATCCTGTTGGCAGGCGCAGTGGAGGGAGATGTGTCGTCTCTCGGTGTGATGTTATACCAGTAGACAGCCTCCTCTACGAGACAACACATGCTAGCCGCTATTCGTTTCACTGTACGGTGACATCGCTCCGCTATGCCATTCCCGGCTGGAGCGTATGCACAACGGAATCGCAAGTGAACTCCCCATTTACATGCAAATGCTTGGAACATATTGCTGCAGAAAGCTGTGTCATTGTCTAAAAAAAGTTCATGCGGCGCGCCACGCTCGAGGAACACTGCCTCCAACTGTTGAATCACGCTTGCCGAGTCCTGCCTTGCCAATTTCCTCCAAATGGAGAAACGCGATTGGCCACAGTAGGTGAAAGTTAAAAAATGGAAGGTGCCATAATGCGTGATATCCATTCCAATTCTCTGCCAATTCTCGTTAACTTCCAGCTTTCCCTTTTCCCACCTGACTGGCGCTGGGTCAATGGACTGACATTCCTCGCATTTCTGTATGACCGTTCTGACAGTTGCCTTTGTCGTGGTTGGACATCTTCTCCTGACAAAGTAGGTAGTGCGTCGCACCCCCGGATGTCCACTATCTTTGTGAATAGTACTGATTTGACTCTCATCCAGCTCGTCTGTGTGGACCGCGCCTATCACTGGGTCAATACCGTTTTTCTTTTTCATTGCCTCAAACCACCGCTGTGGCACTCGTGTCAGTCGGTCAGCAATGTTTCGTGGTGATGGAACCAGCGTCACATCCACTGTCAGCCCGTACTCTTTCACGAGCTCCTAAAGAGTGCTTAATTGCCTCCTAATAAGCATCTCGCTTGTTGCTTTGGTGCGTACTCGCGCCTTTCCAGTTAGCGTGTCCGAGACCCAATGGTATACGCAAACATAATCTGTCTTTATGTGTAGCACCTTGCTCTGCCACTGGAGAGCCAAATTGATGCCTTTCAATACGGCATCCAGTTCAGGCAAAGTGATATGTTGAGAGTTATCTTCAGGTCGCAGCCAACATGCATCATCCAACACAGTTTCACACATCTCCAAGGCTGCCCCAATTGCTAGGGAGCTAGCATCGACCCATCCATTCAGCTCTTTGCCGTCCACACACCAATTTCCCTGTGCCGGATCGTTCTGCTGCGCAGATTTTACGGTTTCGAACATCATACGATGTAGTACGGCGTCCCTTGCTTCATCATCCCAGCCCTTCGTTACCGAACTTACTCTCTTTCTGAGTATTCCGCAAGCCACACGAAGCCAACCGCACACCGGAAAGTGCCCGACAAGTCGACCACACAGGGAAAAGATTGTTCGTCGCGTAACAATACTGGGAGCCTCCGGAATTGCATTTCCTCGCTTCCACCGCAGTTCATTGCGTTCCATCCTGACTGCCAATCCCAGCACCCGTGCACCGTCCTTCAACTGCTCCGGGTTCTTGCACTCCAACCCGAACTGCGCGAGGTGTTCTCTCACACGGGTCGCGGGCACCACGTCTTAATTGACAAAAATGCCATCAATGTAAGCAGATGCTGCGCGGCTTATAACTTCTTCCAGAGATAGTACTTCGCTGACAATTGCTCTCATTATCAAGGGAGCCACATTCAAACCAAATCCCAGACGGGTCAGACAGTATTTTTTCCCATCGATTTCCACAGTCTGGCATGGCCACGGTGTCTCATGGACCCGGACTTGTAGGTATGCTCTTCTGAGGTCCAGTAGAGACACGGTAGCAACTTTTTGTCTCCACTCACGCAGCTTAGCCGCACAAACATCTGCGTTTGCCGTAAATGCGTCTAAGTAATGATTTAGCTCCCGGTAGTCCATCACCGGGAACACTTTGGCTTTGTTCTGCTGTATCAGCCATCAGGGGAATTAGACCTTTGGGGGTCCCAATTTATCCTCTGGGTATGGCACGAGTCAACCATTATCTATCCAGGTGTGGAGCTCCTGCGTGTATTCTTCACGAATTTCTGCTGACACTGGGTACTCTTACACTCGATTATGCAGCCTTTCAGGGGGGTGGTCCACAGACCATTTTCACGATGCGGTCCATGTTCGGTCTTGATGGTCAACCGTAGCAGTGAAATCTGGTTCATCGATAGAAATGGCTGCGCATTTAATACTTTTCCGGGCGCCCAGCCGCACTGATCCTGTAGGCTTGACAACGACACCTCCTATAGCTTTTATGGCGTCGATCCCTAGAAGCAAGTCAAATCCCAGTGGCTTGCCATGCACGACCAACCCATCGACTCTGGCAGACACACCCCCATGAATGGATACAGAGACCGTTCCAACACCGCAGAACGCATGGGATATTCCACCAATTGTGTTGACATTTACGTTTGTTTTTCTCCAAGACCGGCACCGGTCTGCATGTAAAATTGTCCTAGAGCATCCTGTATCAATAAGCGCCAAACATCGCGTCCCGTCAACATGGATGCTTATCACCGGGAGCGTCGTGTTCACATCTTGGTTGGGAAGGAGACTGGCGCTTATGCGTCCTCCCCTTGCTCGTTTCCCGAGCAGTGCCGAGCCCAGTGTCCACTCTCACCGCAACGGTAACACCGTGTTCCACGATTTCGACAGTCCCTTGCAAGGTTCAAGGTTGCCTTTAACATTGCATTTCAAACAGGTCACGTAAACAGGATTATTCTGGGCCCTGTTGTTGGGTGAGCGTGTGGCCGCAACCACATCCTGATTTTGTTCGCCAGTCGTCGTCAAAATTCTCGCTCTCAACATTAGCTCCCCCATGGTCAGGGCTTTGATGTTCGCCACCTGTCGAAGAGCAATTGAGATGGTGTCAGGGAATCCAGTGACAAAAAATAATTTTGTGAGTCTGTCTAAGCTTTCTCCTGTGAATCTGGCCAATCCAACCAACTGCCTGATTTTGTTGGCGTACACACCCACACGTCTACCAGCCCATCTAACCATAGTTATTTTTCTATATGCTGCAAACGCGTCATCAGTAAATGGCCCCTTTAATCGAGCCTCAATCTGATCTATTTTCTTTTGATCGTCCTCCTCCATTTCCATGTAGAGGGCCACGCTACAACGTCTCCCTCGCCAGAGAACGGCCTGATAATATCACTGCTTATCCGCACCTTCGCCATATTCGGGCCGAAATAGCTTGAAACAAAAATATAGTAGGCAAAAAAAATATTCTGTCAGCAACAGTACAACTTCAAAATAGTCAATATCGCCCACCTCCAGAAGAGAGGGAATTCCTGTTCGTGATAACCGTGGTAAAAGAAGACACACTCCAACCGCCAGAAACACCCACACACACAATTTGCAGGACACTGCCGACTCGTCTCTAGCCTCCTGCTTTTAAAGTGGCCGGGAATTATCCATTTGCATAATCACATGAGAAAGAAACTTGATTTTCCGAGAGTTGCATGAGGTAAACGCTAATAAAAAAAACCCGGACGCCATCTTGGAATTCTGTTTTCCCACCAACCGGTGACACAACAGACGTAACAGAGGTAAGCTCTTTTCCTTCTCATTTTAGTTATTGCTACTTCTGCTACAGTATCATATAGAGTTTTAGTGATGGAAGCTGACAAAAATTATTTTTGTTATGGGTTACATCCTTTTTCAATTTTCTTACGTCGTCGTTTCCGTCTAATGTGACGAATATAACAGAACCTGCGACTAGGATAAATCTTGAAAAAACGAATTATTCTATTTATGTTTTTGGTGAATCATTATATTTTATTTTTATTTTATTTTTATTCTTATCTCTATATTCTTCTTGTTCCCCCTCTGCCTTTCCCGAACCAAGTCTCTATATCTAGTTCACGACCTGACCTCAATTAATCGACCGGTCAAACGTTATGATACTTTAAATTCTATTTGAAGAGGTATATCTTTATATTTATGTGTGCATGTTTATGTTTGTATATATATATATATATATATATATATATGTATATGCATATGTATGGTTATATATATGTGTATATATATGCGTGTGTATGTGTATGTGTGTATGCATGTGTATGTATATATGTATATTTTGTGTATGTGTGTTTGTATATGTGTTCATGTGTATGCAGGGATCAATATGCTCACTTCCTAGCACTCACCACTACCTACTCCCCCTAATATACACCTCGACCCACTAAACATAATATTGACTTCTACTGAAAAGGATTCCACCAGACTTTGAATTAATATCGCTGGACTAACAAACACATTTTTACAAGCCCTTGCCCGATTCGGATATCAACACAGTTATGCGGATTGCCCAATATATAACTTGGGCCTTATTACCAAACGGATGTAAAGAACACATAACATGGATTTTACCGAGCAAGTTGGATCTAAAAAAAAAAACTGTCATATTCTTTTTCTGTAAATTATCCTGTCACAGGCCTTCTGATAAATTTATTATTTTGACTTTGACTTTCCATGTCTCACTGACGTTAGCAAATAGGGTGGATATCTTTGTAAGTATGTGCTAATATTTTCTCTCCTCTCATGAGATGGTAGACATCGAATCATTATAGGTTAAGGAGATTAATTTTCTTAAGCATGCATTGTCTTAGTTAGAAACATAAAACTTCTTTAGTATGAAACCCATTTCAATGAGAGTTTTTCGGAAGTCATTGAATTACAATTGTAATATATATATATATATATACATATATATATGTATATGTAGATATTATAAATATATATAATATATATAAAAATTATAAATATATATATAATATATATAATATATATAATTATATATAAATATATATAATATTATATATATATATATATATATATATATATATATATATATATATATATATAAACTCGAATAAATCTAGCACCCGATCTTCCAACGTGGACCCTTACTACAATGTCTCCTTCTACAATATCAGGGGGCTACGTTCCAACCTTCCAGAGGTTTAAACCTAAATACAGGAGACGAAACCGGACATATTATTTCTAAGCCAAACTGGAGTAGGGCCGACCTAGTTTAGTCATTAATTAACAGATACTCTTACTTAACATCTAAATCTGACCCCCAAGATCGCCATGGGCATTGAATATGTGCCTACATTAAAGATGGCTTCCCATGTGGCAAAGATATATCTAGAGAACATCCTAATTTAACTTGTATGTGCTTCAGGGTTGCAGTTGATTCAACATTGCATTTATACTTGTCCTCTATCGGCCCCTCAACAACGGAGTTACTATCTTTAAGAACATATCTGAGAAAATAGACCACATCCTGTCTGCATATCCCTCGGCTAACACCTACATCTGTGGTGACTTTAACGTCTATAAGGTTGAATGGCTGAACGACTCAAATAAGACGGACTATGAGCGGAGGTTCTGTCATGATTTTGCCATTGCTTATGACCTCATTCAGATTGTTCGCGACCCCACCCGTGTGCCCGAACTACAGGTCAGTATGCAAACTTTCTAGAGCTTTTTCTCTCACCCTCCCCTGAGCTATGTTCATGTTCCGTTCTTTCACCTCTAGGATCCTCCGACCACTCCATCGTATCAGTTAAGATAAAAATGTAATGTAATACATCCCCAGACGTACTCCTCAACCGTACTGTATACCGATACTCTATGGCTGACTTGGATAGATTCCGTACATTTATATCTGATGTACCTTTCCATTCGATCTGTCAAAAAGTATGTATCCTCTATAGTATCAGACCTGAACGAATGGTTCATTGTACGCATAGACCGATTCATACCATCCAAAATAAATTCCAACAAAAACATAACAGCCAGCCATTGTTCTCCTCAGAATGTGCTGCTGCCATCGCGCACAGAAATCACTTTTCAATAGCTGCCAACGTAAGAAACGCACTGAGAATAAAGCTGCTTTTAGGAACGCCAACAACTACTGTAAAAGAGTAACAAAATTCAAGAGAGATATATGCTCGGTCTGTTAAATACAAAGTAGCTGATCAGTGGCTTGGTTCCCACCTATTTTGGCAAATCACAAATATGATCCTGAACAGAAGTGCTGGGTCAATCCCAAGCATTATCAATGGACCAGACGCCATCTAATCAGCTTCAGACCAAGCCAAACAATTTGCCAAGAACTTTGCAGCTAATTCTACCCTATGCGACGAAGGTCATCCACATATTTCCTCTTACAACAAAGAACACGCTAGTTAACATACAAATATATTTGCGTGAGGTCACCCAGCTTATCAAGAACCTTTATTCCAGTAAAGCTACTGGCCCTGACGGCATCCCAATTATAGGGTAAAAAAAAAAACTTCAACCAGAACTTGCTCAAATACATTCGAGACTGTTTAAGCGTTGGCTTAAGAAGATGTTATTTCATACACAATGGAGAACCTCATAAGTATGTCTTGTATATTAAATAGTGAAATAGTAAACGACCTCGGCAGACATTTCCTTCTTAGTGACACGCAATATGGTTTCCCTTCTGCAAGATCTTCCGCAGATGTGCTAACGGTTATATCTCATAGAACTAGTGAATCTTTTGACAATGGCTTCCTTCCTAGGACAATTGCTCTTGACATATCAAAGGTCTTCGACAAGGTATGGCATAAAGGCCTACTTCACAAAGTGTCCAGCAACGTTATAACTAGACATGTTCTCTCTATCATAACATCATTTGTCTCTGATAGGCTCATAAGATTAGTGGTTGATGGACAAAAAATCTGAGGCCTGCAATAGTATTGCTGGAGTCCCTCAAGCGTTCATCCTGGGTCCAACTCTCTTCCTGATCTACATCAATGATCTCCCTACACACATACTTTAATCATTCGTTGATATCTATGCATATGACCCGACCATCTACAATAACACATCAAAGTCTGTAGATGACAAAGTTCTCTCGTATTCTCTCTCCTCTGATCTCGAGCGCGTGGATCAGTGCGGGAAGACATGGATGGTTACCTTTAATGCATCAAAAATCAAATTCTCTGTCTTTACATCATCAACGCTCTTATCCTTATCTGGCATCAATTGGAATGGATGGAGCTCGTCTAGAATAAGCCCCATGTTTTGACAAGTTTCTGGTATTGACCTTTACTCCTAATATGAAATGGAACACGTACATCAAGTCTGTTGCCAAGGTCGTTGGAAAGATGGTGGTATCCTTCTACCGCCCCAGAAGATATCTCACTACTAATGCAATTCTCTATCTATATAAAAAACCCGAATACGTCCAAGGATGGAATACTGCTGTCAGATCTAGCCAGAAGCTGCAATAAACAGCATATCCTGCCTGACGGAGTACAAAATAGACTTCGTGGCTTAGTGGGGATGTATTTTTCTTTTCCTTGCAACCTTTTTACACAGCAGAGACGTTGCGAGCTTTTCTTTTGTTTTATCGTTATTTCCATGACAGGTGCTCGTCTGAACTCCAATGTCTTGCCCCCATTTCCCCAATCCTTTTCGAAAAACACCCGTCTAGCTGAATCCACTCTCAAAAATTTCCCCACTGTTTATTTGTACCTAAATCAAAACATAGATTACATGAAAAAAGCTTAATACTCTGAACTGCACGCCTGTGGAACTCTGTTCCGCCTGCCTGCTTCCCACCTGACTACAATCTGGATGTATTCCAGTCCAACGTAAATAAATTCCTGGTTAACCGCCTCTTAAATGGACACTTTATTAAACCCCCACATAACGTACTGCACTTGAAATTACCCTTATCCCGGAGTGTGTGTTAACCAGAAGCCACCGAAGGCCGAGTCGAGAGCAGATATGTTCTCCAACCAAGACTCCCTTACCTGACAACTACTATGTAAATATAGTGTGAATATAATTTTTCTAATACACTTCTGATTGATCTACCTTTGTTTGTTGAGTCTCAATTTGTATTGCCTTACACTTTTTTTTTTTCAACCTGCAAACATAACAGTTGGCCACGAAGATGAACGTCAAACATAACAAATAGTAACCGTATTATTTTACATGTTGTGTTATTGTCAAGTGGTGATATCAAGTGGAGAGGCATGTATTAAACAGTAAATAGTAACCGTATTATTTTACATATTTTTTTATTGTGATATCAAGTAGAGAGGCATGTATTAGACAGCTCTCCTGTTTTAAAATCTCCGAAATAGCTACATGGTAAGCAGTTGATGATTCTCGTTTTCTATTTACAAAATTTAAGTTAAGTGTTTTTTATTTCATCCTCATTTAGTTTAATTCTGTTTTCAAATTGAAAACTTTTGCGAAATCGGCTTACGACAATGCTAAGTCTATTTCTCCTTGACAATTTTAGTAAATACTTTATTTTTTTTCGTTCTTGATCCTCATATTAATGGATTCTCTTTTGTCATTATGGACATTTTAAAAGTCGGATTATACAGCTGCTAAGTCGGTGATAGGTTAAAGTTGGTATATTTTTTCCTTCCGGGAATTTAAACCGCATTCTTTGTTTTATTTTGCATTTTTTATTCAACGTCTCTGTAGAATATATATATATATATATATATATATATATATATATATATATATATAATGCCTATAGATATACAAACATATATGCATGTGCACATGTATATACACACACACGAATATATATATTTGCATATATATATATATATATACATATATAACTACTTCATTTACTCACAGAAAATTAATATACGAAAGTATAGTTTATACGTAAATTTTAAGTATTTACTTCAAAAGTGCCTAATACGTAGGTAGAGCTAGTATATATATATATATATATATATATATATATATATATATATATGCGCATGTCTTTCTGTTTTCTTATTAGTACGTGCATTGGCATATGTAGAAAATTAAAATTATAGGTTGCCGATAAGATAGCATAGGAATTATTAGGGAGACTTTTGAAAGGCCTTTGGGTTACGTGAGAGGCAACACTCTATAGCCCACCATGTCATAAAGAACATGGTACATGAGTGTTGATCCCAAAATTATAGCAATCGGTAGATGGAAAATAAAATAAACTGTGGATTTTGTCCACATTTTTTATTACAAACTGATTTACGTTGATGTAAGATTCATTTTCTTTTTTTCCTACTTACTGTTTTTGGCATCTCAGTGTGATGCGTACTTTCCTGATCATCATTAGACAAAAAATGCAATGTCGTAGTTTTTTTTTTCAATTTTATCTGAAGGAATGTCATCCATGAAAATGAAATATGTCACAAATAATGTTAGTGTAAATACTCTTAGTATAATTACGAAACTTATCCAGTATTTTTCATTAATAGACGAACATTTTTTCATATGAGGATTATATGGCTATATTTGCATATATATTTTGAAATATGTACGACGTGATATATGGTAATATTATCTGATGTTTAGCTCTTCTGATATTTTCTTTTTTTTAGGTTTCTACGTTGATTCATAAATTACGACTTTGCACATATATAATCCTAAACTGATAAAATAACCGTTGCAAAGTTTTTTTCTATGTTTCTTTATATTTCATCAAGGATAAAATTATTTGCGTTTATGTACAGGAGGTATTGATAAAAATTTCGACTTACAAAAAACGGGGGGAATTATTTCTGTTTGATGAAAAACGACAGTCTTTATGTTGTAGTATATCTACTAGTTTTTTCAGTTGGTTACATATCCCACCAATGATAAGAGTCTCTTATCATGTTTAAATGTTACACAATGTTTTACGAGCGTGATCGGAGGTGCGCCGCTGTACAACTAATGCTCTTTACCAATCAATATCATGATAATGAGACTACAGCATTCTCAAAATGCAAGCCGGAGAGTTAAAATTTTGAGGGCAAAATTACACGAAGTTTCGAACGACTGTTATGGTCTTTGGTGTTGTCTCAATGAGGGTCACATCATGCCATCTAACAGATTGGTAATCAGGTTCAGTGTCAACGTCAAAGTTTACCTCTATGTGCTGAAAGTGTTGTAATTTCTGGTGCTATCTACTAGTCGCTTGGAGGGCTGAGTGTGGCAGCAGAGCTATGAGTCTGAGCACAAGTCTGCGGACACCAGAGCATGGCTTCAGAACGACTACTATAATATTGTCTTCTATTTTAATGTTTCCTTCCTACCTCACCTGAACCGGCCGGATAGCTAATACCTCAAGAACATGAGCTGGAAATTCCCACAAAAACAAAGAAAACCTGATCGCGGAGTTGTAATTGTTTCCCAGCCGAGAAAAAAATGAAGAATTATAGTAAACAATTAGTGATTATTTTTATAAAATGACTTTTTTAATATCCCTCTTCAATGTAATGTAATATTTTAACTTGTAAGCCTAAATAATTCAGGGTTTTGTAGCAGCTCACCTTATTTATTATTTGATGCATGTTTCGTGGCGATAATGTTCCGTCAATCTTACATTACCTAAACTGATAAAGATGTCCTTATTGCACCTATGAATATAGTTACCAATGGCTTTGTTCGATGCATTTTCATATTCTATGAGTTTTTACTTTAAATCCATATTAAATTCAAATAAATTCGAAGTTGCTAAGTAGCATATATATATATATATATATATATATATATATATATATATATATATATATACATATATATATATACATCGTGTCTCCAGGATACTAAGCATGGGGAAGATTCACTTCGAAGTTTCACTCAAAAACATCCCGACACCAAGGATTAAGGACTCCTTACTTAAACTCTTCCACTCTTTACAACGTGCCCCAGCGGATTATCAACATCTAATCTCCTTAGGTTAAGAACGGCTTTCGGAAAAAAGTGTTTTGTAGCGGGTTAACATTAGAACAATTAATAACAAGGACTCAAACAATGATGATAATTTCATTAATATAGATTACACCCAGCATGACGACTGTGATGATAAATCTTTCATCATATTATACTAAGGTGCTTAAGATATTTATACAGTTCTTTTCAACACAGAGCGTTACATAAGGGAGGGAGAAGAAGAGGATTGGACTTGGACACTTTACTTGAGGGATACTGGTACCCTGGTGATAACGTGTCCATTTTACTAATGAAGAGAATAAGTTTACGGCGATGAGAGATAGATATATTACGAGTGTTAGGAGACGAGAGAACGGGACCCAAGATCACTTAAACCGTTTGTCTAGTGGTTAGGACGTTTGTTATGTATTTATGTGTTGGAATTTAAGAAGATAATACCTGGTTCCGCTGCTCTGGGAGAGTCTTCATCTGGATGGAGCTCTCTTGCTGTTCTCGCCGGAATACACAATATGAAGACAGATGTTGGGTTTTCAACCTTTTATTCTCCCAGGCATGATCTGCAGATGTCGCCATCGATGGTCTCCACTGTGGGTACCTACCACGTCCCACGTCTGGGGCGCGCATATCCCCCCTTACTTAGGAGAGAACCATTTTAGACTTCTGCTCGGCTCGGCATTTTCTGGGAGACGCAACGTTTCACCAACCTTGCCACGTAGCATCACATGACATCCGGTTAGAAGAAACGTTACTTCCTGCAACGTGGATTAACTACAAAAATATCTCTCTGACCTCCTCCCACCCTCTCCCTCTCTCTCACGATCTACTATCTAATAGAGACACAGAGAGAAAATAGAGGGAGTATGAAAGAGCCAGAGAGAGAGAGAGAGAGAGAGAGAAGAGATGCTATTTAACAAGAGAACGGAAAATACTTCACTTATGAAAGAAGAGAAGGCATCCAATTAATAATTGGAGGAGGTTATAAAAAGTTAATTAAAGATGGTCAAAATAAGTTTACCATTCAACAACAGGCGGACAACAAATTAAAAATATTAGTTGATTAATTTTCAATTAATTATCATGGCAATTGATGATGCCAGAAATTCAAACATGTAGAGCAACATGGTTTTTCTTTCTATCCGACGCTTCTAAGGGTACCATCTCTCAATAAGTCGCGGTCCAACTCTCCTCTGTTACTGTGATTGTGTCTTTCTGGCATTGATTCTCTCATTCTTACTGCGAGACCTATCTCAATATATTGAGAATATTCTTTATTTATAACGTCAGACTATTACTCTCCCAGGTAATTAAATTCCACGTTTATTTTACATGTCTTTCAACACACTTTTCGCAAACAAAGAATTCCCAACTTTAATTGTTTAATATATAACCAATTTTAATCATCACATATACACTCGCATTGTCCATTCTTTAAAACAACATATTTAATTTCCAGTTATTTCTAAAAGAATGGAGAATCTCTCTTTCTCTGATATAAATAATATTCAATTATTTCTAAAATAATTAAAAATCGACTGCATTCCTCAGATTTCAACTTGCCTACAGGATTCGATTCAAGCCTTTTCCTCATATAATTTTCACTTATCTAGTCAGGCTTCTTTCTTACATGAGAAGGGCATATCGCTCATTTGTTACAAACGTCCACAACCTCGAAAGTCGTACGTAACATGATGAGGTTGAAAAGATTTTATTTTGAAAGTCGGTTTTAACATAAGTTTGTAAGGGGTGTTTCTTCTACGCAGGGCAGGTCGGAAAATAGTTTCAATTCAATATTTTTTTCTAATTTCCTCATAAATATTTTTACTCTCAGAGCATGTATTATCCGACGAAAACAACAAGTAAAGTCTATAGCTGACTAACATTCGATTAACTTATTGAACTGCTATATGTAGGTTTTAAAGTAGATATTACGTAGAACATAACAACATGGAATATTCTACAGTAAAATAACACATATGTTCTGGGCAGACACATTTTGGAAATGCATAAATTCTAAACACTTCCTCTAAGCTAATGCATGATATCGATGTAACGTAATAGATTTGTATATGTTCTTGAATATGGTCACATACATATGTCTTTTGCGGAGCAATGTAGTAGTGAAACTCCTTATTACAGGCATTTCTATGTGAAATATTTCATTAAACTCTGTAACAGTGTGAAAGCAAATAAACTCGATAATATGGTAACTATATAAATAGACAAAGATGTGGTTACTTGTCAGTTTTCAATATTAAATTTGAAACAAATGTTAATTTATCGTTCCTCATTATGAGAAATATCATGCCTTTTTGTGAAAGAAGATAACGAGATATACTCTTACATGCTCTTCTGATTATATATAACAAGGGAATTCAACAAGAAATTATCAAAATGGGGGTCCGGCAAAAAATATACCATTGATACTACAGTTTTGCTTAGGTATCATATCTTCCATTCTATCATGGAAACGTAAGGTGGTGTCGCAACAGATCTTAAGATACTGTGGAATGCATCAGATAAAAGTCTACGTCTATGCATTTTCTTGGAGTATATCAATCAACAGTTTTTTTGTGAAAAATATTTATTAGTAGAAAACATTTTTATCCGTGAACGCGAATCCAGAAAAAACACATTTATGAAAGCGTAAACAACCGAGCCGCATAATTACTTCCTACTATTTACGGAATAACTTGCCCAATGTTATTATAAGTACGTTCAGATATTTAGAGAAACAGGCATTCTCAGTAAAAAGCATCTTGATATTTTTCTTTACAGAATTATCCCTAATTACGTCAAATTTTGTACGAAAAAAAACATGTAAGATACAGAATAATAACATTTCTTGGATCTTATATTGCTTTCTATGATAGTGTAGTGTGATTATGCGTCAGCAAGCTGCTTTTAAAGTATTGAAGGATCATATGTACTCTGCCATTTTACGCCTAACATTACATTTAAACAGGTCTCATTTAATTTAATACGGTTGAATGGGTTCCATGCTTCATCATCTAGCCATGTAATTCATATGATAGCTACATGCTTAAAGGTTAATTAATGAATCCCAAGAATTTATAATCACTCAGGCGTTATTGATCTTACTTCAACGATTCGAAATCGTGTTGAGATGAACGAAGAGCTATTACGATATATATATATATATATATATATATTTATATATATATATTTATTTATATATATATATATTTATATATATATTTATATATATTCATATCTATACACACATATATATATATATATATATATATATATATATATATATATATATATATATATATATATATATACGGTATGGAAGAATATGTATATGTATATATATAGAGAGAAAAAGCCAGCTAAAATATACAGAGAAAGATAAACATCGAAAATATATAAACAGATAAGTAGACATAGATTGATTGATGTTATTTATGTGTTTAATTGTATACATATTTACACAAGTTATATATATATATATATATATATATATATATATATATATATATATATATATATATATATAGCACGATAGGATGACATCCACTCTGTATTGGAATGAAGTAAAACATTGATGGCCAAATTTAATGCTGCGAAGAATAGGCTTGTTATCTTCAATAATTAAAAGAAAACAACTTTAATTACTATTAGCTATGATAAAAGATACATCGCCTAAAAGTCAATCTTCTAAACTGCTGGGCCTTGCGTTCACAGGGAGCATGAGTTAAATTAGATGTATTGAGAGTTCTTCTAAGGCTTCTGCGAAGAAGTGGGGGGTCTCTCTTTGCTAGAACGCTACTTACGCACTAAATTATCCGGTATCTCTTCAAGGCCCCCATTCCCCTCTATGTATGGAGTACTGCTATCTTAATAGGGCTGGTGAATCTACTAATATTCTCTCGTTCCTGGACAGGTTTCAATATAGAGTTATTAACCTGATATTCCCTAAACTGAAATAAAAATTTCAAAATCTGTTCCATCGATGTAATGTTGCTTCCCTCTGTCTGTTCATTTAATGGTGAATGCTCCGACGAACCACCAGCATTTTATGCACTTAGAAAAAAACCTAAGAAGCGACAATATACCCCCCCTGTATAGTAGAGATATGTAAATGTGAGAAAGTCTTCTCGTTCAAAGTTTCTTCACTAGAACTGCTAGATTTTTGAACTCCCTTCCGGGTTCCTGCTTTCGAAAATATTAAATTATTATGTCTGCGGACATCGCGCTGCACACCTCCCTAAAGAGCATCCCTGCAACTTATATCTCTACTGGTTCCGCCTTCACTACCTTGTTTGAAATGAAAATAGGATAAAATATTTATGAAAAAAAAAACAGTTTCCACATACTTTCTATGTCTTATTGAAACTTACCCCGAATTGTAGCAGAAAATTTTATGCGCACATCTGCTCTCCTGCGGAATACTCTTCCGCTGTCGTCACTAAGTTTCTCGTTGCTACACATGATCAAGTGATTTTAGTAGTCCCAGCATTTTGGAAAAGAAATGGAGACATATATTTTTCTACAAGTTTTTCGCGTCTGTTTTGGGCCGGAGAGCGCTAGCAACGCATCATTGATACCGTTTTTGACCAGCTATTTTATCAAAGAATAAGAGAACGTGAGCGAACGTGATCACAGCCGAAGAAGGGGTCATAATAAGAAGAAAAAAAAGACAAAACAGAACAAGAGTACTCAGAACTGGAAGAACGGAAAAAGCAAAAGAACAAAAGAACAAGAGAACTCAGAACTGGGCGAACAAAAAAGTAGAAATTTGAAAACAAGCGTTACGTGCATGCCAGAGAAAAAAATACACCGAAAAAGCTAACGTAAGGTAGAGTAAGCTAGAAGGTATACAGGACTATATGCAAAGGTAGTCGGATTAGCAGAAGGGGCGTATAGTGGGATCGACCAAGGTAGTGAACTAGTAAGAAAGCAGGTACTTGGATTTTTAGTAGAGGGTCTCGGCATAGGGAAGTAAAAATGGGTGTGATGAGAGACGAACTACAGGGTCTCCAAGCGGTTTATCAAAAAGCCTTAGCTGAAGTAAATTGGAAGATCCGGCTCAGTGCAAGCCAGGAGTATGCGTACGAGTATATGGAGTTTTGTCACACTAGAGTGCGGATTGCAGCTGACGCTATGGGTCCAGACATTTCCATAAGATATGGAGACTAACATAACAGAGGGAAGAATAAGGGGCCGATATATAAAACTAGGAAGGAAGAAGGAGGCAGGCAGCTCATGCTTTGGCGAAGTTTGTTACATATCAAGATTTGGCAGCAGGCGCATTCAGGTAGACGGAGGCGCTCCATTCGTGCAAAGCCCGGCGGATGCGAGAAGAACATACTGACGCACATAGCCGGTAATTTTGGTTCATTAAATTACATTTTAATAAGAATAGGAGACAATTACAGATACTTAGTAGATACGGGAGCAGAAGTGTCAGTGATGCACACCAGTATTTGTAATACTCTTTTTCAGGGACCCGAACTTCGCGATAAATGGGGCAACCTTAGAACAGCAAATGGACCACCATTAATTGTAGAAGGGATTGTTCGATAAGGAATACTGATAGGGAGTCACTCTAACCACCAGGAATTCTTTATTGCAGAAAAGCTGAACAGAAGCGTAATACTAGGACGCGACTGGCTTCAGAAAAAAGAGGGTTAGAATGTATCCTATTTGGGAGCGATAAGAATGAGTGACGAGTATATAGCTCTGGAGGATCATGCCAGTATTTTATCAATAGTTGGGTTAACACGTAAGCTTACATTAAAACTTCAGCATCTGCCATCGTGTATGTCTCATGCAGGTTTTAAACACGGGCAAGGTTGGAATATGAGGTAGAAAAATAAATAGTGGTTTTATTCGAAACCTTAGCGGTATATTAGTAACTAATGCGGTAGTTAAATTTACACGGAGTTGTAGGTTCCCGTTATTGATAATGAATAACACGAACCAGACTGTCCCCCTACCAAGAGGCTGCAAAATAGTTACGTGTAGTTCGGATTGCAGCATTCCAGAAATGACCATGCAAACGGGATATAGGAGCAAAGTTTCTGAAAATTACCAAGGGGGGATAAAAGTACCTGAAAAGTTTAAGTCGGAATTCGAGAGGGTGCTTAAGCGGAATATATATTTTATATATTACGGACGATAAAGACTTGGGCAGAACCGATACAGTAAAGATGCGTATCGAGTCCGGTACAAGGAGCCTATACGTAAATGTCCGTATCGAACACCGCTAAGGAAAAGAAAACTAGTGGATTCGGCATTAGACGAGATGATAAGGACTGGAACAATTGAAAGGTCGAATAGCTTGGGGGAGATTTCCTGTAATCCTGGTTGAAATAAAAATGGTACCAACATATTTTGCGTAGATGTTAGGGCTTTAAATAAAGTCACAAAGAATTATGCCAGAGCGTTACCGGTCATCGACGATATATTAGCCTTGCTGGGATTGGAGAAATACTTCTCCAAATTTGATCTAAAATCTGTCTACTGGAAGATTAAACTGAATAGGAACGATAGAGAGAAAGCTGCGTTCGCTTGCCACCGGGATTTATTTACCGTGAGGCCGTACAGACTTGCGAAAGACCCCGGTGTCTTTCAAGAATTGATGTCAATTGTTGTACAGGGACAGGAAGACTATGCATTATCGCATCTGGATGGTATCCTAATATTCTTGGATATGAGGGAAGCCATTTAGATTATATAGATAAGCCAGGTTAAGTATGCACAACCTTAAATTGAAAGACACAAAGTGCGAGGTTTTTTTTTTCCGGAAGGAAGTACAGTATCTGGGGGTCAAAGTAGGTGAACAGGGTATACAGCAAGATCTGGACAAGGTGAAATGGATCAAATCGATTTCGACCCCAACCACTGTGAGACAAGTGAGGGCCTTCATTGGTATGACGTCGTATTATCAGAGATTTATAAAGAATTTTTCCGAGATCACCGAGCCACTGGTTATTCTAACGGGGAAACATGCAAGGTAACAGTGGGACGACGCATGTTGTACTTTCTTTGACCGTGGGAAAACACACCTCGCAGATATGGTTATACTGACCTACCCCAATCCCAGTAAAAACTACCGGTTTTACAGGGCATGTCAGTCACAAAATATCTAAGATCGGGGGGAGTGAAGAGGTTGAAAATCAATTTACTTTTCATCCCATGAACTTAGCGATACGCAGACGAGATTTCCGACTATAGAAAAAGAGGCCTACGCAATACACTATGCTCTTAATAAACTGAATCACTATTTGCATAATGGTGAGTTCACCATCTTTACCAAACATAAACCGCTGGAATACCTATTAAACCCGCCTGTACAAAGTAAAAACATACAAACGTCGTCTTTGAGTATTGCCGGTTATAACTACACCATACAGGGCCTTCAGGTGAGGGATAATGTGTGTGCCGATCTCTTGTCACGTGCGATAAATTACAAGCCGAGACCACGATGATCCCCCGGTAGAGATAGATAGTAGGAATTATACGCTAGGTGTGATAAACTTGCATCGGTTTGAGCCTAAAAATTTTGCATCATATAAAAATGCAGAGGGTTCAGTGTAATCGCACGCACGGCCTACGAACAAGACGTAGATAAGGAAATTATAGATTTAAAGATGTGGATGAAGAACGGTAAATCGTCCAAGGTGGAATAGAAAAAGTTCACACTAATAGGGGATATAGTGTATTACCTATCGCAACCCGACGATGAACCGTTGGTGAGGTTGTACGTACCATCGCATCTTAAAAAGGCAGTACTACTACAGTACCATGGCGATAATAGTCACATGGGCGTGGAGAAGACGTTCCACGCAATTAAAAACACATATTTCAGGCTGTATTTATTTAAAAAGTGAATGAACCCGTGGGTAAATGTACTCCCTGTCAAACCAGGAATTTATAGAAGCAACAACCTTTAGTCCAGGAATGCGATTGCCTCCTTTTCCTTTCGCGAAATTGGCGTTAGATATTTCCGGACCCTACCAAAAACACTTTCGGGTAAAGAATGCATATTTACGTTTATTGGCATGTATAGTTGCTGGCCGGAGGCTTTTGCGGTCCCTAACATGAAGGCGGAGACACTGGTGCACTTGTTGAATGAGATTTTCTCTAGATTTGGTAACCACACCAGCTTTTAACGGACAATGGTTCCGAGAACATTAACAAATTGATGAAAACGGCATTAGAGGACATCAACATACATCATGCGACCACGTCTTGTTATCACCCCCAAAGTAACGCCAAAATTGAGAGGCTGCATAGGACGATACATGGCGTTTTATCAAAGAAAATTGGGAACGAGGAACAGTCGTGGGATGGGTACATAAAACAAATGTAAACGGGTGTTATGTTCCACGTGAGCGAGACTACGAAATACTCGCCATTCTATTTACTCTACAACAGGGATGTAATTCTTCCCCTAGACAATATATTAAAGCTAGGAGAAAATGATAGAAATCTCTGATAAAAAGACGAAATCTGTGGATTTTAAAGTCGAAGATTTAGTTTATTATAGGAATCACCAGAGACTGAATAAGCAAGGTACGCTTTGGAAACCTTATATTAAGTGATAGAAAAAACGTGTCACGTTTCTTATAAAATTGAGGACCAGTGGACGGGCTCCGTTCCGAAGGCACCCGCAGAGCATGTCCGTGCAGCTTCAATTGAGGACTGGAAATTTTCCAAAGCGAAGAAACCGCTGAGAAGAATGCCATTGGCGGCTCCAAGAGAGTCCGATGAATTGGATAACGAGTCATCCACAGAAGAAGTCACTGTGCCAAGACGGAGGGTTCGATCTCGACGGGAGAGCCCGGTTGAGAATCAAGTGTACCGTTGATGGAGGATATTACTAACGAATCATGGCGTAAAAAATGGCAAATAGCTTACACGCAAGCTATCCTCGATTAGCATCACGTGGGTAGATCGGAGAGAGAAGCAAGGTTTTCTCAGAAAAAAAGCTTAAAGCAGGATATGAATTTGGAAGTAGTGAAGAGAATCCAGCGAAAGGGGATTGTTTAGGTTGGGTTAAATCAATATTCTGCTTGTAGGCAGATTACTAATGAGATGTTTCCTCGTGACAGGATCGCGGATCGGAGGCTGTGGATACTGGTGCTCCTCCCGTTGTCAACTTGACCCGCGGAGCGTTAGCAGAAAGTATTTTTCCAGAGGCAAAATGAGTTATCACCCACACAGGCAAGGTGGCTGGTTACGTTCTCTATCAAGCTCTCGCCGCATGATCAGGCTTTCGGGATCCTGGAAAAAAGCAAAAGGAATGTTCAGTCACGGGGCAAGTAGAATTTCCACAGTCACTCCTTGGGGATGCAACCTTCGAGGGCCTTCTTGAAAACGGCAATAAGGAGTTTCCTGATATTAGAATGCAGCGTAAACACCTACTCGAGCGATAGAAGGACTATAGGTCGATGACCAGCAGATCACACCAGGTGTTATTGCCATTAGTGGGGGGGGGGCACTGAATCATTTTTTTCCACTTTTTTCCTTCTCTAAGAGCGCTTGTTATTTTATTACGATTCGGACATTTCTGATGTATGAATAGTTCTGATCCATGTTGTATAATTGAAAAGAAAAAGAATAGAGAGAGAGAAACGGTGGCGACGGTGGTATAGAATAAAAAATATGTGTATATATATATATATATATATATATATATATATATATATATATATATATATCTTTTTTTTTAATTGGGAAGAAGGAGGTTCGCACAGTGACTTGTGCGGAAACATCTGCATGCATTGGAGGATTAACGGTAGCAGAAGCCGGATGTGCACGTTGATGAGGTCACAGGTTAAATCTGTGACATCGCAGGTGCATCGGGGAACTCGAGACCTATATAAACAATGCAGATAGCTTGTCAGAGGCAGAAAGAGAGAAAACAGACACGCGCCCAGCTGCTGAAACACCGCTCAGTTGTCCACCGACCACCGTCAACCGCTGTCCTCTCTATTCTACGTCCGTTTTAAATTTCTAGTTGTTGCACGCGAACAGTTTATCTTTTTTTTTACATAGGTATCACCCCTTATAAAGGCCAAGAAGACACTCCAGGATAAGGAACAGAGTGTACAATACAAATTGGGCAAATAGTAATCGTTAGTAATGGAAATTCGGTAAATTTATAAAATTATGTGGAACAGCTCATCAAAAACTTGTTTACGTTAGACTTGAAGACAATCATATTGGAAATCAGGAAAACGGAGGACAATCCCATAGGCTAGCAGTTCTTAGAATGAACTTTGCTCATGGAATCTACGTTTAGGTTTAGGCATAGATAAAGAATAGGGGGGAATTAGTGATAGTGTTTTCTGCTACATGGGTGTTTTAGTATTCGCAGCATTTTGGAAAGGAAATAAGGATATTTATTTTTCTACAAGTTGTTTCACGTCTGTCTGTTGCCGGAGAGCGCTGGGAACGCACCACTTAGAAATACAACTACTGTAAAATTCCGTCTTAAATATTTGTTTGTTATTGTACATTGTTGGCGTGTATTTATTTTTATAAATTGTGGCCGTATATTTTGCGAGTAAAAATTTACAAATAATTTAATAAAATGTTTTCCTTGTAATTGTTTGAAATATAAATAATGCAATTCTTTATAACAATGCCTATTTGAATGTTCGTCCTCAATGCTATTCTTTTTCTCCATGGACAATTAAAAATAATCGACAATTGCTATATAAAAAGTGGATATATCAGGAAGAGATACATATATTCTCTTATTTAAATACATTTTCTTTTAAATATTTTTTCTATTAGAAAACAATTTTTTACATGGAAATGAGGAAATGTGTCTAATATTTTTGGCATCATCTCTTAATAGTGTTCATATGATTTACCTGTACATAAAGTTTGGTCTGGTTATCTGAATTACGTGTTAAACCTTTGGATCAATATTACAAAATACAGTGCATCCTAATATAATTGTGCTACGAAAACACTTAGGTATTATAAACCAGTCTAAGTCCTAGTTGATGAAAATGTTCGCTTTTTACATTTGCATATAATGAATTTAGTTGATTAATTGTAATTATTTGAACACGTTATTACGGTATTTTTAGACTGCTCTCACTCATGATTTTAAATTGAAATCTATGAAAGTGTATATAGAGATTCTACAATTTTACAATATATAAATATATATTTAATATACAACCGTGATTTTCCATTATTTAAGGTTTTACCTATAAACGGTACGCAAAGTACTCATACTAAAACAAATTATAACAGCTATACTCATTAAACATGGGAACAGAAAATTGTGATTTATATTTTCGCACGACAACTGATTACGGTTTGAGTCAATTTACATTGGTTTAGTGTATTGATAACTTGTTCCATACTAAATTATTTTTAAATACGTAACTGTAAAGTATCATAAAAATAAGGCTTCTGGTTTTTAGTGCTTCTAATTTCGTGACCTAACACGCAAAAATAAAAAAAAATACATATTGACGGTGTGACGCAGTTTTTGTATTACTGATTTCTTTTTAACTGCTGTACAATTTTAAAGTATATGAATATAATTTTTCACTTTGTCTAAATATATGTACGTGGAACAGAATCTAGGAAAAATCAGCAATAATTGTTAGCTAAGTATTAAGCAACTTCACTGATAATCAACCAAGTATACTATGTAATATTAATTTTTTTTTTTGTATCGTCTTTGATTAATTTTTAAGATTTTTTTCCCACGTATTTTATACTGTGGGGTTCTTAAATCGTTTTCAGTATCAGGATGATGCATTCTATTCTGGACGCGGTTACTCATACAGTTTGAATATTTTAAATCCACGACTATAATTTAGATTAATTGTACAAACACAACTACAAATATAATATACTTCGTATTATAATATCTCATTATAATTATCGTATAAAATAATCGATTATAAACTGTGAAAAAATAGTTAGTAAAATTCGTTATAATTGTATATCACATTCGTATATTATTAGAAGTTGATTAGTTAGACATATAGTATTATTATTTGCAATATTATTTGGATTATTTTTTTTACTATTTATGTAGTAATGCTCACCGTTGGTATTTTTCATAAATACAATCATATTTGTACTTTCTGCATTTTTAATTCATATGGAAATTTTAAAAACATACTTCATAATGTGAAAAATGTTGATTAAACATTCATGCAGAAGAGAAAGTTTTGTGTGGAAAATACCCCTAAATATGAAAAAAAAATGTCCATGCACCCTAGAAAAGATCATCCACAAATAGATATTCCCTTGATATTATGAATGTTGGAAAGATCAGGATATATATATATATATATATATATATATATATATATATATATATATGTGTGTGTGTGTGTGTGTGTATGTGTGTGCGTGCGTGTGCATATATATATATTTATATATATATATATATATATATATATATAAAAGCAAAAATGTGTGTATGTATGTATGTATGTATGTATGTGTGTTCGCTTTTTTTTCAGAGAAGCGGTCGCTCGCTTCACAACAGTTTAAAACATTTTATATCACATATGAATCGTAATATCTCATAGTTAACAACGAAGCTCACCTGTCTATTTAATATGCTAAATTTCGGGAAGATAAATATTCAACATTTGTCGCTCGGCGCATGTGGGTTGTCTTTTTTCTATAACATCTTGGGGGGAGTCGTTCAGGAGTAAATGAAATCCCGCAGTCAAACTTGACATCATAAACTCATTACATCGGGCACAGTCCAAATTCAAGTAATTAAATAAATTAAAACGTGTTTCCCTTAGCGTATGTCGATGGTGCAATGGTTAACGTCACATGTTTTTTTTCACACTTTAATTTACAAGTTTGTCTCAAGGGTTCGGGTTTGATCCTCATACCTACTTTTTTTTCACCCACCAACCCCCGAAGATTCCACACACACCTCCAAACACACGGCAACGCCGGGTTCCCCTCGCTATATACATACAACAACACGCACACACACATACACACTCACACATATATATATATATATATATATATATATATATATATATATATATATATATATATGATGGCCTTTCTTCCGTCTACTTATATGTAGGTTCTTCCGCCAGGGCAAATAAATAGCCCGGAAATCCACACACATGAATGACTTATATTAGTGACGACTTCATGAAGAAACGCCCCTCTTTTTAGTAGTATTGCTAAACTCTCTCGTGTCAAACTATGTTACGGGACAATATATACGGTAAGGCGCAAGTTTTTATATCAGAGTTTCCTTCTCCAAGATACATGCCTACAAAAGACTGGGGGTGCATCTCTACTGGTGAATAAATGCGCCTCTAGATACCAACCTTGGGATTTCTACGACACGATGCGGTAAATACAGCGTCTAAACTTCGCAAGTTGTCAACCTTCTGGTACTGGCCAGGTTATGCGTTACTTGTTCTGGCAGCCTACAATTTATCATTTAACAGGTGGCCCACCAAAAGCATGTGAGATCTGATTACAAGGGTCTCAACATTGGAGCAAAATCATCTCACAAGAACTTCAGTATTATGTGCCTTTACACATACACACGCACAAATACATACAAATATGCGTATTATGTACGCACACACATACATATATTAATACGTACGAGATTATAAAGAAGGAAAAAAATAGGGAAAATGTGGAGGTTTAGGAAATAGTTAGAAGGAGAGGATAATATAATAAAAGGTGCATCCCATCACACCGTCCATTTTATAAGGAAATGTAAATGGATATTTTTTGTTGTTATAGAAATTGAAGTCACTGATTTGCCCCAGGTTTTTATTAAGTGTCCTTATATTGTAAGATCTTTTTCTAACATGTTGTTTCATCCAATACATTTGCAAAATTCCGATCCCGCATTTTGCTAATTCCTACCCTCTGATGAGAAGGAAAGTATTTCTTCGAAACTCCGGGGATAAATGGCTATCCACTCATCTTGTGGTTCCTTGTCAGAGTAAATATGTTTTAACTCATTTCAAAGTGTTTTTAACATGTTTTATTAACTGTTTGCTCGTATATATATATATATATATATATATATATATATATATATATATATATTAGAATAAAACATGTATAAATACATTTCAAGCCAAAACTGCAACACGAATTTTTTCTTTTTATGAAACAAACGGATGTTTATTTTTAAAGAAATATATTTCGGAGTAAGAGGCCTTTATCAATCTTTTTTTTTCTTCTCTTCTTCCACGACATGATGTAGTGGGAGATAGTTCGATGAAGAGTCCACGTGATGTTGTTCACTGCGGGGTTTTTGTGAAGCCGGATATGTGACGCGTGGTCGCGTATTTTGAAAATCTGGGTGGTTATTTTTGTGTATATCCGTTAGACGTGTTGAGTAAAATTTGAAGAATAAAACATGTATAAACACATTTGAAGCCAAAACTGCAACACGAATTTTTTCTTTTTATAAAATAAACGGATGTTTATTTTTAAAGAAATATATTTCGGAGTTAGACTCCTTTATCAATCTTTTTTTTCTTCTCTTCTTCCACGACATGATGTAGTGGGAGATAGTTTTATGAAGAGTCCACGTGATGTTGGTAACTGCGGGGTTTTTGTGAAGCCGGATAGGTGACGTGTGGTTGCGTATTTTGAAAGTATGGGTGGTTATTTTTGTGTATATCCGTTAGAAGTGTTGAGTGAAATTTGAAGAATAAAACATGTATAAATACATTTGAAGCCAAAACTGCAACACGATTTTCTTCTTTTTATAAAATAAACGGGTGTTTATATTTAAAGAAATATATTTCGGAGTAAGACTCCTTTATCAATCTTTTTTTTCTTTTCTTCTTCCACGACATGATGTAGTGGGAGATAGTTCGATGAAGAGTCCACGTGATGTTGGTAACTGCGGGGTTTTTGTGACGCCGGATAGGTGACGCGTGGTCGCGTATTTTGGAAATCTGGGTGGTTATTTTTGTGTATATCCGTTAGAATGTTCAGTGAAATTTGAAGAATAAAACATGTATAAATACATTTGAAGCCAAAACTGCAACATGGATTTTTTTATTTTATAAAATAAACGGGTGTTTATTTTTAAAGAAATATATTTCGGAGTAAGACTCCTTTATCAATCTGTTTTTTCTTCTCTTCTTCCACGACATGATGTAGTGGGAGATAGTTCGATGAAGAGTGCACGTGATGTTGTTAACTGCGGGGTTTTTGTGAAGCCGGATAGGTGACGTGTGGTCGCGTATTTTGAAAATCTGGGTGGTCGCGTAACCACCCAGATTTTCACAATACGCGAACTATCTCCCACTACATAATGTCGTGGAAGAAGAGAAGACAAAAAAAGATTGATAAAGGAGTCTTACTCCGAAATATATTTCTTTAAAAAATAAACATCCGTTTATCTTATAAAAAGAAAAAAAAATCGTGTTGCAGTTTTGGCTTCAAGTGTATTTATACATGTTTTATTCTTCAAATTTTACTCAACACGTCTAACGGATATGCACAAAAAAAAAACACCCAGATTTTCAAAATACGCGACCACGCGTCACCTATCCGGCTTAACAAAAACCCCGCAATTAACAACATCACGTGGACTCTTCATCGCACTATCGCCCACTACATCATGTCGTGGAAAAAGAGAAGAAAAAAAAGATTGATAAAGGAGTCTTACTCCGAAATATATTTCTTTAAAAATAAACATCCGTTTATTTTATAAAAAGAAAAAAAAATCGTGTTGCAATTTTGGCTTGAAATATATTTATACATGTTTTATTCTTCAAATTTCACTCAACACTTCTAACGGATATGCACAAAAATAACCACCCATATTTTAAAAATACGCTACCACGCGTCACCTATCCGGCTTCACAAAAACCCCGCAGTGAACAACATCACGTGGACTCTTCATCGAACTATCTCCCACTACATCATATCGTGGAAGTAGAGGAAAAAAAAAGATTGATAAAGGAGTCTTACCTCGAAATATATTTCTTTAAAAATAAACATCCGTTTATTTTATAAAAAGAAAAAAATCGTGTTGCAGTTTTGGCTTCAAATTTATTTATAGATGTTTTATTCTTCAAATTTCACTCAACACTTCTAACGGATATACACAAAAATAACCACCCAGATTATATATATATATATATATATATATATATATATATATATATATATATATATATATATATATATATATTATATATACACCTACATTTATACATATATGAATACAATCATAAATACACGCACCCACAAACACACACACATATATATTTATATATATGTATATATGTATATATACATATATATTATTTGTGTTTGTGTAATATCACAAACACAAACATACGCATACACATATATATATATATATATATATATATATATATATATATATATATATATACAACACTTGCCAGAATTATATGCAAATCGATATTTTTCTTCTAACTCCGATAGTTTCCAATGACAACTTGTGAAGGTTTGCACGTTATGTGGCAAAACTAACACAATTGAAGATCTAGAATTTTTATCTAATCTGCACAGTAATAAATAATTGAAGCCATTTTGGTGATTTGCATTGTTCTCTGCGAGCCAACGTTCTATGAAAACAATGCTAAAACATTATGAAGTGCTAAAAGATAATCTTGATTATTAAAGGCATTTGTAAATTGATAACAACAATAATAAAGGTCAAACAACTTCAATAGGGTGTCCATGTACAATCAATATCTTATAAATGTGCCATTTTTATTGACAAGAGCAAAAGGCCTTGTATCCAGTGCAGGTGTCAAACTTTCGATTTCATCGAATTAAATGCCTTGGCATCCGTCAGAATAGCATTCCAGAGCTATCCTTGGACGTGTACTGCCTTCCTCCGGAGTAAATATTTTGTTTAACGATGCTCCACAGCTTTTCGGCTGCATTCAAATCTAGATAACAGGTCGCTCATCGACCTTTTTTTCAATGTAAGGCAACAAATATTCAGTAGCTATCCTTGCAGAATGAGATGGAGCATTATAACGCATGAACACCATCTTTTTTCCGGAATCCGAAATCCTTCTTGTGCTATGGCCCAAGTGTTCATTAATGAAGTCAATGTAGACTTTGGCGGTAATTTTCACTCCATCTGAGACTCCGAATCAATGATTGCAGCCCAGAACATCACACCGCCACATACTTATTGACGCCTAATCCTTAGGGTACGTAGACCCCATAATGATACCATACTCTCCTCCACCCATCGGCCCCATCAAGGTTCGCCCGACACTCATCGGTGAACCAAACAGTTTGAAAATTCACATTCATGTGATCTTATACCAATTCCATCTACGTTTTCTTGTGGATACCATTCAATTGAGGGCGGACATGTGGCTTTGCAAATTTTGCAATCGTCCTCAAGATACGGCAACAACTTGGTTTGCGCACATCAGGAACACGCTTTTTCAAAAACGTGTTTTCTAGTTTAAAGTGGGCTAGTTTTTGTTTTTTTTTAGTATTGCATATTGTATTGTTCGACGTGGACGATATGATTTCTTATGAATTTTTCTTTGTCTGAACGTCCGTTGCAAAGTTGACAGCACAATATTTTTATTGTATGATGATCACGTTGTAATTCTTTGACAATTTCTAAGGTTAAAATCTTATTATGGAGCCTTTGCACAATTTTAGACTTCCCAGCTTGACTTCGACCATCATTACATCCAATCTTGCAGATAAATTTACACTCTGAAAACATCTGCAATTCACCAAATTGGCTGCCGTTTTCTCGCTATTGTGCAGATAAGCTTAAAAGTTTATATCTGCATATGCGTTAGTGTTGCCGTATAACGTGCGAAGTTTCACGGAGTTCATTAAAAAATACGGGAGTTAAAACAAAAATATCGGTTTGCATATAATTCTGGCACGGGTATATATGTATAACCAATAAACCTATATATATATATATATATATATATATATATATATATATATATATATATATATATATATATGAATGGATACACATACACAAACACACATAAGACACTTATGAACACATATAAATATTATAGATTGATGCTACTACCGCAATCACTACCACCACTACCACCGTTACTATTACAAATACTAATAATAAAATACCTAGTTAAAGATTAGTAATGTGCCTAAAGCAAACACATAATAGTAAATGGGTTGGTATATATATATATATATATATATATATATATATATATATATATATATACATACACGAATACATAATATATATATAATTTAAGAGCACTATTTATCTTAATACGCAAATAATAAAATAATAACAACCGATATTGTTATTGATTCTTTCTATTATTCTCAAGATAAAACAACGAACAAGATTACTTAATAGGATTAAGTCCGGTTGGAATTGTTGCGAATCTAAGATTAAATAATTGTAACAATAATAAAAAAATGTAGAGTAATAAACTAGACTATTTTCATTAAAATATTTAACAGGCTGATTACGTCATTCCAAAATTTCAATATTTTTATTTCGTCCTATATTTTCATTTAAAAATCAGCTCTCTCGTTATATTGATTACATTTTTGGACTGAAGAGACGTTATTAATCTAACTGCCTCAGAAAGGCAGATGTTACAATCTTTAAATCCAGGGATGTAAGTGTTTTCATCAGAGTAGCCAAAGATGTTCCTTGGTTGCTATTTGTGTTTTATTGGTAAAAGATGATGGATGGTTAAAGATTCTCTGCTTTATTTAATTAACAGTGGATCCGATGTATGTGAATGTTTTGTGGGCATTGTTGATATTGTTGTTGGTATTTAATATTAGATTGCTATTAAGATTAAGACAGAATATGGGTGACTGAATGGGGATATTATAACTGAAATTGTTCTAAGCTTATTATCATGTGTGTGGTCGGTGAAGGACTGCCAGTATTTATAATATTAGTACTGATAATTATCAGGTTTATTAAAGGAGGGCGATATTGCACTTCACTGCCATTTGATTCACAAAAAAATTGGCAGTTGGGAAAGATTACTGGTGTTTCTTTGAAGGAATTTAAATGGTATATCAGGTACAGTACAGGAATGAATCACATTTTTATAGACACCCTTATTATCGAGAGGGCCTTCTTGTTTTTTTCGGCAATTACATTTGGTTTGCTCGGGTAACGGAAAATGTATTGCTTGGCCATCTTTAATGTTCGTGTTATTAGAGGCTATGATTATCTGGGCTAAATAAGTCATTGTAGCGTATGATATCTTGGTGTATTTGTTGTTAAACAAAGTGATATACCAATGCGAGTACCTAAAAGAATTTTCAACAATATTGAAAAATTGCTTGGGGATATTAGTTTTTATATTGAAGCTGAAAGGGAAGTAAAACCTGAGATTATTGTTTCTCCTCGTCCTTGTAGTGTAAGATATGTCTATGTTAGTGTTCTTGTGGTTAGTATGGTTGCCATTTTTATTGCTATTAATTCAAAATTTAAGATTTCTCTTAGTTCTGTGCATGTTATGCTAAATAATGAGGGCAACCGGCGAGTGTCATTGTGTGTAATGTGATATTTTAGCTTTTCCGAATTACCCGAATGTGTAAGGGCGTTATTATAAAACGGAGTTTTGATCTTTCTCTCAGCTGATAGCATAGCGATGAAAGGAACACTTATTGAATTATGGTGATTTGAACACTTATGCACATATAATTGGGTGAGGTTTGGCTTATGTTATCGGCTGTACATTTCACAGTTAAGGTTTAGTGAGATATCTACGAAGTTAGTTGTTTCCTTGTAATGTTCAACTGCTATGAAGAGTACAATGTTATTAAGAAAAAAAAAACTATGAGGTGCCTTTGATAGATTTATTTTACTCTCTAGGGGTGGCTCTAGTAGCGAGGAGGGCATCATCTTCATAAATATCTCCCTAGATATTTTTGACATATATGTTACGCTACTTTTATAGGAAGATCACGACCAAATCCGTCACCTACGCCGAGTCTAAAGAAACTATAGGGGATATAAAGATTATCATGTATGTCTTCCCTGGTCCAATGTTTAGTGTCAAAGTAAAGGAGAGATCGTCTGTACAGAAGACTCAGTCTAATTGCTAAGTCTCTTATATCTGCGTGTGTTATTTGCAAAAATAAGGACCTTTTTTCCTAAAAATCGGATTATATTAATCCTAATGCTGGATTATTTTGAATTCCATTCTTTCTAAACAACTATTTCCACATTTCGGATCAACTTGAGATGATTTACATGCAAGCTGAGATATTATGCGCGGTTTGCTTTTGATATATTTACATATCCAACATGTTTT
Source organism: Euprymna scolopes (assembly GCF_053919585.1). Classification (NCBI taxonomy): domain Eukaryota; kingdom Metazoa; phylum Mollusca; class Cephalopoda; order Sepiida; family Sepiolidae; genus Euprymna; species Euprymna scolopes. The sequence goes on along the minus strand of NC_136492.1, from coordinate 131,965,077 downwards.
TTCAGTTCTTATTTTTTGGCAATATATAACTACATTATATTCCGGTTAAACGTAATGCCTTAAGTCGCCAATTCTAGCATTGATACGAATATAATTTGCTGTCGTCTGTCTGTCCTCTGCTGAGAGGAACAAGAACCACACTCTTTGAAACTCCGCGGAATAAGGACTGTGTAAATTAGTTTTTTGGAGTATTCAGTCGAGCAATACATGCTTACTGCAAAGTTCAAGTTAAAGTTGTCATTTCCGTTCTCTCCAAATAAGGTATACTCTCTATTGCGTATTGAGATGTTTTATTTAGTTTAGATTATTTTTGTTATATATAAATACTATTATTTATATTAGTTTTAATTTAGCCATTGCGTATATTCGGTAAACACTGCATCCCTTTGATTTCATTAATATATATATATATATATATATATATATATATATATATATATATATATATATATATGTGTGTGTGTGTGTGCGTGTGTGTGTATGTGTGTGTGTGCGTGCGTGTGTGTGGTTGGGTGAGCGCGTGGGTGTGTGTGTGGTATGTTTTGCTAGAGTAATATAACAGTTAATATTAAGATATGAAGCAAGTTTCATTAATAATTAACCCTCGTAGTATATTTACAATTTTTTTCGAAGTCAGTTTACTACAAACACAATAAATAATAAGTTTTACGCGTTTATTATAAATTATATTATATTTTCCTGACGCGAAAAATCAATATATATGAATTGTAATTGTAGTGCTACCGACAAAATATTATCAGACAAAAAACTATGAAACAAAAGACCACACATTTTCTCTAAAAATGTTTGTAATTACACACCACAAGTCTTAGCAATATGTCGATCTATATTAATGTTGGTATCATGAGGTAAAACATCTGCCGCGTGTTGTGATGGATATTATAATCTTTGCAATCTACTATTCGAGATATACTTGCGACTGCAACATTCAATCATTTCAGACGCGTTATCTGATTACACAGCCTAGCTCGATATATTGGAAAGAAGACGTATGCACGGGAATGTAAACGGAGGAATGTGTGGATTAAAATAGAAAATACAGACCCACGAAAGAGAGTAAATGTTTACTATATATGGCTGGAACAGAAGAGTGTAATATATATATATATATATATATATATATATATATATATATATATATATATATATATATATATATATATATATATTATATATAATATATATATATATATATATATATATATATATACAGTAAATTATGAAAATATGTATAGGAATAAATCTACACAAAATATTGTGTGTTTCGTTTTCGTGACAATTCGTAACTCTTATGCAAAATGATGTGTGTTGTGTGTTTATTTATACGCACATGATATTAAGTGTTGTGTTAGCCAATCAGATTTCAACTTTCTCCACGCCCATCCATATCAGGCAATTGCCAGAATCTTACCGGACAAAGGTCCAGTTGAACTCCGGTTCACCCCTTCTGTTTTCGTGTTTATGGGAAGAGTAGTAAGCTTACCTAATTGAAGCTCAATCGTGTTTGAATATGTTATTTTGTGGGTCGTTTTATACTATATATTGTGAATATTGTTAGTTTACATGAATATATATGCATATATATGTATATATATATATATATATATATAGCTTTGTATATATATATATATACACATATATATATATATATATACATATATACATGGTGTCCATAAAATTCGTGTGCCCTTTAAACAATTTATAACTGTATTCATATTTCCGATAGAAAAAATCTGTAAAATATGTAAGAAAGTTTAATGTGTCTAGTTTTAAGTAAAGTTATTGAGTAACCTTTCACTATCCAACTCCATACAATTTTTAGATATGTTAAAATCAGTAAAAAAATATTTTGTTTTTCAGAACCAATTTGATCCCATGGCATCAATTGAGGAAAAACTAAAATGTGTCCTTTGATTGGCTCAATTCAAATCTACTATTGCTGCACAAAGAAAGTTTAGAATTTAATACACTATAAAGTACCTCATAGGAACACTATTGTTAAATGGATGAAAAAATTTAAAGAGACAGGCTCTGTCCATGAGAAACCACAGTCTGGACGGCCATGAGTCAGTGACGAAAGTGTTGCTTCCACAGAAGAATCCTTTACTGCAAGTCCAAGAAAGTCTGTAAGACCGGCATCGTTTGAGGTCGGGATGCCAAAATCTACTGGGCATAAGAATCTTGCAGGGAAAACTTCATAATAAAGCTTACAAAATTCAATTACATTAACAGTTGTTTGAAGAGGATTATTACGCTGGGCTAACTTTCTCTCACCAGTTCAATGAAAACTTTGCAATGTTGACGCGTTTGTGAGTAATTTACTGTTTTCTGATAAAGCAACATTTAATTAGTGGTAAGTTCAACAGGCATAATTGCCGAATTTGGAGAACCAAAAACCGTAATGAAACTGTTGAACATAAAAGTGAGTCTGTTAAAGTTAATGATTGGTGTGCTTTGGTATTAAATCGAATCATAGGGACAGATTGTTTTGAAAATCGCGTTATTAAAAGTGACGGCTTGTTAGATATGTTGCAGAATTACTTTATTCTGAAATTTGAACAATGAAACTTGAAAGATGACACAGTGTTTCAACAAGATGGAACTCCTGGTCGCTTTTCCTGGCGTGTTAGACAATTTCTAAATCAGGAATTTCTAAACAGATGGACCGGAAATGGAGGACAATTTCATTGGCCTCAACCTTCGTCAGATTTGTCTCCATTACATTGTTTTATGGGGGCATGTGAAAACAATTGTGTATGCAACAAAACGTATGTCATTAGAAGATTTGAACGCTAGAATAACTAATGTGATTGATGACTATGAATCATTTGCCAAATGTTTTTCGTGAACTGCAAAATCGTATTAACTTTTGTATTGCTTATGATGGTGTTCATGTTGAAATTTAAATAAAATTTCAATAAAAGCTTAAAAACATACATTTACTTCTTTCAAATCGAGTTTACAAATTATTTCTATCGCAAACACAAATAAAATTATATTTTTTAAATGGACACAGACTTATGGGTACCCTTTATATATGTGTTCACCTGTATGTATGTATACATTCGTATACTCGCGCATAAGCCTGAGGAGCCCTAGAGTGGATAAATCGCGGAATATTCAGTCTAGCTTAATCGCCATATATATTTTACAAATTACTATATATATATATATATATATATATATATATATATATATATATATATATATACATACATATATATATACATATATATATACATATATATATATATACATACATATATATATACATATATATATATATATATATATATATATATATATATATATATATATATATATATATATACTAGCAAATGCACACGTCGTTGCTGGGTTACAAAACCGCCTCCAAAATGGACTCTGATGTATGAAAGTATGATAGGTTATAAAAACGAAGGGTTGTAAAGAGATAGCTTGAATTTGGGGGTATCAAAACCAAAGCAATATATGAAACAATATGATATAAATGCGGGGGTGCCTCAGGCGTCTATCCTTGGACTTCTATTGTTCCTACTAATCATAAATGACCTCCCCGACAAAACTGCCTATGGGATGGGTGATAACACCACACTCTATAACAGACATGACAGGAAAACAAATTAAAACATATCTAAAGAAATGGCAAAAAAATAGAGGATTACCTCCAATCTGTAATGAAGTGGGGACAAAAATGGATGGTCACATTCAATGCTGCCAATACTAAACTGGTCCCCTTCAATAAGTACAAGAAACTTTCTCTGCACTAATAGCAATGGCCAGTGCAACTTTATCTGATAGTACATCTTTGAAACTGCTTACACACTGCTTGGCCTTACGTTCACAGGAAACATGAGTTGTAACAATTACATTGAAAGCATTGCAAGGGCCGCTGTGAAGAAAGTAGGCTCGCTCCACCGTGCTAGAACACTACTGACACCCGACATTATGACAAACATACGCTCATGTATGGAGTAAGCTGCCTCATTTGGGCTGGTGCGTCTGCTACTAGTCTCTCGCTCCTAGACAAGGTTCAAAAGAGAGTCGCCAATCTGATAGGCCCTAAACTGGCATCTAAGCTTCAGCCTCTGTCTCATCGACGAAACGTTGCATCCTTCGGCCTGTTCTACAAGTATTTTAATGGTGAATGATCGGGCGAACTGTAGACACTTGAGCCCCCAGGCCGTAGACACCTCGACGAACTCGACAGGCAGCTAAATCCCAACCCACACAGTAGAGATCCCTAGATTCAAAAGATCATTCTACTCCAGTGCGTTCTTCTTCAGAACCGCTAGACTCTGGAATTCTATCCCAGGTCCCTGCTTCCCCAACTGTACTGACATGCAGAAGTGCAAGTGTAACGTGAACCGATATCTTGCTACTCAAATCCCAACAAAGCGCACAGTAGTTGTAGCCCATTATATAGTCCCCCTACACCAAAGTTGCAATGCCCCTTGTCCGAGGTGAAACTGTAATAAAAATGAACAAAAAAAATATGAAAACTCTTTATTAAAGTTTGTGACTATTTCCATTCTATGGAGGTCAGGCTCGAACGCATACCCCAGAATTTTATTATACCATCCCTATTTAATTTAAACCATACTTATCAAAGGATTATTATGCCCATCTATATTTAAAAAAATTGTAAACGATTTTTTTTTTATATTTTTTATTTCCATACTTTGTTGCCATATCAAAGTTACCAATTCCAGTGTCTTGATATATCTTCTATCATTATATGGGATCAGTTTTCTACAATAGTCAAACATATAGGAGCCTATTCGTGACCAGACACACACACATACGTTTTGGTTATATATATATATATATATATATATATATATATATATATGTATATATATATATATATATATATTGACCTGAGGTCATCTCGTCATCATCATACGAGGCCAGACAATTTTCCAAGAAGTTTGCAGCTAATTCTACCCCATGCGATAATGGCTATCAACTCCCTGTATTTCCTCCTGTAACAGATAACACGCTATGCAACATAAAATAATCTGTGCGTAAGGTCGCCAAGCGAATCAAGAACCTTGATTCCAGTAAAGCAACTGACCCTGAAGGCTTTCCATTATTAGTGCTGAAAAAGCTACAACCAGAACTTACTCACAAAACTGTTTAAGAGTTGCCTAAGGAGAAGTGCTATCCAACACCCTGGAACACCTCATCAGTATGCCCTGTATTTAAGGAATCAGGTGGAAAGTAATCATCCTCTCAATACAGACTCATGTTTATCATGAGTAAGTTGTTGGAATCAATATAAATAAAGAATAGTCAACCAGCCCAAGAGACACAACATTCTTAGTGGCATGCAATATGGTGCCCGCTCTGTAAGCTCTACAGCAGATATACTAACGGTTATATCACATGGACTTAGTGAACCTCTTGACAAAGTTTTCCTCTCCAGGGCAATTTCTCTTGACATATCGAATAACTGTTATAAGGTATGGCATAAGGGCATATTCACAAGATTCCCACCTACGGTATTACTGAAAATGCTTTCCCAATCATTAAATCATTTCTATCTTATAGGTTAAAAGAGTAGTGGTTAATGGGCAGAAATCAAAGGCCCACATTATGCTGGAGTTCCCAGGACCAAATCCTGGGCCTAACTCTCTTTTCCTGATCTACATCAATGATCTCCCAAAACACATACTTAAATCATTCGTTGATATCTATGCTGATGACACGACCATCTATGGCAACACATCAAAGGCTGTAAATGACAAAGTTCTCTCTAATTCTCTATCCTCTGAACTTGAGCGCGCGTTAATTTGGAGAAGAGGTTGCTGGAAACTTTTAATCCATCCAAATGCAAGCTTCTATCTTTACATCATCAACGCTCTGATCCCCATCTGGCATCCATTGAAATGGAGAGCTTTCGTCTTGGGAAGGCTCAATGTTTTGACAAGCTTCTGGGTTTGATCTTTGATCTGAAATGGAACACGTACATCAAATCAGTTGCCAGGTACGCTGAGGAAATAATGGATCCTTCTACCACTCCAGAAGACATCTCACTAATGATGCAACTCCAAGCACGTCCAAGGATGGAGTAGCGCTGCCACATCTGGGCAGAACCTGATAAAAACAGCCTATCCTGCCTTGACAATGTACAAAATATGCTTTGTAGTTTGGTGAGGATGCCCTTTTCTCTTCGCTGCAGGCTCTCTCCCACAGGAGAGACGTTGCGAGCCTGGTTTTGTCTTATCTTATTTCCATGGCAAGTGATCGGCTGAGCTCCAATCTCTCGTCCCCCCTCGCCAATCTTTCAGGAGAAACACCCGTCTGGCTGATACTACTATCAATAATTTTCCCCACTCTTTATCTGTGCCTAATTCCAAACATAGATTCCATGAGCAAAGCTTGTTTCTCAGAAGTGACCGATTGTGGCACTCTCTTCCGTTCGCCTGTTCGCCACCTGACTACAACTTGGATGTCTTCAAATCCAACATAAACTAATTTCTGACAAACCTCCCCCTTAAGTAAGAGACACTATCAAATCTCCAATAGTAATGCCTACTATAATACTATCTAATTGATTACTGTGCACACAATAACCCTTATCCCTGAGTGGCCTCCGAGCCTTGATAAGTGGTGGCCTTATTGTAAGTAAATATATATATATATATATATATATATATATATATATATATATATATATATATTAAGTAATGTGATTTATAATTTAAAATTTAAAAATCAAATTTTAATTAAATTAAAAATCCGTTTCATAAGAAGGAACAACAACAAAATCAATTATCTGTACGATCGTTTCCGAAAACAATGCTTTTCATCGTGGTATACATCAAGTTATGTAGAATATATAGTTGGATTGGTAAGTAAGATCTCATCATCATTGGGGGGGGGTTTAATGTAATTCATAAGACACCATAAATAAACCTAGCATTAAAAGTAAGACAGCTGAATCTGAAAAATTGAAACAAAAGGTCTGGATTTAAAATGTATAAGAAAATTAATATGGGTTAGAGATAGAAATAAGTAGAGAAAAATATATATTTTTGAATTTACATAATAAATTCGCTTTAAAAATATATAGAGACATTTACTTTGTAATTTTTCTTTTTTTTGAAATCAGGAACTGTGGTTAAAGTAGTCATTTAGATGTTTGCTATAGCTGTTTATCTTATTGAATGATGTATATATATATATATATATATATATATATATATATATATATATATATATTCCTTTTTTTTCAAACAATACATTTTAATTCGAATATATGTGTCCATATGTTGTTGTTTTTTCAGAATTTATATATAACCACTAAACTTATATATCGCTTTATGCTTAAGTAGTGAGCTTCTCCTTTTTGGCTAGGATCGCCCAGAAACTATTACTTCAAGTTATATCTATCAGGATCTTTCATCTGATGTCTAATCAGTGCCTTATCTATATATATATATATATATATATGTATTTATCTATCTATCTCTATCTCTATATATATATACATATATATCCCTCTCTCTCTATATATATATATATATATGTATATATATATATGTATATATATATATATATATATATATATATATATATATATATATATATATATATATATATAAATTGAGTGAGTATCAGCGAACATTCCATTTGTAATCGTAATCGGTGAAATCGCGTATTATCTCATCTAACTGGTTTCTTGCTTACTCTCAATAAGATTCCCTAGCGGTGCAACAGACACAATGAGTTACGCGCCTCTCTTCTTTGACTTCCATTCTTGTCAAATATTGCTGGTTTTATGAAATTGTGTTTGTCTTATATATTGGATTGACTTTTACATGTAATGTAAAAGTCAGGTACACTACTTTCATAGTGCTCTACACAGTGTCATTCATTTTAGAATGTGCCATCAATCATATACATCTCGGCTCTCTCTTGAAATGTATGTATGTATGTACGCCAAAGGGTGAATGAACTCTTTTTCTGGGTCAACGGCCAACTACCACAGTTTATATTTGTGTGTGTGTTTATATGTGTATTGGGTTGGAGAAGGCTCCCGTAAGCCGTGGTGAAGGCAACCTTTCTAGGAGAAGCACATCTCTGATTTAAAAAAAAACAAAGCGGGAGACCAGTACCCGCATTAAGCTGGTCTGCAGTTTAATTCATTGCTGGCTATCTTGCTCTTGATTGTTGCTGGATCTCAACATTTTGAACCGAGAGAGAGACTTAGCTGTCGTACAAAGCTAAGCCTCTGTAACCTCATCTTTTATAGATACTCCCCCAGGCATTTGGGATCATGGATTTTAAATGTCTGAGGGAGTGACACTCGTCTTAAAAGACGTTGCAATCATCATGTATGTATGTATGTAGGCAATGTCTTGTGTGGGCGTGTGTTTAAATCACACAGATGTCTTAGCGTGATACTATGCTTCTCCCAGACAACTCAACCCAATGTGCTCGTTGTGACCACTGCCACACAAACGTGGCTCTGATGAACGGCAAGTGTCCTGCGTCGTATAACTGGACCTCCACTGTCTTGTGGGCCAAGGTATTTTAACCAAAGCTTAAGGGTGGGGTACCCTAACAGAAACCTCTAGAGGATTTTAACACTTGTCAGCTGCGGTATACATGCCTTACTGGTGTGTGGAGTATGATCTGGGGCCCAGCAACCAAAGTCCCATTCCTGGATCAATGGTATGGTAAGTCGTAGTGAAGGAAAGCTCTCTAGGAGAAGCGAACCCCAGATATAAATCTGCGTCGACTGCTGGTTTCAATGATGTTGGCTTCATCTTCTTTTCCTTCAATGTTGGATTGACTCAGTGCAAAGCCTTTCCTTACTATAAAAAGTTTCAAGCACAATCATTATTTGATATGCAATAGAATACACACTTTGTAATCAATCTGTATCTCGATAACAGAAGGGCTTGCTGTATACCTTAAACGGCAAACGGAATGCAATGAGGACTGATGCAGATATGGGCGTGAATGGCAACAAAGTGTCTGGCCTTGTATGTGTGCGTGGCGCCACAGGTTGGGCACGGTAATCAGTGGATGTGCTGAACTGTAGATTGTTTATAGAGGTGACTGTCTGGCAGGCGATGCTAGTTGTCCTCATGTTTGCGTCTGTAAGGTTAGAATATATTAAGTAATGGCAATACTCGAGAACGAGTTGCTGCTACCATTTGTGTATGTGTGTACGTATGTATGTATGCATGTATGCATTTCTCGCAACACCTACTGACAGAGGCGACGGGTTTCTTTGAGATCGGTTTCATTTTGGAGCCTTAACCTTCGGACGACAAATATCGGAAAATGGCGAGAAATAGTAATGCCTTCTCCCTGCACTTGGAAATTTTACAGGAAGCGGTCGCTTTTTGCGCCGATATTTTCAGAAGGCATCGCCCCTTTTCGATTATCAAGCTTGAATTTTAACTTACGTCATTTCCGGTTTGGCGATAAGCGTAATAACTAACCCGTCACATTGTTTTACGTTCTTTTCCACCTTTGCGGTAAAGATTAAAGTTTTCCAGTGTTCCCCCTTTTTTTATTTGTGTGTTAGCAAATGTCCATTTTTGGGGGTTAATCCAACACCCGTACAGACACCCACACTTTATTTTTCATCACGCCCCGGGTTTGATCCTGCCTGTCTACTGCATCTTATATGTTTTATCAACAAACACGCGGTTATCAAAGCTACTCGTTTTTTTTTTTTCGAATGTCCTTGAATCTGTAGCTCTATTATTGTCAATAATTTAGTCAAGAGTAAAAGGTTTTTTTTTTCAGAAATATATTTTTAATGAGTGGGGCACATATTTTCGGTGGTATTCCGATAAAAAGGGGTCATTTAAGAACACTCCTAGACAACATGTACAAACCCATGGGTATATATTAATACGATAGTTTGTATGTGTGTTTCTGTGTGGCACTTGCATCTTTTTATCCTTCTGAGTTAATGTAATTAACTTGTTATGACCTTGCATTTTTTCTAATGAATTATTAAACAAATACTTTTCAGAAGTGTTAAGTTTCTTTTTAATAATATCTGATTGAAATCAAGGGATCTATTTTTTTAATTTTCAGTTTTGGTTTCGGTGTAGGTTATACCGTAAATAACTTAATACATATACATATGTGTGTATATATATATATATATATATATATATATATATATATATATATAAACACATATATATACATATATATATATATATATATATTACACAGTGCTCACCACTTATAAAGGCCCGGAAGTCACTCATGGATAAGGGTTATTTCAAGTACATTACGTTAATGTGGAGATTTGATGCAGTGTTTAATTAAGGGGGCGGTTATTTAGGAATTTGTTAAAATTGGACTTGAATCCACCCAAATTATAGTCCGAAAGGAAGCAGGAAGACGGAACACAGTTTCACAGGCGTGCAGTTCAAAGAAAGAAGCTTTGTTCATGGAATCCGCGTTTTGATATGGCGCAGATATAGAGTGGGGGAATTTTTTTCACAGTGGATTAACCTAGACGGGTGTTTTCGTGACAATTGGCGAAAGGGGACTAGAGATTGGAGTTCAGACGAGCACCTGCTATGAAAAGAAAGATAAAAAGGATAGGCTCGCAACGTCTCTTCTGTGGGAGAGAGGTTGCAGGGTAGAGAAAAGGGCATCCCCCACTAAGCCACGAAGTGTATTTTGCACTCCGTCAAGGCATAATAGACTGTATTTGGCCGCTCCTGCCCAGATATGCCAAGAGTATTCCATCCTTTGACGTACTTGGCTTTCATATAGATAGATAATTGCATCAGTAGTGAGATATCTTCTGGAGCGGTAGAAGGATCCCACCATCATTCCAGCGACCTTGGCAACAGATTTGATGTCCGTGTTCCATTTCAGATCAGGAGTAAAGGTCAAACCCAGAAGCTTGTCAAAACACGGGACCTCACCCAGACGAGAGCCAACCATTCCAATTGATGCCAGCTGGGGATCAGAGCGTTGATGATGTAAGGAGAGGAGTTTGGTTTTGGATGCATTAAATGTAACCACCCCCCACATCTTCCCCTACTGAACCACGCGCTCGAGATCAGAGGATAGAGAATCAGAGAGAACTTTGTCATTTACAGCCTTTTATGTTTTGCCGTACATGGTCGTGTAATCAGCATAGATGTCAACGAATGATTTAAGTATGTGTTTAGGATGGTCATTGATGTAGATCAGGAAGAGAGTTGGGCCCAGGATTGACCCCTGAGGGACTCCCGCATTTATATTGCAGGCCTCCGATTTTTGTCCATCTACCACTACTCTTATGAACCTATCGGAGAGAAATGATTTAATTATTGAGAAAATATTTTCAGTAATACCGTAGCTGGAAATCTTGTGAAGTAGACCCTTATTCCATAACTTGTCGAAGGTCTTTCATATGTCAAGAGCAATTGCCCTAGAAAGGAAGCCTTTGTCAAGAGATTCACTAATCCTGTGGGATATAACCGTCAGCACATCTGCGGTAGATCTTGCAGAGCGGAAACCATATTGTATGCCACTAAGAAGGTTATTCCTGCTGAGGTGGTTGACTATTTCTCTATTTTATATGGATTCCAGCAACTTACTTATAACACACAGGGGACTTATATGTCTGTACTTAGAGGGAGATTACTTATCACCTGAATTCTTAAATTAAGGGCAAACTGATGAGGTCTTCCAGGGAATCGGAAAGCACTTCTCCTTAAGGCAGCGCTTAAATAGTTTCGTAAGTATGGGAGCAAGTTCTGGTTTAAGCTTTTTTAACACTATAATATGGGGATCCATCAAGGCCAGTTGCTGTACTGGAATATATATATATATATATATAAATATATATATATATATATATATATATATATGTGTGTGTGTGTGTATACATATATATATATATATATATATATACTTTTTTAAAGTTTTACTTTCGTTTTCGATTCAAGTATATGCAGATATATAATATGTATATTTTTTCTTTTCAGAATCACAACCCATTAATTTATAGGCATATTTAAGCGCATTTATGTCCGGACTACGTCTGTGCTTGCTTAGCAGATTTTACAAATAAAAAATACAATAAGATCAAGCCGTTCTTTTATTTACGCTTAACATGCACATAGCATTAACATATTTTGAGTGAAAAAAAACGCATGTTGCAATTATTTCGAGAGGATTTATTTAATAATATTTATGACTAATCAACGTCTTTCTAAACCAATATATCAATAAAATATGAGTACTTTTCAACATATATACAATATTTATCATATAATATGTGTATATATAATATCGTTCTTGTACGGCTCGGTCACGGTTTATTGATCCCGTACATTGTTTTATTCAATCATTTTTTTATAGTTTATTTTAAGAAGGAAATCTCATTAAACAATATCAATCCCAGTATATCGCTGAGGAAAATCGTAAGCATATCTTGTCTTAGACATAAAATTCGTTTGTAATCATATTTTATTTTATATGTTCCACTTCAATGTATTTCGTCAAGCACTCGTTTTCATAGGTTTATATTATATTTGGGGTCTTACATCAGAATCTTCATCTGATTTGCACATTTTTAATGTCTTTTTTCCAATATTCTTACTCCCTGATATGTCTCTGGTTAAGTGAAATGAAATATACGCAATGAACATCTATTACGCATAATTGTTATATTACGTTTTAGTTTCTCTATGCAGTCACTTACGACAGACTGCATGTTAAACACATAGTATATACTTTTTTCATTAGGACAAGTTGTAATCGAGTCAAATGACTGTTTTTTGCGTATGTAAGTTGTATCAGTTTTAATCCCAGGGTCAATACGCAATGATAATATGCAACTTTCTCTATAGTGAAATATTTATTTATTTTGACCAAAGAATCTATCCGTAAACAAATATGGGTTTAAATAACACTTCATCTAGTTCATTATTATAAGATTTCCTCAACAGAACACAACACCTAACTATGATCTATGGCGTAGATCACTGCCGTTTTACTTGTATGGATGCACTGTTACATGCATAGAATCTATTAAATGTGACCCTCTGTGGCAAGCGTCTTTCGGTTTTCACGTGTTCCCGGTAATGTTGCCTATATAATGTATATGACAGGATTGATGTATTCCCACATAAAGTTAAACAAAACCTATAACACATTTGTAATAAAAAGAACCGATACAAGTTCTCTACGGGGCTGCCAACTGACCAATGGGAATAAAATATCATGTTCATCTCTGTGACTTGTTTCGAAGGATTCCGGTAATTGCAATGAGGATTAATCGGGATGAATCGATCAGAAGTTCCGTATCTTGTTTTGGGAAGTGTTTTCACACAATGTGCTTATACTGTAATAGTTTTAAGCTTGTGTCACGGAACAACTTAAGTATCAGTGTTTCAGTCCTATTCTATTACCAGAAATATTCTTACAATTTATTAACTATTTACACGTACTATTATCGTTTGCATACGTTCTATCTTAGTTGTAATAATCTTTGTTTTAAGAGAATTGAATATATATATATATATGTATGTATATATATATATATAGAGAGAGAGAGAGAGAGAAAGAGAGAGAGAGAGTGAGAGAGAGATTGTGATTAGATCTGACCATTGTTTGTTTTTACATTAAAGAGTCGGGTCTAACCTTGTGAGAAATAACTACATTTATAAAAAAAAAACAATATCATGACTTTTTTATCGTTGAACATTTTTCTAAATAAATTAGTCCAAGCAGAAATCTAGGAAAGTATTTAAGTGTTACGCAAAGGCTGACAGGGTATTTAAAATATTTACCAATTCTCAGAGGTAGGAGTCAATCCAGTTTCATTTATAATAAGCAGAGCATGATAACATTGTTATTTTCCTGGCAACTTATCAAATCAATTAAATCTGAAATTTTGAAGTCTCTTTCTTGACATATTTTAGGTAAATTAAACCTCTTTTTCGATGTGTTTTGTTTACTACGCAATGTAGACAACATCAGCTGTAGGTGATATGGATTGACTTGTTGTACACAGTGAATCTTGGCGGAGAGAATAGAGTGCAGTTTCTCGTTGAAGCAGAATTCATCATCCTGTTATCCCTCCAGCTTCAATACAAAATTCGTGAACCAAGGAGGCGCGCTGTTCCCAAACATCAATCAGTATATAGCTTTTTTATTCGAGTCAGCCCAGTAGACATTTAAGATATATGTGGCCCGCACTTCGTAGGTCAGCAAGATATCTCAGTCGGATCGGACCCATCAATTGATTTTGTTGGTCTTAATTCCTAGATCAGGTTGATACGTCACAAATTCCTCGATCTGTCGTGCTGGAAGTGAAGCAATCTCATGCACACAAAAGAAAAGAACAAATACAAATCTAAATTTTACTGAATAAATTCAAGATAAGATATGCAATATATCGTTATATACACTTCTCCATAGGTCAAATTTCGTTTGGAATGACCTCATCTGAGTAAAAAAAAATAGGGTAATTACTCTCGGCGTTGCGGTGGAATTATGCGGGATGAAATAGTTGTGGTCACTCTCAGACTGTGCTTAAATCTTTTCCAAAACTCATCTGGCAGTCTATAAAATTTCACTTCCGTGATCAATCGGTCAGGGGCATTGTACTTAAATTATAAACGTCCATGAAACCAATGTGAAGTCATTTCATTTTCGGAGTACACTTTATAAAAATATGATATGGTAAACGCTTTTCATAACAATGAAAATCACAATCCAGATCTTTTGCCGTCGCCGCGGAACACCAACGATAATTAAGAATAAAAATAGATCATGTCTGCCCAACTCTCCAGCATTGCGGGAGTCTTGACCTCACCCTGTGTGGAGGCAAACCGCTCCCTGGGACGTTCACGTAAAAATATCTGGCCGTTTTAGCTGTACTTGTACAGGACTAAAATGTATTTCTATTGAACTTTACGTAACAGTAAAGACTATTAATTGTATCTGCCACTACAGGATCGCTGACTCCTGCTAGACGACTCGGCGTAGTATGGTGTGTTTTATCTTCTTCAAGAAATGTATCCCGAACCTCCAAAATAGCGAATAAATATGTTTCTTTGCTGCCTGTATTTTGTCAGAAAATACACAAGTCAGTGTTCATAGTAGAAGATTTATTGCGTAATGGTGGGGCCTGTGGTAGGTTACCGGGCTCAATGCTTGAGGCAGTGGGTGCGTTCGAACTTTGTTCTGAGCCGTGTATTTTAAGGAACTTGTGAAGGTAGATTAAGAGTTGGAGTGACTGTTGATTTTAGTGTCTTTGGTGATTTTATCAAAATAAATGGCTTTAATTCTTTCCACGGTGTAGAAGTATTACTTCTTGCGTTCTGCGAGCCATTTGAATTCCAACCTCTTTAAGTTTTCTTGTATATCTCTTTGGGTCTGTCTCCTGATAGAAGAGGCACATGGTCCAATCAGTACTGCTATTAAAGGACTGAAAAGAGGTTAAGCTGCTTTCGTTCAACTCCATGTTGCAAATCAGCTCAGCACATACTCACGGAGAAAAAGGCAATTTGTAATTGTGCAAATTAACCCTACGCTAAATTTATCCAACTAATGTTATCTGTTCATGCTGTATTTAGTGGTCGCCGTAGTATTTCTCTATTTTGCATGATATTTTTTACACTTTATTTATTTACTATATGTTTGATATGTCATAAATCCCATTAATACATTCAAGTACATAGATTTAGTAGAATTTAATGTAATTAAAGATTTTAACAAATATCACTTTTCACCTTAGGGGCCATTTTGTATTTTTTTTGCATACGAACAATAATGTACCTTACTCAGTGGGATTCCGTCGTATATATGTTTAATAGCATTCATGTTAAGCATCAAAAATAAATTCCTAAAATAACATCATGTACTCTCTAGAATAATGTTTTTTTCAAGTTTTACCTCTAGACTGTGATATTCAGTTTAGTTAGTTTTATCTTTCACTTTGCATTAATCAAATAATATTTACTCAGCAAATCAAATACCAATAAACTGGATGCATTTTAATATATTTGTTCATGTAAAATGTAAAAAATATAATTAATATCGACTGTACAAGAACTTTTCAATTCATTCAATAATGTACTTCAAATGTAAACAGTAAAACTACTGAGATTAAGAGATAGAGGGCAGAAAGAAATTGTTGTTAAATATCACAAGTCAGTTTTAAGGTATATTAATATTTTATACAATTGCCAAATAATTTTTTTTAAATATTTTTGTCTCAGATTGTTTCTGTAAGCATACTCTATTCCAAAACACCTGTTGCTTTTAGTATTTTCCGCTGTTTTCCCAATTTACATGGTAAGTTCTATGCTGATTAATACTGTGGGTAGTCAATAGAAAACGTATGCCTCTATTGTCTATGGTATTCAGTTTAAATTTATGTGCACATTACGCTGGTTGGCGGGAATTTTGAATAGAAGACCTATCGAATACTAGAAGATATTTCGTAGCTAAATTAAATCAAAAATACCCAGGAAAATTTATTAACTCGTAATTTTCTTGCCTGATATCTAAAAAAATAACAAACACTATTTCTATTAATGTGTTTACGTGGGTGGTTTTTGTTGTCATTTTATATGTTAGGAACTTGAATCATTATTCCACACCGATTTTACGGCATCGTTAAAAGCTACATTTCAATATCTGGAAGGAAATGGCACATATATTGTGCATTGACAACACAGATTTTAACAACTGTTTACTTTTCTCTACCAAGTTTTATGCCTTTTATAATAATCTTGTTTGCATGAATACATTCTGGCAATTGACAAAATATCCGATGGATTCATTATGCCTAAATAATAATAAAAATAAATCAATGCCCCTTCACATTTACTTATTTGTGCATGTGTTGCTTCGGCTACTGCACAAACTATGTTTTAAAATCATCTCGTCTTCAACTGCTTCTAATGTTACCCATATGTGCGCTCTGTTACATACCATCCCTTCCAAACATGTCTTTAGAAACATGTCTTTAAACATACACGAGGTAATGAAATAAGATAAGGAAAGCAAATTAAAGACTTCAGCAAATAAAACATAAACAAATGAATCAAAATTAAAATGTCAGTGGTTGACTTTTTTTATCTTCAACTCGTTTTCCTCGAAAAGTTTTTCTTATTCATATTACATTTATTTTTCAAAACTACGGATCTCCTACATAATCGTTTCAAATGTGAATGCAACATTGATAGAAACAAAGACTTGCTAAACAGTTGTAAAACTGAGGACGTATTTTCTTTTTTATTTGGTATTTTATAAATTTAAAGGATCCGTTTTGAATTGTTTCAGTTTTGTTTATCAACAATCCAGATTTAAATGTTAAACATATTTTACAAAGTCGTTTCAATTCATGCATGCCCGAATGAGAGGCAGAATACCCTTTGATGTTTATTGGCCAAGCGTCTATGAATTACCCAATGTGAAACGTCATTAATTTAGTACTAAATCAGTTTCTTGTATCATTTCGTGTGTTTTTTTTTTCATGTGTTTTTCTTTTTCACCAACCCTCCATTTTATCCCCCCATATCTTCAGTCCTTACATTAATATATATATATATATATATATATATATATATATATATAATTTCTCATTTGATAAATTTATTCGCCAAATGCTCTAACTCTTACTCTCTCTCTCTCTCGCTCTGTCTCTCATATACACACACATACACGCAAGCACACACACATTTATATATATGTGTGTGTGTCCAAAATTATGAGTTATCATAACTTTTCCTTAGTCATATGAAGTTTTATCTATTGTTAATTCAGTTAATTTAAACTAAATAAATAAGAAGTAAACTGACGAGTATACCTTTTTTTGTTCACGGACTCTTTTGTCTCTTAATAAATTTACTTTCCGATTTGTGAGATAGGTGGTAGCCAGATCGGACTATTTTTGTTTTTTGACAAGTTTTAACGATATTATTCGACATAATTTACGATTACGCCTGACCTCGCACAAACGCGCGAGAATCATTATCTGCAACCTTAACGTAATTGCATAACAACCTAATACAACAACAATTGCATTGTACATTTACGTGGCACAGTATTGATTAACATTTGTATCAAGCATAAACAGTTCTATCTAACGCAGCACTGTTAATTCATTGATTACTCTATTATTTCCGGTATCACCTAGTCTTTTCTTTTTAATCTGACTCATCAGAAAGATAGTCACAAATATCTTAGGACAAGGTTGCTTTGTATGGCCGGAAATAATTATGTAATCCGAATTCTTTCGACAAATTTCGAACTGCCTAGAAAAAATATCGTCGTTATTTACATTTTTTTTTAATTTTCATCCCAAAGAAGGCACATTGCAACTTTGGTGTTGGGGCCTATTATCAGGGACAATGGCTACGGGGGTACGATGTTCGGAGTTGGGCAGCAAGATGTCGGTTCACGTTACACTTGACCTTCTCCACATTTGTACAGTTGGGGAAGGTGGGACCTGGAATGGAATCCCAAAGTCTAGCGGTTCTGTGGAAGAAACTACTGGAGTAGAAAGATCGTTTACATCTAGGGATTTCTACATCGTGGGGGCACACGTGTTTGCAGTTCGTAAGAGCATTCTTCATTTAAATACTAGTAGAACAGGCAGAGGGATGCAACATTTTGTCCATGGGACAGAGGCTTACGCTTAGATGCTAGTTAGAAGCTAGAAGTAACGTTAAGAATGAAATAGCGACAGCGAAGAGAGAATTTACTAAAACCACTAAAAAACGCATCGGAGCACACACATTAGGAACCTGCGACTTCTGAAAACAATCTATAACAGTATAGTAAATAAGGGCCAATCAACAATTCCCCCACGAACCACCAACAACGAGGTTGTTTGTTCAGCAACCGAGAATGCCTCCATGCTTGCCAGTCGGTTTGCCTCAAACTCCTCACTAACCCTCGCAACCAGCCCCTCTCTGACTTTCCTATGTGGACAGACACCACGTTAGACGATCTGAAAATTACCTCTGCTTAGTTGCATGTTATCATAAAAAACTTGACACTTCAAAAACATGTGGACCCGATCTCATCCCAGCTATGCTCAGCTGAAGTAGTTTAAGTTATCTCCAAATTCTACAACAAAGGCCTTAATGAATCTTGATTTCCGGGCTGTTGGAACAATGCTTTTCTTGTCTCAGTAGTAAATAATTCTCGCGAAAAAAAGGTCCCATTAAATTATCGCCCCATTTGCCTCCTCCCACGTTTTGCAAAAAGATTTGAGACCTGTATTAACCATGCTCTAGTCCACCACCTTACAGATGCTAAACTTCCGACCGACAAACAATATGGATTTAGACGAGGCCGTTCAATAGCAGACATCCTAACTGTAATCTCTGAACGTATATACCTACACTGGACAAAGCCGGGGAGGGCAGAACGGTAGTTCTAAATATATCTTACGCTTTTGACAGGGTATGGCATGAGGGTCTCCTCAGGAAAATTAGATCATACGGTATCACTAGTAGAATACTAAACATAATTAAATCCTTCTTAGATAAGAGAAAAAATCCAGGCTGCCCTCGACGGTCGTACATCTAAACAACATGATATACATTCTGGAGTGTTCCAATGGTTTATATTGTGACCTCTCTGTTGTTCCAAATATTCATAAATGGCCTCCCCGACAAAATTGCCTCTTAGATGGGTATATATGCTGATACCACCGCACTCTATAGCAGGCACGACAGGAAGACAAATGAACACATATCTAAAGAAATGGCAGAAAAACTAGAGGATGACCTCCAATCTGTATTGGAATAGGGACGAAAATGTATGGTAACGTTCAATTCCGCCAAGACTAAACTAGTTTCATTCAATAACCAAACTAGATTCTTTCAAAAATTACAAGAAGCCTTCTCTACGACCAATAGCAATGCCTATCTTAGAGTACGCCTTTCAAACACGTTTGCCTAACGTTCAGAGGAAACATCAATTGGAGCAATTACATTGAACGTATTAGCAGAAGAAGACTACTAACATTCGAAAGTATTTAGATCCTCTATCTCTATAGTCGACCACTTGGAGAACTGCAAATGCTTATTTTTTTTTTAGACCGGTGGCAATATAATAGGGTGTGCTTTATTGTCATATTTTTTATTCAAATACAAAGAATATTTCCCTATCAGTCAAGTTATAACTGACCGTCAAGCAGTCTTGTTTATCGGGGTTTTCACAATGGAAACCATTCAAACATTTTATATTTACGTTAACAAAGACACCGCACGCAGGTCAATTCAAATCAAATAAAGCAGAATTATGTTGAAGTGGGTCAGTATAACGCGCGCAAATATGTGCGTTTTTTCTCAGGTTTGTGTTTCAAAGTTTAAAAAAAAACACTATCTTTATAGTCGATACCCCTTCTAAAAAGGGAGAGTAAATTAGTCCATTATAAGCGATTCATATTCTTAGAACAACATTACGATACTTTATGGAAATAAAGATACACTAAGTAGTTACTTTATCACATATACTTAATTTTTCCGTGTTGTATTTGGTGACAAATTTATTCCAGTGTTGCAAAACCTCAAGCTACATTTTGTAAAACTTAAAGAAAACAATACAATTTGAGATACATCTTGAACAATGAAAACACAAATTCATAAAATATTTTAAAGTCACAATGGATTATACGATATTTTTCTTATTTTAACACGGGATTTACTTGGTCAAAATTATATTGAAATTATATTGCTTGTCAAAATATATAACCGACATTTACAACTAGATTTACAACTAGATCATTAGCCTTTAAGATTAAAACAATCTTGACAATAAACAAAGGCCCCCACAAATCAATAAAATGTTTATGAATATCCAAAAGTGCGCAGATAAAAAGAAAAGAAGCAAACGATTGATTTAACGATTAATGTAATATCTTTATTTTTTAGAGTTCTGCAGTTTTTTCGACGAATAATGTTTGCGTCACTCATTTGTGACTGAATTTTATTTTTTCTTTTCCCATATTGACATTTTTATTTTATTATATTCCTGGTCGGGAAATCTAAAATAAATATATGAAACGTCGCACGAACTAACAAATAAAGCATAAATGATCAGACATAGCTTTATTTTTGTTTAATCAGAGGGCATTTATTTCCATTACTTCCCACACAATAACTGCTTCTTGTTTTTTTTTTCTTACTGATCCCTTTGTTTTCCATCATATAACAAAACCACGCCGCCTTGACATCAGCTTAAAAATTTCTCCCCACCCTTTTAAGCTGGAAGAATTTTGCCATACGCAACAACACGGAGCCATTTCTCAAATTCGGTGTTTCACTCCCTTTTACCCCGGCGCGGAATTTGCTTCTCTAGTGTAGTACTTTCTTTTTTCTTCTGATTAAAACTCACGCGGAGTTGGTAATTTCATACGTTTTTTTCGGTTACTGCTCCTAATATCTTCACAAGCAAGCAACCTTACATATCCTGCTGATACCTTTCGATGCATTCATAGAAGATCTGTTAAAATGTATCCGACCGAGAAATGTTGTTGAGGATTTTATTTTTTAAATATTCACACACAGACACACACATACTAAACTGGACTTTACACCGATCTTTGTTAATGTTTCTACCAAATTACATGCACAAAGTATTTACTCCTTATAAATTGAAATATTATTCCCATAAAGAGCAGATCACTGCAATGGGAAATATATTACCGGATTTTTCTACCAAAAATATTTAAAATATATATAAATGTAATCAATAATCATGGCTGAAGTCATCGTTGAACATGCACTTCTTTGTGTTCCAATCACACGAAAGGTGTGTTTTTTTATGTTGTTGAACCTTATCGATTGAAGTAGATAATTGCAGAACTAGGTTGGTATCATGGAATTTTATGAGATGTGCAGTTTTCCAATATTGATATTCATGAGCAAAATAGTTATCGTGTACACTCGATAATACAGCATAGAATTAATGCAGCGCACCCAATAAACCGATCGCTTATGTT
Source organism: Euprymna scolopes (assembly GCF_053919585.1). Classification (NCBI taxonomy): domain Eukaryota; kingdom Metazoa; phylum Mollusca; class Cephalopoda; order Sepiida; family Sepiolidae; genus Euprymna; species Euprymna scolopes. The sequence goes on along the minus strand of NC_136492.1, from coordinate 131,943,098 downwards.
TAACCTTCCTTTGTTTATCTGAATGTTTAGTTCATTTATTTTTAATCTTTATCACACACACACACATGTATACACAGACACAGACATATATATATGCATATATATATATATATATATATATATATATGTATACATATACATATACATATACATACATATCTATATATACACTGCGTGTCAAAATATTACCGAGATAATATTTTTTACCAGTTTAAAAAGGTAGTCATACTTTCGTATAAAAAGCTATCAAAACCTTGGCAATACTGAGCTCTTCTTACTGTGAAATGTTCGTACCGTTCCGCAGAATGTGAACAACTTGCCATCTTATGTGCTGAATCCACGTATGTGAAGTGTGTCAAATTTTTAACCCGGCAGTTTCTTTCGTCAATAAAATGGTTCGTAAAGGTGATTTGAGTTGTTATGAAAAGCCTACTATAACAGGACAGCATGCAACATGTATAACGACCATCGAAATATCGAAAATGATAGAAAGCTACAATCAAACTATGAAGAACTTTGTCAAGAACCCTACAAATGTACGTAAGAGAGCTGATAAAGGTTAATCTAGCGTTGTTTCACGCCGTTATCTTCTTCAAATTAAACGAGAAGTGGTTAAGAACACTGTCGGGACAAGTGGATAAGTCTTTAACAAATCAGGATGGAAGAACATCTCAAAAAGTACTCGATGTATAAGCAGGAAATGATCCCTCGCATGCAGCAAACAAACTCCGAGAATGTATGCAACAATAGGGTTCTCTTGGCTACGAAGGTCGAGTGGCTTGCGAATATACCAGATTTGGACCCAATTCGGGGACCGTAGGAGTATCCTGAACCGATGTCTCTATGCAAGTAGACCCCAATTTAAGAGCAAAGATGAGTTGTTCGATACTCTCGAAGAGGTACTTCGAGTTGTGGGATGCTCTCCAAGAATGCTCGCGAGCGATAATAGTTACGAAAACACAAATAGTACTAATTTTATGAACCGAACTCTTTAATTCATAAAACCGTCCTCTTTCATTCATAAAAAAAGAATCGCATATTCTCTAATAGTTATGTCTACGAATACATTACTATGTAGTTTTGCGTTTTTAAGATTTTCCTAGTTCCTTTAATGTTTAAAAATCATTGAATAACCAAGTTATTGTATTGTGTGTGTTTTTCTCAACATCATTAATAACTTGACACAATGAAATTCACAAATATTCCTGTCTTATGGCATAGTTTCGCTAATACTGTTTTTAAACATTTTTTCTGAGTGAGTAGGTGATTTGATGTGCCATGTATATATGTATGCTATCTGCACTTTCACAACCCCGCAATTTGCATATATATATATATATATATATTTTTTTTTTGTTTTATTTTACTTCAGTCGAAGTTCTCAGAAATAAAGGGGCCCACAACCAGGGGCTAATACTTGAACTCTATATGAGATACATATATATTGTAATGTTCCATTTAAGTTCTTTATCCCTCAAGCACTGAGTTAGTAAAGAATTGAGAACATAATTTTCCTCTCCCAAATTAACCATTTTTATACGTAGTAGTATATCTTTCATGTTGGTCTCTTGGCCTTACTGGATTCCAGGACAATAATTTATCTAGTCTGGGGGAGTATCCAGCTTTGTGCTATTACTTGAGGTAATATCACTTGAAGAAGGTGCACCATTCCCCAGAAAAAAGCTGTGGAGTAGCCATAGTGAGGAGATCTTATTTGGGCTGCGAATACAATGGGATTTTGAATATTTGGTCAGGGTTTACTTCTATGGAAAAGTATCCTCATCCCAGATTGTTCTGACAAACCCCTGTACAGAGAGACCTAAGACACCCGAGGATAGTTCTAGTAGGCATTCAAGTTCTCCCCAGTAGGCATTCAAGTTCTCCCCCTGCTATATATATCTATCTATATCTGCTGTATGTGTGTTCGTGGGTATATATATATATATATATATATATATATATATATATATACATGTGATCTTATATATATATATATATATATATATATATATATATATATACATATATATATTTATTCTTAAATTTAATTTTTATCTCATGTTTTATCTAGATGTTCTCTTTTCCTATGCCTTTTCCTCCATTGCCCCCCTGTTGCCATGCAAACCATACCTTCTTTTTTCCGTCATATTATTAGATATTCACATGTATTGTAGTCAAATTTGTTATTTCGTCAACCGGTTTTCCTCGCGATACCTGTTTCATCTATTAATATAACTATATTTTCCATTGACTCTTACAGCTACATCAGATATTTTCTTTGGGCATGTGGATTTTAATTAATCCAACAAACATACTATTTAATTATAATATATAAAGAAACGAAACAGACACACTCTATTCACAAATGATCACTACCTACTACGTTGAATGCATCACCAGGCACATTTATTTTGTTTAACTCCATCCCTGCAATGCTCAATCAATGTTGCAGATAGTAAGATCATCCTACTATTTTCATGGATGAATATTTTATTTTTATACGAAATATAATAATCTTATTATTCTTGCTAGTATAATTTCCCTTCTGCATCTCTCAGAAAACGGAGTTCATATTCATTATTTTCTTTTCATAGTTTATTTCGCAGAAGTATTCAACACTAATATTAATATATATATATATTATTCCTTATTGGAATTTTTTTATTTTTTTAGATGAGCATTGTATGTTAATTTTATTTTATTTCGGACTACTAGTTTCATCTTATCTTTTTTATTTGGAAAAAAAATGTGGTGAGACGACAACAACTACGGATGACAGTGATGGCTGAGAATGCAGTTAGGAGATTCGAAGTTCCTATCCGTCGCGGTTACCACCTGACGAAGGCCAGAGGAAGTTGGCCGAAACGTTGTGCACCAAATAAAAAAGATAAGATGAGACTAGTAGTCCGAAATAAAATAAAATTAACACCAATATTAATATTTTGCTCAGCAGATATACTACATTGGAAATCAGTGGATTAATTAAAATATGTATACATTGTATTCGTTGTTTTAACCAATATATTTCTATTTAAAAAATATAATTTTACAAACAATTATATTTAAATATATTTGTTCTGATACATTTACATACGCCTACCAATCCATATATATATATATATATATATATATATATATATATATATATATATATATATATATATAAATATATATATACATATATATTTATATATTTATATATATATGTATATATGTATATATATATATGTGTGTGTGTGTGTGTGTGTATGCAGCTATTAGTGCTCTTTAATTTTTCAGTTTGAATTTTGACAAAACATGTATGACATATAAATACAATCATGTGTATTTCCAATCATTAGAAGAGAAAATATATACACCACTGGGCACCGCTCACATCAAAACTCACAATCCAGATATGACCTTAGTACAAAACCCTCCCATATAAATTATATATATATATATATATATATATATATATATGTATGTATATATATATGTATATATATAATATATATATAAAATAATAAATAAATAAAAATATAATTAAAGAAATTTCATAAATAAAAAAACAGCAGTATATATTTAAAACAAAAAAAAAACAATTAAAATATAGCTTACTGAAGTAACACAAACCAATTAAAAAAAAGTTAAAAAAAAAGAAAATGCCCCATCTACTACCACTTATAATATCATGGAAATAAATAAATTAACAATTCCCAAGGAATGCTATCCCAATGCCCCCCCTCCCCAATTATCTTACTACTCCTGGCAACACTATCTAAACACCCAGCTGCCGACTTGGAGCGCACTACACCACCCCCCACCTCCCCATCTTCACTCACACACCACCCCTTCCCTATCCTTCAAAAGCTGACCGGACACAGGCCACTAGCGACTTACGTGAGCTAGATAAACATAACCCCCCCACACACAAATCAGCAGAAAAATAAATAAATAATAGTAATAATAGTAATAATGATAAAGACAGCAACATAGATAACATACAAACTTTTAAAAAAAACATCACGCTAAAGCAACACGTTATAACTCAAATAAAAAAAAAATAAATAAATAGAAATAAATCAAATTATAAACATGTAAATTACCTAATTCAACCATACATAAATGCCTACTCACATTTGCCCCGAGGCACTACATAGCTACCCAACTTCCGCTCCATCATCTAGCATGCTTTTTATCGATCTGTTACGCCAACCCTTTGAAAAGGGAATTTTCCGAAATTAATAATGAATATTGTCGAAGACATAACAATAAGACATTTTACCAATACAACTGAATAAATATATGTATATAAAATATGTGTATGCACTTATTGATAAGTAAATCGTAAATTGTTCTCGTCTTCTCTTACCAACAACGACTACATTTTATTCCTCGTATTGTGACAGCCTTCTTAAGCTCCACTACATACCTATCCCACACAATGCTTCAAGCAAACTACATATCAATAAAACATATATCTGTTATTTTGTTTTACAGAAAAAAACACAATAAAAAAGTAAACATGACTTTTCTTTGTTGGTTGTTTGTAGTACGTATGCAATTTATGTTCGTTTCTTCTCCGACTGAATACGCATGATATAAAATGAACTGTTGCTGATGGATGTGACACATTAGGAAACTAATCTTCCAAATTACTCTCGAGCAAACCTGGATAAAATAATAAAAAGACTAAATATAAAATCCTTAGTAATAGTTACTTTGTCTTCTCTTCATTTGTAGAATTCACATTTACATTGACAATCATTCATAATAAGCCAATTAGCATAGATTATTACAGTTGTGATTTTACACACGTTTATGTTGAAAGGACCGTTGTATATGATGTCATGAATAGATTGAGAGGGTTTAGTTTCCATTGTACATATGATCGCAGTTCCTATTGTACATTGCAAACTATATGAACACGAAAAAGAGAATAAGAGCAACGTCATCGGTTAGCGTCATTTCTCTTTACTTGCCTATAGATGTAGTCGTATATATTTATAATTTTAAAGCTGGATTATGATTTGTTTTTTTTATATTTGCTTGGAAAATAGTTGTATTTTATAGGGTGCTGAACAAATCTTTCATATTACTGGTGGGTCATATCTACAAATTTACAATACTAACATCATAGCTCATTTATTTGATAGGCATATTAAGAGATGGTCATACATCAATTACATTAAACATTTATCAAAAGAATGTTTTACTTGAAAACATCCAGAGGGTCTATGCATACGATACATAGGAACTGTTTCATGTATTTAAATGGGGGATATACGATTTCTGATATTGTCTCCGCTGCACTATTATTGATTATTATTCTCTGAACATTTTTAAATCCATTATATTTATATATAACCTTGATGCAAATGTTAGGGACGCTTTTCTCTCCCAATTTGTGTTATAGGAAATTGAGGAAAATATATTTTTCTAGAGAATCGCAGTTATTAAAAAGAAGTGTATGATATAAGCGTCTGTCTCAGCAAACCAGTTTAAATTGAACGTCAAAGCAACTATTTTATACTCATCTAGAAAATATTCCAGGGTATCTAACAACGGGGATTTCCGGAATGGCAATTGCTCACGATAATATTGACGGGAAAGTTAAACTGAATTTATTGACAGAAGTTTCAGCTAAAGGAATAATTTTATGTATGTTTTATTACATTTTCACCTCAAAAAAAGCACATTGCCACTTTGATGTAGGGGGCTACAATCAGGGACATCAGCTAGAGGGGTACTATGTGGGGGGTAGGGCAGCAAGATGTCGGTGAGCTTTATACTTGAACTTCTGCATGACAGTACAGTGGGGAAGCAGGGGCGAGAAAGGGAATTCCAAAGTCTAGCAGTTCTTGAAAATAAACTACTAAAGCAGAAGGATATCTTACATCTAGGGATCTCTACTGTAAACGGGGTGGGGATTAGCAGATGCTCGGTTGTCCAGGGTTTTCTCGTCGAGGGGGTGCAAGTGCCTTTCAGAGGCCTAATTTTTAAGTTTTAAGGCATTATGTTGAAATATGATGGCGGCGTAGTTCAAACAAGTAATTGGCAGTGACCAAGCTGGCGGTCAGAAATCAAGTAAAGTCCGTGGCGTAGATACCGGCGAACTGATTGAATCCCAAATTCGACCATTTTTTATAATAATTTTTTTTAATTAATTTTTTATAATAATAATAAGGTTTTCATTGGTTGTTTAGCATAGCCGCAGGTTATAAAAATTATTGGCAAATCCATTCGTCACAAATCCCCATTACGCGTGATGGGGAAGGTCTCCTAGATGATACGGCTGCAGCGAGACTGGGTAGAAGTACTGGTCAAGGATCCGTTCTTGACACTCAGCCAGACAGGTGAGGGGCTGGGAACCGGCCCAACACCTGTCGAACTGATGTGCATGGTCTGGGTAATACCTATGAGGTTCATCCTCCCAAGCCTTGCCACCGGGCTTTCCGGTGGTGTAAGTTCATTGCTTACTGCCTGAGGCGCCCCAACCGGGGAATGCTGAAGGGGTTACTCAGGAAATTTTTACAATTGCAGTGGTGCCCCTCCTTTAAGGGAGCATGATCGGCCCCCACTTTCCGGTATTGTGCCACATATCGCTGTGGTTGACAGCAATTAAATATCTACCTCCATTATTCGTGATGGGGAAGGTCTCCTAGAGGTTTCGGCTGCAGAGAGACAGGGGAGAATTACTCGTCAAGGATTCGTTACTTGACACTCAGCCCGACCGGTGAGGGGCCTAGGTACACCGCTTGGGTACTACCTAGGAGGACCACCCTCCCATGCCTTTCGACCGGGATTTCCGGTGTGGCAAGTAAATTGTTTGTCGCCTAGGGTGCCCCTATTGGGGAATGCCGACGGGGGTGCCCAGCCAATTTTGTATGAGGCAAGAGTGGCCTTCATTTAAGGGAGCTTGTCTATATCTACCTTCCGGCCTTGTGCCACATTTTGGTTTGGTGAACACCAAATAAATAACTACCCCCATTAGGAGTCAAATACATGTTATACACTCCTTCTTAGATATAATTGAAAAATCCGTTCGGGTTTAATTTTGGTTTGACTTGAGAAAAAGAAAGAAAAATAAATAAATAAATAAAAATACAAATAAACACATAAATGGGCAAATAAAAATAAAGCAATAAGATATTTTTTTTCTGTTTTGGGGGGAATTTTTCTTTATTCTCATTGGTCAAAAAAAATAATTTTATATTGGTATAATGTGTGCAAAAAGAAGCCATTTTTAAATCACATTGATTTTTTTTATACATATAAAAATAAAAACTTTTCAAGTATATATAAAGATACAAATAGAATACTTTTAAAATACATATGCACATATGCATAAAAAATCACAAATATTTTTTTTTTGTTTTAAACAAATGCTTGAAAAAAAAGGCACAAATTAGAATTATTTAACAAATAGGAAATTTATATTTTCGTGTGATTTGGACTGCCCAGAGTTACCAATCTGAATCTTAAAATCCTTCTAAATTTAGAGGATATGTAGACTTTTAAATATTAAAGATTGTTCCTTGGTTCCTTTTAGATCACGAAGGATTTGTTTTGCACGATTAAGGTCCTTAATTGCCGGTTTTGATAAGTTTTGAATAGCTTTGTTACAGTGTAACATATGCCAGATGTAGTTGCGGTCAAGTAGACGAGGCTCTCGACCATTTCGCTGCATAATCGATTATCTTTGGATCTTGTTTTTATCCATATATTATAATTTATATCCATTTCGGTGAGAGTTGAACGCGGCTGGCAATCTTGCATTCGGAAGTTGAGTAGATTTTTTTCAATGTATCGTGATTGGTTCATAGTTACAGTTTCATTTTCACAGGTACATTTCATACCGGGGACCGTTACAGTCGTCCAAGATAAGCCATTTTAAATTTTTTTATTTAAATTATGTTAACATCTTTTAAAGTGTTGTCACAGTTTTAGAGGAGTAGTATATTGTCAACCCAAAAAAGAACATCAAGAATTTATTACGTACATTTTTATATACATGCACGCGTCTAATGGGCATTGCTTGAATTCCTGTTCTATTAAATAATTATGGGGTTTTCAATTCCAATTGTGTGCACTTTGTTTTAGTCTATATAACGATGTATTTTATTTCCACGCCCAATTTTTATTTTTTATTTTAAATCCCTCTGGAGTGTAAATGTTGATTTCACAGTCAATCGGATCATTTAAATAAACATTTTTTACATCCATTTGATGTATTTTTAAATTGTATTGAGTGGCAAGTTGTAATAAAATTCTAATTGTCGTTAAATTTGTCGTTGGTGAAAATGTTTCAAAATATTCCACTCCAGAAATTTGTGAAGGAGAATTTGCAACAAAGCTTGCTTTAAAGGTTTCACTGCCAGGTGCTTTTATTGTTTTTGGAAAAAAACCTAGCATAAAGATATTATATTTGTATCTATTGGTTTTGCTACTATTTCGTATGCGTTATTTTCAGATAAAGCTTTCACTTTGAATATCATAGCTTGTTCCCATTCTTGGTGATATTCTGAATTATAACTTTCCTGTGCGCTGTTCAACGATTGACAGTAATCCACGGTACAATCTTGTATCTTTTGAATTTGTAAGAAGGCTGCCCATTTTCACTCCCTTATTGGGTATCGCCGTGTCTGGTTCATATTTTCGTCAGAAGTTCTATTGTAATTTTCGTTGTTATTAATATTTTCATTGTGATCGATTAAGATGCTAGGTAATATTTCACGTTTTTCATCAACTGGATCGCCATTTTCTTAAATTAAATGTATCATTGAACTTTACACATCTAACCCTTTTTATGGCATTTTGAGCTGCAAAGTAGATTAAGAATGCCGGCTTCGTTTTATCGTGACCTACGAAAATCCATTTTCCGCTTTTAGTATTTTGTTTACTTATGTTTTCTACAAATGCCAAACAATCAGAACTAAATCTATGCATTCTGTTCATTTTAGGTTTTACACAGCAAAAAACTTCATACGCAATTTTCCTTGTCTCTTATTGAACGATCTATTTCTGATATATGCTGCTGCCATTAAAGCGTACATCCGTAAACTATGCGCTAATTTAGACTCGATAAGTAGGCTCATTGTCATCTCAACAGAGTTCGCGATACCCTCTTGGCGGTGCCATTTTGGAAGGAGGAATACGTCACAGATTTCTCCTGTTTAATACGGTTGTTAATTAATAGAAGTTCAAAGGCTTTACTAGTAAATTCAGTCGCATTGTCTGTGCGAATATATTTGACTTAACCGTAAGGGACAATATCAGCTAAGTATTTCTTAGTGGCGAGGATAGTGTCGGATTAGTTTTTTTAGAACATAAACCATAATTAAGCCGGAAAAATCATCAATATATTTCACAACGTACTTTAGAATATTGCTCCTTATCGGGTTGATCAGACCTGCTAAGTCACAATACACAAGTGAGAGAATTTGCGTAGGGTTTTTTTTGTCTGGCGTCCGGCTTATATATTTTGTCATTTTTCCCTGTGCACGCACATTACAAGTTGGAAGATCATCTGATTGAACTTAACACTAATATATGACGCTTAGTCTAACAACTGTTGTTACTATAACGATAAAGCAATAAAATATTAGCAACGTGCGTTGTTTTAAAAAGGAACTCGTGGAAAAAATAGAAATTCATAAAATTCATAAAATTAAGATTATGCCTATCTGTAATCACCCTCAGTTTTGCTAAGAGGTGTACGGTTAATCTCATTTTACATTGTGTTTTGTGCGAGTTGAACGAGTTGTCGCAAAACTATTTGAATAAAAGTGTATCACTGTAACATATTATGAGTTCAGTATTTTCTAAATATTGTGATGTTTCCAGATACAAGCCAGACAATTCTGTTAGTTGCTTAGCATTTTTTATAGAAAAATGTAAAGTTATTGGCGCAGGAAATAGGGTCTATAGAATTCTAGAAATATAGCGTAATCTTGTAAGATTCGTTTTAAGTTCACTAATAATGCTTAGGAAATATACTATGACATATGATTATACATCGACCAAATTAGGTCAAAATACATACATGTTTGGGAATGAGAGTCTAACGGGACAATTTTTTTAGTGTAATTGCGCGGATAGATCCAACATTATATTGTGTGAATCACTTTTCTGCATTTGGAGATATTCGTATTATTAGGTTTGTTTGTCATTTACACAATCATATTATCGATGTAATTCCGAATTTGACAGATGTACAGTGTCGAACTCCGGAATATTTGTGTCGAACTCCGGAATAATTTTGTTGACGCAAAACATATTTACTTCACGCAAGTAGCAACATATTATCAGCTAGATATACTAGATAAAAGTTCACAGTAATTCGGAATCATAGCTCCAGCCGTCTTAACTGAGGATTAAGTGATTTATTAGAGATCTCATGTACATGTGGATAATGATACACGGGTGAGGTGGTTGTAATTAATGTTATCATAACAATCGAAAGGCGTCATACGAGCAGGTATTGAAAACTTGTCTATTACTTACAATATATTACTTAGAAAGAAACTATCCACACTTATGTAACAAACATTGATCTATTGATAGAGATAAACGGTGGAGAGTAGAGCAACTTCAATAATTATCATGTTGGTTACGTGTTAATGATAAAAAGAATGCACAATGCATAGTAATAAGAAGGTAATACTTGTATATATATATATATATATATATATATATATATATATATATATATATATATATATATATATATATATATATAGCTGTTAGATGAGATAAGTGGTTGGCACGTCGGTTTAAAGCCCGATAATGCGGACCCTTTTAGATATTCATATTACGTTCTCTTAAGCCAATAATCATCTCAGAGATGTGTATTGGCTGATGAGAGGTTTATATGGATATCCAAAACGGTCCGAAGTATCGGGCTTGACACCAATGACTTATCTCATCTAACAAATGTCCTTACACAATATACAACATATAACTACGTCCTTAGTTTTCGTATTTTCCTTTTGATAGAACACTCCGCTAGATTTCCTGTTTTTTTAGAAAACGCAGTAAAGAATTATATTCTTCTTTGGGCAAGGTATACTCATTAGTGCTGGCGACTGAAAATGCAATTGCAAATTGTGTTATCAGGCGATCCAATCATGATATTGAGCACAATGGCGCATTGATCTCACGAAGTAAATATGGATGTCTGTTTAAAACACATAATTTGTTCCCGAACTACACAGAAAGGTCTCCTTGTTCGATACAAAGAGTTTAAACTTCGACACAATTCGTAAGAAAAAATGCAGAGAAAACATTTACGTAAACCTTAAGTAGAATGATACTCAGTAAACCACCGAATCTAAATAGTACGAATACCATATTTCTGATCTCAGAAACAAAGCGACATGTAATTTCGAAATAGATTCTTTTAAACTTTATTTTTAAGCTCAAGTAAGACATTATGCTTTTATGGGGCAATCATATTCTCATATGCGTGCCTGCCACTAAAAATACAGTATTACATACTTTCATCTATACCTTTTAGGACTTTACTAATCTATTGAAATAGTTGATTCTATTTAAAACTTACTTTTACTCCAACACTCAAAGATCTATATATTTATCCAATTTAGAATCATATTGTGTCCAATAATTTACAATCTCATATATTTTCATGCATAACTGAATGCAATCTCTTTTATATCCTCATGTAATAAATTCCAATAAGTATTCTCCATATTGCGGCCTAAGCTTTTATATATTAAGTTCGTTTGCTATTAAAACAATAGAGCTCATGACAATACGTGCAAGTCAATATTGTTGACTAGTTGTAATAATTTGGAATATAATCGATGAAATAAAGGGTTGAGGTGCATCTAAGATACACATGTGGATGCTATACCATACATATTTTGAAGTCTAACATTACACGCACAATCTTTCTAAAACACAACATAGTTGATAAATTTAAAAGGTGTTTTCGTGCCTAATTAGTATAATACATCGACTAATACGTTTTTTTTAATTTCAAAATGATCCTGTCGTATAAAGTGTAGTAATTTTTACTTACCGGAACTCGGTGTGGAGAGAGTGAAGCAGTGGAATGCTGTGTGGCAGTCGTTCAAGCAAAAGGTTGTGAAGTGCTTGTTCGACTGATTGTTTAATAGTGTTTGTTTGTTGTCCATTCATGTTGGTTGGATGTGACAACATTTGCATAGAATCGATCAGTGCATTATAAACCACGCCTATCGTCGATATGTGTTGTCGGTCTTTTTGTTCTGTCCAGTAAGACGTTTTATACGTAGTTAGTTTTACAAGGACGAACTGTTGTTATAAGCAAGGAGGTAAGACGTTGCAACTCAAGTTAACCGAGAAAAGCCGTGAAGGATTCAACACGTAAGGTAAGAGTTTTATTATATGTTTTCCTTCTACGTCGAGTCCAGGTTTAACAGGTTAAGTCGAAGAAATCTCTGCCTCCTCCCAATTTAGTCGGTTAAATTCCGACAAACAACATCTTTTGATATCAATCAACTCTGTAATGCATGATTTTTAATTATGAATATAATACATTGATTTAGTGACATATAGCATGACTTATTTAGGAACTACATGTGTACGAGTGATTACTGCCGTTGATGGTTCGCTATTCTTCACATTAAGCACGGCGGAGTAACACATTGATGTGACACTGAGTAACATTTCGTGACAATGGATGTGATATTTTTTCAGTTTATGTAAATGTCGGTACAAAAAAATTAAACATTCGATGAAAATTTTACTTGCAAAGAACAATTAATAAAATGTATGTAAAAGTGTAAGAAATGCCATTTTTAAAAATTAGATTTTAAAACAAATTCTTTAATCTGCATCAAAGGAAACCGGAGTAACATTTCCTTTATGTTTTCTAGGATTGTAAGCCTAAAGTCACTAACAATTGAAGTTTACTGACGACATACTTGCGATGAGGTTGTTTTTATAATTATAATTTGAAAAAAAAAGTTAGTCTTCACAGGGGAAAGTATTTTTAACTAGAAAAGGTTGTAACGGAAAATAAAAGTTCTCAAAATTGAAAACGTGCGTAGTTTTTGTTATAACTCGCGGTTTAATCTGTTTTTACAAGTAAAAAGCAAAGCGTAATTTTAGATTCGACCATTTATTTGACTGAGTTTTATTTATTATTTAAATAAAAATATAAATCTAAGCAGCGTTACATTGCTTTATTTTTTTTTATTACTCAACACTTTAAGTATAATAACTACATTAAATTAAATATGTAATGTGTCGTCTCTCATTAATATTGCTTAGCGACGCCAAAAACTATCAATTTAAAGCGTACAGAAATATGTATATACACATGGAATTATATTTAAGTGTATTATTACATATAATATGTTAACAAAATTTAAACCAGGCATGTTGAAATATTCTGACGCACCGACGCATATACCCCCTCCGTATATACTTGCGTTTCGCTCCAACGGTAGCATTACCATTTAAAAGCAGGGACAAGGCCTGTGAAATTTCTTTGCATATGGGTACGAAACACACGTTAATATAATGCTTTAAGTGAAAAGAAGTAGAAATGAGATAGGTTACGTTGTTGTTTTGTAAAAGTAGAAGAGTTTAGCCAGATTTCTAAAAAAATAATCAGGAAAATTTGCAATGTATAGACATGAATTATATTGTTCAGACAAGGAAGTGTGGCATGCGATTATTATATATATAATGTAAGACACTATATCTGAAAAGAAAACGTATAAATATAATTTGCATATATATATATATATATAAATATATATATATATATTTAAAAAATTTGCACGATCTATTTAGAAAAATACATTATTGAAAAAATATATATATATATACATATATACATATATATAAATATATATGTATATATATATATATATATATATATATATATATATATATATATATAACGTGCCGTAAAACAGGACGTGCGCACTTGATATTTTTACAAAACAGGAAATCTAAGATAAATTTCATGTAACCGTTTAAACAACCTATACCCCATTTTATACGTCTTCTATTCCTCTGTATTTCCGGTAAATATTTGACTTTAAATTTAGTATCTTTGTCGTACCGTTACTTTTTAAAAAAAAGCTTCAAATCGTGAAGCAAAAAGAAACTCCGTAGCAGGAAATATGCCCTAAACCAGCTAAAAATACCATCTTTATTAATATCTAATCCTATTGTTGCTGTTTCTAGTTCACACATTTCCCCACGTAACGTCACGATCTTATTAATCTCCATCCGTTTTGTTATACCTTCCGACCACTCCGTCGTATCAGTTAAGATAAAAACGAAATTTAAGAAGCCCCCAGACGTACCCCTCCACTGTACTGTATACCGCTACTCTATGACTGACTGGGATAGCTTCCGTACATTCATATCTGATTTACCTCTGCACCCATGTTTAAAAAGGAAGTGCCCTCTATAGTATCAGATCTGACCGAAATGTTAATTTTAATTCCAACAAAAACCTAACAGCCAGCCATGTTTCTCCCTAGAATGTGCTGCTGCTATCGCGCACAGAAATCATTTTTCCATAGCTACCAACGTAATAGATGCACTGAGACTAAAGCTGCTCTTAGGTCTGCCAGCAACCACTGCAAAAGAGTAATAAAAACTGCAAGAGAGCTATATGCCCAGTCTGTTAAATCCAAGGTAGCTGATCAACGGCTTGGATCCCACCAGTTTTGGCAAAAAAAATAGGACCCTGAACAGAAGTGTGCGTTCTATCCCAACCATTATCAATGAACCAGAGGTCATCTCGTCAGCGTCAGACAAGGCCTAACTATTTGCAAAGTACTTTGCAGCTTATTCTACACTATGCGACGAAGGACATCAACCCCCCCCATATTTCCTCCTATAATACAGAACAAGCTAGGTAAGATACAAATATCCGTGCATGAGGTCGCCAATCTAAAAATAACCTAGATTCCAGTAAAGCAACTGGCCCTGATGGCATCCCAATTATAGTGTTAAAAAAAGCTTCAACCAGAACTTGCTCCCATACTTACGAAACTATTTAAGCGCTGCCTTAAGGAGAATTGCTTTCCGACTCCCTGGAAGACCTCGTCAGTTTGCCCTGTATTTAAGAATTCAGGTGATAAGTCATCTCCCTCTCAGTACAGACCAATAAGGCTCCTGTATGTTATGAGTAAGTTGCTGGAATCCATATTAAATAGAGAAATATTCAACCACCTCAGCAGGAATAACCTTCTTAGTGGCACACAATATGGTTTCCGCTCTGCAAGATCTACCGCAGATGTGCTGACGGTTATATCCCACAGGATTAGTGAATCTCTTGAAAAAGGCTTCCTTTCTAAGGCAATTGCTCTTGACATATGAAAGGCCTTCGACAAAGTATGACATAAGGGTCTACTTCACAAGATTTCTAGCTACGGTATAACTGGAAATGTTTTCTCAATCATTAAATCATTTCTCTCCGATAGGGTCATAAGAGTAGTGGTAGATGGACAAATATCGGAGGCCTGCAATATAAATGCTGGAGTCCCTCAAGGGTCAATCCGCGGCCCAACTCTCTTCCTGATATACATCAATGATCTCACTAAACACACACTTCAATCATTCGTTGACATCTATGCTGATTACACGACCCTCTACGCCAACACATCAAAGGCTATAAATGAGAGGGATCTCTCTGATTCTCTCTCCTCTGATCTCGAGCGCGTGGCTCAGTGGGGGAAGACGTGGCTGGTTACCTTTAATGCATCCAAAACCAAACTCCTATCCTTACATCATCAATTCTCTGATCCCCAGCTGGCATCAATTGTGATGGATGGCTCTCGTCTGGGTGAGGCCCCGTGTTTTGACAAGCTTCTAGGTTTGACCTTTACTCCTGATCTGAAATGGAACACGTACATCAAGTATGTTGCCAAGGTCGCTGGAAAGATGGTGGGATCCTTCTACCGATCCAGAAGATATCTCACTACTGATGCAATTATCTATCGATATAAAAGCCAAGTACGTCCAAGGATGGAATACTGTTGCCATATCTGGGCAGGAGCTGCTAAAAACAGCCTATCCAGCCTTGACAGAGTACAAAATCGACTTCGTGGCTTAGTGGGGGATACCCTTTTCTCTACCCTGCAACCTCTCTCCCACAGAAGAGACTTTGCGAGCCTTTCCTTGTTTTATCGTGGCAGGTGCTCGTCTGAACTCCAATCTCTGGTCCCCCCTCGCCAATCTTTCACGAAAAACACCCGTCTAGGTTAATCCACTGTGAAAAACTTCCCCCACTCTATATCTGTGCCTAAATCAAAACGCGGATTCCATGAACAAAGCTTCTTTCTTAGAACGGCACACCTGTTGAACTGTATTCCGACTTCCTGCCTCCCTCCGGACTACAACTTGGATGTGTTCAAGTTCAATATTAACAAATTCCTAATGAACCGCCCCCTTAATTGAACACTTCATCAAATCTCCACACTAACGTAATGTACTTGCAATAACCCTTATCCCTGCATGGGTTCCCTGCCTTGATAAGTGGTGATCACTGTGTAAAAAATAAATAAATAAATAAATTGGTCGCATGTGATGAAAAAAGAGTACGCGTGCTATTAAGAATCAACGAACACACCGGCAGTGTATTTTATGCCCTTAATCTGATCGCCTCTTTTAGGGAAAGAAAATACTATTAAGATCCGCAATCCCTGAAATAGATTTTAAACGGCTCCCTTAATCAAGCAACAACTTAATCCAGTTAACATTGCTTCCTTTCTACACGGATGAATAGATTAAAGGAATACAATTCGCAAGACTTTGTTTCAAGACGGAAGAAAATAATTTCTGTAAAGAACAAAATGTTCCGTCTGGACTTCCTTAGATGCGATGAAGCTCGTGACATTTCATTTTGGTCGAAAGTGATTTTTAGCAAGGAAAGCTATCCCATTTGGCAAGTCATTGATAGTAGGCAGTACGTTCGTTTAAATAAAGGAGAGAATCTCAACCTAGGTTAAGATTATCAAGTTGGAATGTGGTGGGGATAAGGTTATGTATCAAGCGTTATTAATGCCGATAGTCCAGAGCCTACAAGTCGCTTGAAATTTTGAATTAATTCGACCAAGTATATTAATACACCCTCTTAATTTCCTACAAAAGTGAAGTATAATAGGCTCTTGTAATTGTGGTGATCTTTGCCAGGAAATCTCTCATCACTACTCCGTCCTGGTCCCAGAAGACTGTGAGCATGACCTTGCCAGCGGAGAGCTGCACTCTTGCTTCCTTGGGAGGTGGTGAGTTCAAGTGCTTCCACTGCATTGACTGGGTGTTGGTCTCTGGATAAAAGTGTTGGATCCAGGTTGCATCCTGTGCAATCAGTCTTTTGAAAGAAACTAACTCATCTTCTTGGCACATCTCCAAATTCATCCTCGAGCACTCGACGCGTTCTTGCTTCTGGAATGGTGTGAGCAACCTGGAAATCCATCGTACACACATCTTATGCATATGCAAATCGTGATGAATGATAGTTTCCACATACCTTGTACTTATCTTGACATCTTGGGTTATTTGGCGAATAGTTATGCGCCCATCTTTCACAATTGCAGCCTCAACTTGACAGACGAATGCTCATTAATGGCAAAAGGGGGCGACCAGATCTGGGAGCTGTTTCTACTGACTACCGGCCATGTTGGAATTCACGATGCCAACGTCGTACAAGGTCATATGATGGGACATTGCCACCATGAGTTTCATTCATTTCATCAAAAGCCTCCTGTGGTGTTCGTCCTTTCAAATACAAACACCGGATCACTGTTCCACAGGCTCCATGTCACACCTGACGCATTTCAAATACCTGTAAAACAGAAATACAAGTAATTCAGAGTTACAATTTGCCACATAACCCGTAGAGATATACATCTTTGCACACGCAAAATTTCAGAGAGATCATACAAATGCAAGTGAGTCAGGGGCATTACTTATTGCACACTCTTTGTATATTAAACGTGCGAATCTTAAATTGCGGCTTAAACAAAACCGCCTGTAAAATACAGTCTATGATTGTTATATATAAATATAAAACTAATGTATGGCCATGAGATTGCAAGAAAAGAGACCGGTTAAATGTAATGGTGGTTCTTATGCAATCCCCCACTTCAAAGAATTTAACGACGATTGTACATTTTTTGTAAAAGTCCCTACTTCTTGAATTTGTGGTATTCAATAGAAAGCGTTACTTTGAAAACAAAATCGCCTATAAATGTATGCAGACCCATTGTAGGAGGAAAGAATTAATGATAAGATGGGACACTATTAGGAAAGATAAATTAGGTATTTTTTTAAATTCTATTTTTATTTTGATACACAACAGTTGAGAAGCTTAGATAAGAAGGACCCAGAAACGTCATTAATTCTTCATGGCTATAATTTGCCAAATTCCAAAACACTTGTGCACATTTTGAGTACCTAGCTGGTTATCAATATACAAATTCCCTCTGATCAAATAACCAAAAAGGGCAGAGTGACAATAGAAAGGAAAAAAAAAACCGCCCCACCGGAAACTTAAGTATGTTTACACACAAATGGATTAGTTGAATGGCATAGAATGCATATGCGCCAGGGCCACTATTTAAAAAGTGTATTTCGAATCCAATGCGTGATTGATAAGCCGCGATTTGTCTATGCCTTTTTCTATCCTTTTCAAATGATTCAAATGTTAGTACGTTATTATGGACGATGACGACTACAACTTGTACAAATTCAAGCTTTCCCCACTTGTTATTACTAACAAATATAAGGTTGTAAAAGTGTGACCCTTAGTTTTTGACGCTGCTGTATATTAAAAAAAAAAACAAAAACTTCAAATGAAAATTAGTAGCTGCACAACACATCTTAATCAATGATTCTCGTCTTTATCAAAAGTCTCGGGTTGATTTAAATTAATTAGCACCTTACCTGTGTAGGCTCATGCTAATTTACGTTATAGCGCATCATAAGCAAGTAATCGTAATCTTACTCCCTAATCATAGCTGTCGCCAATTTCAACAAAATCATTGAGAACTCATTCTGATTTTTCAGACCTACTCTTACACAAAATTGTTTAGCATGTTTAAAGGATTTTACCTACCGTCGCCAATCTCATTTCTAACAATCCTCAGCACTCAATTTGTTCCTTTCCAGGGATAGGATTTCTGAGCAAATTTAAACTAATTTCCTTAGAAAAAAAACTACTTCTCTAGTTAAATTTACAAAACAGCCTATCGATTGCCGCATAATTGTTTCTAGGGCAATGTACTTATTACGTGGACTAATTCCTAAACATTTTATCGCGAATAGCGGTTCCTATATTTTGTATGCAATTGCCTGCGAAGTTTTGTAATCTCTCCATGACTTTGAAATCCTCGAAAGATTATATGATTCTTCCGCAAGTGATATCCTTCTAGTTTTCTGATCTCCCAATGCCACATTTTTAACGTTCACAGGTTTGTTGAATATTCGCTTTAATATAGTTCTAAGTACTTAAATTAAAATGATTTATAGACCACATGGTTTTGAATTTATATCATGACATGTATAATATCATTAGAACATACGTTTCTGAACACTTTCTAAAGCTGAGTATTTGGTAATATGTATAGCAAAGTTTAATAATATTTTCTCAAAAAAAAAAACGACTAAATGATACCTATAAATGCTCGCAATATATATATATATATATATATATATATATATATATTTATATACATATATATACATATATATATATATATATATATATATATATATATATATATATATATATATATATATATATACTACTGAGAGAAGCATAAAATCTTTAACTGAAATGTTCGTATCTCCATTAAGAATGCATTAAGTCTCAATAGATCTTACTTTTTGACTAAACAATACCTGTAACGTGGGCCAATAATATATGCATTTTTAACTAATTTTTACAGTGCATTCTTTTTGAATATATACCCACGCTCATATCCCACGTGCTACGTCATTACGTATATCCGGACGTTTTCCTAAAAAGTTTGCACAAAGATACGGATTTAGGCATTTTTTGATTACTTACGTTGTAATAAATATTAGCATTTTAAAGTCAACTATATTGCCTGGGCACATATAAACCATCCAAACTATTACTACATATTATTTTTAACAAACATTCAAGGAATGAGGAAGTTAACTTTTCATTTTCCCATTCTCCGATTAATGAAAATATGTTTTTAAATAAATCTCATAGACATATCAGGGTTTTTTGTTTTCGTTTTTTTTTTTATTTAATTTTCACCCCAAACAAGGCACAGTGCCACTTTGAAGCAGGGGGCGACTATGAGGGGATTAATTTGCAGGGACATTCTGAAGGGAGATGTGTAGGTGATGTAGGAATATAGTACGTGACTGTATACTAGAAATGTATAATACTCGTATATAAATATGGATTAGTTTATATTGAAGCTGTTTTAACGTATTAAGTTTTAATTTTCTCACTTTTCATCAGCACCTACGAAACCTATCCGAATTGGACGTAAGGGTGCACTATTTTGAACCTTGCAACGCAATATAAGCAAGTTGTAAGGAATATGTAACACATAAACTTCTGCATATCAGTACAAAGAAAGGAGCAAGTAGTAGGAAGAAACTCCAAATTATAACTGCTCGAGAGGAAAATATTAAATTAAGAACTTTTTAGTACTTCGAGACTTCAACTCAGCTAGGGTATACTTTGTCATTGATATCGGTGGTTTGAGAGTAGTATTGTAGTTTTTAAAGAAAAAACAGCCTAGCCTTACTAGCATTAAATGTAACTATTTATTTGCGATCCCGTTACATTACAATGTGTGGTAATGTTCAAAAGATTCTGCCATTGTCTTAGATTTGTGTGCATCCGCCTTGCCTTCGTGCTGGTATAAAGCGTTGTATATATCAACATCGGGCAAAATATTTTCAAGTATATCATTAATGCATTTTTTCTGGAAATTTCAGCCTGTTTTCTTTTGAGTGTACCTATTTATATCTTAGAAGGATTTCTAGCATCTATTAGTTAATATTAATTAAACATTTACTCAACTTTTTATTCATTTGAAACGCAAGATTCATGCTGTGTTTCCGCAGTGGCAGCTGCACAATCTGTATTAATTAATCTTTGGAGTGCGTGGGGCATGCTCCAATTCTTCCGTATGAGAAAATGTGCTTCCAGGTCTCCTCTGCACTATTCAGTTTACTAATTGTCTCATAGTTCACAAAAAAGACAATATTGGCCTATCTACGTGCTCTGATTGCTTCTCACTCTACAATTTTGTACTCGCTTTTCGTTTTCAGCTAATTAAAATATTATCAAGAAAAATATGATGAAAGAATATATATAATGTTTAAATAGAAAAATAACTAAATAACAACTATTTACATTTAATAATTAATTCATTCATTCATAAAATCATAGGAATAGAAAAAAGATGATGTAAGAGGAATAGTTCCGTATTCTGATGAAGGTAAGTTACTTTCTTTGATGTAGTAAAAAGAACAAATGCATTTGGAAAAATAAGACACTTGCATGTTACTGTATTTGAAAAAAATATTAATAACACATACATATTAATGTATTGGAAAAAGGATTAATGCATCTTAAATATTAATGAAAAAATATAGTTAATTAATCTTTAAAAGTGTCGATTAGAAATATCTGTTCACACGTGCACCTATATACTTAATAAAATACATATTCATATAATATAACAAATGTACATATGCAAGGTTTTAATGTTATTAAACAACAAAAAAATCAATTGAAATATTCAAAAAATTTAAAAATTAATCAATATGATGTTAAAATAAATTGATATAATCAGGATTTAACCGTTATCATTATAATCTAAAAATGAATATAAACTTATTGAAAATAATAAATTAATACAAATATACATATTCTTTATAAGACACTTTTAACAATAACACCGCAATAGGTACATTTAGCCTCGGTGAGAAAATTGAAACCTCAATATAGCGTACCTAGAATAGAATGCAATTGCAGCATCCTGTTTCTGATTTGGAGATTTTGATATCATACCAATTAAACTTTCTTTAACGCCGGTGTCTTCGTATTCTTCTGTATAGTATGAGGATAATGAATTACACGATTTACACGTTTACTACAGAAACTAGTTTGCACTGCAGAACCTGTGGTTTGAAGAATTTAATATGGAGTTTATATATTATCCTTGCTTTTATCGAGCTTTATTAATTTAATGGTGCACTTTGATAAAAGAACGAATAATGAATTAATTTTTTTCATAAAAAAATAGTTTTCTTTCTTTCTCTCTCTTACATACACACATATGTGTATGTGAGTATATATGTATGCATCTATGTGCCCCTTTGTTTGTGTGTGCATATATATATATATATATATATATATATATATATATATATATATATATATATATACATACATACATACTAGCAGCCGATTCGGAGTTGCCCGGTCGTAAAATACGCATATATCTTATATTTGAGGCCATGAATGTTTCTAACTTTTCTATTGTAAATCTAATTTTCAATTGTTTATGCTATATATATAGTAATGATTCCGATAGTTGTAAAAACATCACTTGGGTGTTATCCACTAGAATCAAAACAAAAATAGGTAGCGCTTCATATTTATTTTTTTCAGCTTTAATGGCGATATCGTCTCAGCTATCGACGGGGGAATATAAATACTTACATAAAAGCGACTTTGGGAGTATGTATGATTCATTTAACATGCAATGCATAACATCTAGAGTAATTACTAGTCTGTCATTCCCTGCAAAATGTAATGATGTTTCTTCCAATTAAAATCGTGTAACAATATTTTACGGCGAAAAAAAGCAAATCGAAAATCATGTATCGAATTTTAACTCTGTGGAGAAAATAATTCAGGAGGAGTTTGGGAGAAACTTTGCTTACACACACCGACAAGGGCATTTAAACACACACCCACAATCACATACACGCTGCTGTGTATATGTATGCATATATATATATATATATATATATATATATATATATATATATATATATATATATATATATATATATATATATATATACACATACATATTGAGAGAGCAAGAGAGACGTCAATAGATTAATAGAAATATCAGGTTGACAGAATTCCTGTGGTTTTAATTTTAAAATGAAAATGGGAATATTTCATTAAAAAATGGATTGATCAAATAAAGTCTTTTCATAATTAACTTACTGCAAGGATATTCATTACAGTAATCATGAAACCAACTTTGCCTTCTGAAGGTGAAACAGTCGCCAAAAGCGTTCTTATTATAGCTTTGTTTTCTGAAACTTTTCACAAGTAGAACGTTGTCGAGATGCATGAAAAATTGGTAGTCGATGGGGGTGAGGTCTGAACGGTGTGGCGGATTAGACAGCTTCTTAATAACTTCGTTCAACTTCTGCAGGCTTTGGTAAATGACAATGCTCGGCCATTATCGTGGAGGACAATTTAGCCGTTGTGTTGAGTAAAGCGGTGTTGTAGTTTCTGATGGATTTACTCTACTTATTTCAGAATACTTCTCTGCCTTCATTTTTTAGACGGCTATCAAAACATTGAAAAAAGACAAGAAAATGTAATCATGAACTTTCTGGATGGAACCCTGTCTTCGCAAAATCGTGGAGCTTCATTGGTATCTTACCACTGAATCAATTCAGCGTCGACAGTTGCCATTTACGGTTCTTACAAATCATAACCTGGTCGACAAAATGCACTTTTTTTTAAATAAGGGAATATTACACTTCATAGTGGTGTTTCGTTTAGTGGTCGTTCAATACGTAGGTGAACGATTTTCAAGAAGTTGGAAGTCTTCGTACACTTACGTCTTATTAGAAAGCAATGCCAAGTAAAGTTGTTTGAGGTTTGGCTTCGACTAAGGCTCTAAATTGATCATTGTCAACATCTGATTATCGAACACTATGTTAAGCAACTTCAGGAATCGTCACCAAACGTACTGTGTAAACCACCTTTGTGATTAGCGTTGAGTAGTGGATCCTTGGACAGCGCTTCCTTGAGATCAAGAGCAATTTCAGAATGTTTTTAGTTAGCTGGTATTGAATTTGGAAATTGTGCATATTTGCTATTTCCATCTAGACATTAAAGCTTTGAAAAGAAGACACCCGTCTGGTCAAACGCTTTTACATGTGAGGATTAGACACAGCGAACCCCTTACATTGGGATAAGATCTAAAAAAGGAATTAAAACGATTTTTAAAAAAACATCATTTGCAATCAAAATTAAAATTTCGCAAGAACATTCTTCGTAACCTGATATATATTTCTATATTTTTGTGAGCTAGAAACCTGATATATACTTCTATAGTTTTGTGAGCTAGGAATGTCGTTCGTCTAATATTCTTGCCAATAATTCAAAGTGTACCCAGTATGCATCACATCTAGCGAAATAGTTTGTTTTAATTTATGACTTGTTTTTAAAGATTTATGAAATTATTACCTTTCATGCAATTAAGTATTGTGTAAATTAATAAGTCTATTTTAATATTTTTTTTAAAATTAAAACTATCCGTATTCAATATCAATTCCAGATAATGGCAGCATATTAAATATCAATGTGTGTGTTAATGTGGGTGTTTGCATGCGTGTGTATTTGTGCATATACAACAGCTTCATGAATTAGTGTTGAATTGCTATATATATATACGTGTTTGTATCTCTGCAACTACCTTTTCTTCTGCAAAAACATATTTTCAAAATATAACCGATTTTTACACGCATAATCCTTTACTATCTTGGCCGCATTTATTTGAATGATGTTTCGTAATTGATACTCTAGTACGTGCGTGTGTTTCTTGTTCGCAAGAATGGTTTGAACAGTAAAATGGCTTAACTATTTACAGGTGATATAGAAGTTATTCTTTATAAAGAACAGCACTGCAAATTTGCAACTGAATGTGTATGCATGCATAATATGCAATAGTATCTTCAACTAGACTTTTGTACAAGTGTCACTGGTTATCAAGGTTGGATGTTTCCTTGAGGATAAAGGTGAAAGCGTGTAAGATAAATGTGCAGTAATAATACTTGATTCAAGTTGGGTACAATATCAAAAGTATATTTACATAAAATCACGTGATCGTTTTAAATTAACTACTTAAACGAAATATTACAATTAGACAATTCGTTAATATTTAAAATAATCAGTACAATTCGAACAATTGATCAATTTAGTGTACAAAACAATTGTTCAAACTGCTTTAGCCATGAAGGACTATAGAGAAAAAGAGAAAGAGAGAGATAGAGGTTTATTCGTTCTTTTCTCAAATAAATAAATCTAATCATGCAAAATTAAAATAACTATATAACCGCGACACGTAACTCCTCTGTACTTTTCTTTACGAAAATAATACACAAGTAAATGGCAAAATCAGGCGCAAATATAGACGGAATTGCTAACATAACATATCCTTGACGTCAGGTTACATTTAGATGAAAATACATAGGAACCCTACCTAAAAGATAATGCTAATCTAATATATACTAACCATTAGTCCAATTAACCCCCTCTTACATATAGCACAGATTTGTGACTCGATCGTACATAGACTCAGCTAAAACCTTAGTGAGGAAAACGAACGTATATGAAATGTAAATCAAGATCTACGACACAGCCTTAAAAAATAGTGGGTGCGAAAATATTGATATTAAATATAAGATACAAACACACACATAACTCTAATCAAATTTAAAAAAAAGTAGAAAACACATAATCTGGTATACGCCGCCACACAATCACATGTTAAAGCATAAACTTGGTAAGAAATTCGAAAACTTCATTCAAAGTAGCTCCCCGTATTAAATCCCTTAAAAAATCTTCATTTATTACGACAAAATGTTACTACTTTTGTCATAAAAAACATAAAAAGAAAAGGGCGCCCACTGTACCTTTGTCTTGTAGGTTCCTGCTTGTATCCAATTAGGATGGGTGCTGTGGAAACTAGTCAGATTCTTGGCTTATTAGAAACTCCAATAACATGCGCGTATGTGTAAACGCGCTATAACCATAAGTTACAGCATAATCCGGACGAATTTTTACAAACATTAAACACGGAATATTCTGTGTAGCTTACCTGCCGTATAAGTTTTGCTAACTATACTTATATATATATATATATTTATATATATATATATATATATATATATATATATATATATATATATAGTGATGATCATATGTATTGGCCCTGTAAAATAAAAGTTAAATTTTGTCTAATAAATTCTAAAAAAAGGGATTAAATTAAAGAAAATAACAAAGTATATTATGTATTTTTAACTGGCCTTTCCGATGCAGCAATCGGATTTTAGAAAAAATAAATTACAAAAGGAACAACAAACATAATGGCAAAAACCCCTTGTTCAACATTATTGGCACGGTTTTGTTTTTCTTTTAGTATCAGTATAATATCAATCAATTTGAGGTTTACGTGCTTTCTGAACTTTTTATAGCCATATTATGCTTGTTCACGCTAATACAGTGAATAATTTTTTTCAGATAATTTTTAGATAGCGATTTATTTAAACTATTATAAGTGACTAAATTATAATTTTCAATCGCCACGGTTAAAACTAAGGAACACAGCGAAGACGTCAGGAAGCTTGTTGTAGCATGCCATACCAATGGGGAGGGATATGATAAGATTTTAAAGAAGCTAAACCTTCCCAAATCCACTGCTAGAGCCATAATAAACAAGTTCAAATCGCAAGGCCACGTTATGGGTTTAGAGGGTAGAGGGAGAAAAAGGATTCTTTCCCCAAGAGATGAACGGAAAATTGTTCGACAAGTAAAACAAACCCCAAGGATCTCTGTTGGGGAGATTGTTGATGAACAGAGCACCTCTGGAGTGAATGTATCTTTACATAGAGTTGGTAGAGTTTTGAAGAGAGCTGGTTTAAAAGCATGTCGTCCGAGAAAGACTCCCTTATTGAAGCCTATGCACCTGAAGCAAGGCTAGCCTTTGCAAAACGTCATATTGATAAAGATGTTGCATTCTGGAAACGTGTTCTATGGACTGACGAAACGAAAATAGAGTTATTTGGCCATAATAAAGTGTCTTATATTTACAGAAAATCTGGCGAAGCTTTCCTGCCTAAGAACACCATACCCACAGTGAAGCACGGTGGAGGCAGTTTGATGTTTTGGGGATCCTTTGCTGCCTCTGGACCAGGGCGACTTGTTAAGGTCACAGGTAGCATAAAAAGGAAGATTATGTTAAAATATTGGATGAAAACCTGAAAGACTCTGCTAAAGAGCTCTCACTTGGTCGTCGTTGGTGGTTCATGCAAGATAATCACCCAAAGCATTCGGCTAAACTGACTAAGAAATGGCTTGAGGACAATCATATTAATGTTTTGGAGTGGCCATCACAAAGCCCAGACCTTAATCCAATTGAAAATTTATGGAGAACATTAAAATTGAGTGTAATGCAAAGGAAGCCTAAGAATCTTATTCAATTGGAGGATTATTGTAAGGAAGAGTGGGCTAAAATTACTACTGAAGAGTGCAACAACTTGGTTGTAAACTATGAAAAGCGACTGAGGAAGGTAATCAAGACCAAAGGCTATACAATTGATTATTAAATAAACCGTGCCAATAATTTTGAACAAGGTTTTTTTGCAATTATGTTTGTTGTTCCTTTGTTATTTATTTTTTCTAAAATCCGATTGCTGCATCGGAAGGCCAGTTAAAAATACATAAAATACTTTGTTATTTTCTTTAAATTAATCCCTTTTTTTAGAATTTATTATACAAAATTTAACTTTTATTTTACTGTGCCAATAAATATGATAATCACTATATATATATATATATATATATATATATATATATATATATATATATATATATATATAGGTTGGAACACGCTGGATACAGTACGAACTACGCTGATATAGTCAAATACATATGTTCAGCAATTTTGGATAATGCAACATATTTTCAATTAGTATACATTGGCAATAGGTCGCATGGTTTAGTTTCTAATTCATATTTTTATTAAATATATTGCAGAATATTTTTTTCAGAAAATGTCATTTCATTTAGCACGTAGTTTTGAAGCAGTTGATATATAGGAGTATTCTGGGAAAATATTATATGTACCTATAAGCCTATATGTGGAACATATATCTAAAAGACATTTAAAGCTTGTATTTTTATCGATTTATCATGGGAAGTGTGATTCCAATTTTGGTTAAACTAAAAATGTAGTGTTTCAGCGGATTTTTTTTATTGGTTATGTTTATACTCATCGAGGTGTTCTTAAACAAATCCTATCCAAGATGATTTGTAGGTATATTAAATCTTTTTCTTTTAAATTTCAAAATCATTACATTTATGAGTGCAGAGCAGGTGAACACCCCACAGATACATACAGAGTATGGTTTATATCTCTAAACAGAGAAATACATAGAAATATAGATACATATAGAGAAGATGGCTTAAGTTTAAGGTTAAAAGGCATTATTATTATCATTGCTCTGGTGTTTTAAACGAACATATTTATTTCAAACGTGTCCCTCCCTTATAAAACAGTAGGTGATTGCGCGCATATAACACATTTAAAGTGTATATTTGATATAAGACTGCCAAAGAATGTAAAATTTAGTAAAAATTTAACTGGTCTTTTCTTTAACCTAATGTTTTATAATGATTTTTGATAGTAATTACGAGAATGCCTGCATACATCCTTCTAATGAACATCATCAGACACAAAAACATGCACGGGTGTTAACTGTCTAAAACACTCATTCAGCCGTGTCATTCATATACATATATTAATTAGTAAATAACCCTTATTAAATATCTATACACAATTATAATCATGCTTCGGGCTTACTGACGAAAACAATATTAAACCTACTCTCATCAAGTGACAGTAAACTGTGTATATTATTTTTTTAATCCATTCTATAAAAATCATGTCTACAAATATAAACGGCAAAATGTGTGTGTGTGTGTGTGTGTGTTTGCTTGTATGTTTCCAAAACACTTTCGAGAAAGGTGACTACCAGGAGGTAGGTTTAGTTTTAAGGCCAGACCCTTCAGACGAAAACATAAAAAATAGCCAAAATAATGCATTCCTTAATTCCAAACTGGGTAGTGTTCTACAAGAAGGGGCCGTTTTTTAGTCGCCACTTTTACAAGTAATCTTATCGGTTGGTATAACTTCGCGCTATTAGAAAGCTTTCGGTTTCCTGTCGCACTATGGAAACTTGGTATGATGTCAGATTTTCTTTCACTTTCTTTTCCACATTCGTGTCACGCGTTCGAGCCTGCCTACTACCTTTTTTTTACACTTCTCTCAATCATTGCTGGCTACTGTAGCTTAGATTTCCTCTCCCGCTACTATCATTTTGTTAACGCCTCTCTCCACATGAGCTGTCTGATGTTGTTTTGCCCCCCCCACGGACTAGAATTTTTTTTAAACACCCCTCTCCACAAGGGAGTCCATACAACATCACATACACACACACTCGGTCTCACGTTTTGTAATCCTCGCTACTATTAATTTTTATCCCTCTCTAAACCTGGTCTGCTTATACTTGTTTTTAATCACGTCCTTCCCCCGCTACTACTACCATCATCATAACACGTCTCTCGACCCGGATCGTTCCCTGGGTTTAAAATTACAACACCTTTCCAAAAACTGGGAAACAACAGTACTATATTTTTTGAAAAAGGCGAAAAATATACTCTGCAAAATATTCTCGCAAATGGGGTTATGTGTTTTACCTAGGAACCAGAAAAAATGAGAGAATAAATCGACGGAGAAAATAAGGATATCTCCTATCATAAAAAGCGAGCATTTGTCTTTAGATTCAAATAAGGCCTTTTTGTCTATATAGGTACAGGTTTGCTCAATATCCATATATATATATATATATATATATATATATATATATATATATATATATATATATAGTGTTATAATGGAATAAGTTCAGGAGGAAATCCGGGTTTGAGAGCTCAATTTGGTAAAAAGAGCGACAATTATGTAATTTCCGTGTTATATATATATATATATATATATATATATATATATATATATATATATATGTGTGTGTGTGTGTGTGTGTGGGTGTGTGTGTGTTGATCAACAATATAATTCAGAAAGTAATTATTTATGAGGACCTGTTTGATATGTTTAATTTCTATTTGTAGTGCTTTTTTTCGTAGAAGAAATCATCTTAGCACGGTTTTAAAGATTTTTGATTATGAAAATTTTATAACGCTGAGGTCACCCACCCTTAAAGTTCAAGAGGCTGGATTTTGTACTTGCTGTTACTTTTGTTTACAGCTGTGTCGAAAGTATTGTTAGATGAGTACATAAGGACGTCCAGAAAGGGAATTTGTGTGTTACCATTTTATTCTATTGTAAACTTCAGTACAGAGTTTTTTTTTAAAAGATCTTGAAGTTTATATATCTGTTTCTCATTATCAGCTAAGAGGAGTATGTCGTCAACAAAACGTACACACATAGGGGCTATATTATTTGTAAATGTTTTTTTTTTCTAATATAAATTTCACTCAGTAATTTATAAAATATATATGGCGATTAAGCTACACTAAGTATTCGGCGTTTCATCCACAGCCGCACTGATGAGGTGTGAAACAGCGAAACATTACTGTATGTTGATGACTATAATGCTCCTCACCTTGAGCATATTGAGAAGTGATACACGAATTACCATTAGCGTATAAGCGACGCTCTTTGTGTAAACAAATCGAGCGGCGGTATTTCGGACGATGCCAAAACATCGTTAAATTCACTACTCGTTCAGCGGCCGCTAACAGCGTAATGGTTAGGAGCCTTGACTGCCATACAGACAGTCGGGTTTCAATCCTGCCTTGAGGTGGTTACCTCTCTAGCTGCACTGATGAGCTGTGAACCAGCGAAACAGTACTGTATGTGGATGACTATATATATATATATATATATATATATATATATATATATATATATATATATATATATATACATATATATATATATATATATGTATATATACACCTAATTTATTACAAATATTTGGATATTGACAACCTGAGAGGCTTGCATGTTCCTA
>NC_136492.1:131797018-131907018 GCF_053919585.1 Euprymna scolopes | reverse complement strand
ACTTGGAGTTTACATTCGTAATACCCTGTCCTTGACTAGAGAAACACATCTAGAAACAGATGATCATGCCTTTATGTGCATTAGAAAAATTATGCAACACAACATTAGTTACTTTTACTTTCTCTACCGCTCTCCATCGACCAAAGACTGCACCATAATAAACAAAGTATCTGACAGCATAGAAACAGAACTCTCCTTCGTCACTAGCGCTCAAGTACATGTGTGTGTTACTTTAATGTCCATCACAAAAAAACTGGCTTGGATTCTCTACTTACACAGATGTAGATGGCAGCGCAACTCCTAGTTTCTCTATATCTCACTCCCTATCACAAATTGTAACTTTTCCAACCCGTTTCCATGATCAGGAAGAACAACACGCATCACTTTTATATCTGTTTTTGACCACAGTTCCTGATGATTATATAACGAAAGCCGACAGCCCACTTGGGAACGCTGATCATGTAGTGATATTGGTTGAAATCGCCCTAAACTCTAGACCTAAAACGGAAGAGTCAGTGTTCAAAACAATGAGATATTATAAAAAGGCTGACTTGGAAGCCATCAGAGATCTTATCAGAGACGCCCCATGGGGAAATATTTTTCTCTTCCTGCAGAACAGTGTGCAAACGAGACCACTGAATAGTTCAAAACTGCAATCGAAACGCATGTTCCCATGCGGAAATTCTATAGCAAGCCCCACTCTCCCCAATAGTTTACTTCGAATTGTGCAACTGCCATTTCTCACAGGCATCATGCATTCCGCAGGTTTAACCGACATAAGTCCAGTTCAAACAGACAGAAGTACATAGAAGCAAGAAGTAACGTTAAGAAATAAATAGCGACAGCTAAGAGGGAATTTACGGAAACCACTAAAAAACGCATCGAAGCACAAAAACTAGGAACTCGTGACTTCTGGAAAATCTACAACAGTGTAGTAAATAATGGGCAATCAACAATGACCCCACTAACCAACAATCACGAGATTCTTTGCTCAGCAACCGAAAATGCTAACATGCTTGCCAGTTGGTTTGCCTCAAACTCCACACTGGACCCTTCCAACCCCCCCTACTTCAATTTCCTATCCGGGCAGACGCAAGGCTAGACGACCTGAAAATAACCCTTGCTCAGGTGCATGCTATCATAAAAAAACCTTGACCCTTCAAAAGCATATGGACCCGATCTCATCGCAGCGGGGCTATTAAAAATTAATCAGATAAAGTAGCTTCAGTTCTCTCCAAACTCAACAACAAATGCCTTAATGAAGCTTGTTTTCCGGGCTGTTGGAAAACTGCTTCTGTAGCACCAGTTTTCAAGAATTCTGGTGAAAGAACTGACCCATTAAATTATCGCAACATTAGCCTCCTCCTAGTTTTTGCAAAAATATTTAAGACCATACTTAACCATGCTCGTGCCCAGCATCTTACAGATGCTAAACTTCTGACCGACCAAGAATATCGATTTAGACAAGCCTGTTCCACAGCAGACATCCTCACTGTAATCTCTGGACGCAAATACATATCACTAGACAAAGCGGGAGAGGGCTGAGCGGTAGCTCTGGATATATCTAAGGCTTTTGAGAGGGTATGGCATGAGGGTCTCCTCAGGAAGATTAGATAATACGGTATCACTGGAAGAATACTTAACACGATTAAATCCTTCTTAGATAAGAGAAAATTCCAGGTTGTCCTCGATGGTCGTACATCTAAACAATATGATATAAATGCGGCAGTGCCCCAGCGATCTATCCTTGGACCTCTACTGTTCCTGATATTCATAAATGACCTCCCTGACAAAACTGCCTCTGAGACGAGTATATATGCTTATGACACCACAATCTATAGCAGGCACGACAGGAAAACAAATGAACATCTATCTAAAGTAATGTCAGAAACACTAGAGGGTGACCTCTAATCAGTAGTGGAATGGGGACAAAAATGGATGGTCACGTTCAATGCCGCCAAGACTAAACTGGTTTCATTCAATAATTACAAGAAACCTTCTCTACCACCTAAAGCAATGGTCAACGGCTCTTTATCTGAGAGTACGTCTTTCAAGCTCCTTGGTCTAACGTTCAGAGGAAACAAGAGTTGGAACAATTACATCGAGGGCATAGTCAGGACCGCTGCAAGAATGTCGGGCTCTCTCTACCGTGCTAGAAAACTACTAACACCCGAAAGTATATTGTACATTTATAAGGCAACAAGTCGCCCATGTATGGAGTATTGCTGTCATATTTGGGCTGATGCATCGGCTACTAGTCTCTCGCTCCTTGACAGGGTGCAAAAGAGAGTCGGAAATCTGATAGGCCAGAAACTGGCATCTAAGCTTCAGCCTCTGTCCCATCGACGAAACGTTGCCTCCTTCTGCCTGTTCTACAAGTAATTCAATGGTGAATGCTCTGATGAACTGCAAGCAGTTTTGCCCCCAACGACGTGAACACCCTCGACGGACCACTGTTTACTATGCTAAAATCACAATGACTAATGTATACCTATTAACCCTTATCCTTGAGTGGCCTCTGGGCCTTGATAAGTGGTGACACCCATGTAAAAAAAAAAATCACTCGAACAGTTTTCTTTTTATAATGTACAGTTTTAAAAGTTTAAAAACTATATAGTTTTTACTTCAGGAAAATTAATGGGTCAGTTTTTACGATGTGCCCTGTTAAAATACTGTTAAAAACTCGCTCAATATATGTTACCGTGACATAGGTTGACATATATTCGGCGGGTTTTTAATAGTATTTTGTATAGTTTTTTATTTATAACACCTTTTCCCAAACTTACGGTGTTAAAGAGGGTGTGAGACGCCATCTTGAATTTTCCAACACATCGGTAAACACTGTATGTTTTTCGAGCTGAATAAATATATTACATTGAATAAAAACACAAAAAAGATATCCAGTTAGGTAGAAAAGTAACTTATCTTGCCTTTGATAACATTTATTTATATATTTGTTTTTGACTATTTTTTCGAATCTATGTGTACAGTAATCTTGCCAGGATGCGGAGGAAAATGAATGAAGGGGGAGGGGAATAAAATAAAAACATTTTGGAAACAGAGTAAGTTTAAAAGAATTGCTTTGCACAGAAAGAAATTAATGAAAAAATAAAATTAAATTTCTTTTCTTTCTTGATTTTTTTTTTAGTTTTTTATGAAAAAGGAAGTCAAAATTAAGACTATAAAAAACAATTTTTATTAAGAGCGAACCTCAGTCGTCAGGTCTGTAAAAAAAAGACGTGGAATAATAAATGTTTTCTAATACAAATTGTTTTTACTTATGTGTTCATTTGTCTCTTTGAAGTTCGTTTGTTTAATATATCGGTTTGCAATATAATTTTGTCATTCTGTCAGACTCAAATTTTAAATCTATATATCTATAAAAGTTAAAGTGTGTGTGTGTGTGTGTGTGTGTCTGTATACATTTCCCTACGAAATAACTCTGTCAATTTTTAGTCTACAGACTCGAAATTTGATATACAGGGTACTGAGATTTGGAAAAATCTATGTGATCGGTTTTTAGCCAGAAATTTGGCGATTAAGGGGTCAAAGTTCAACGATTTGAGCTTTGAGAACTCTACCAAACTTCTCCGACAATTTTGGGTCTACACACTTTAAATTTTAGATATAGCTTACGTGGACATGAATCTAACTTAATAACTTGATTTGAGCCCAAAACAATAAATTTTCAGGGGTCATAATAGGGGTCAAAGTTTAAAAAATTACCCCCTTTTTTTTTGCTCAGCATACACCTCCAAACACCCGGGCAACGCCGGGCACCCATGCTAGTATTAATATATATGCATATGTATATTTATTTTTCTGTATATATGCAGGTACATGCGTACATATTTATATATATATATGTATATGATTTTATATATGTATGTATATTTATATATATATGTATAAATGTATAGATATGTATTTATGTATATGCATACATATTTATATATATAATTATATGTATATGTATATATACTTTTATATATCGATATATTTTTGTGTATGTATATATCTTCATATATATTTGCATGTATATGTATGTACATATGTGTATATATATATTCATATGTATATATATTTATATCTATATATATGTATATGTAAATATAAATATATATATATATATATATATATATATATATATATATATATTGTACTAGAGCAGAGAGTTATACGTGCGTAAATATATCGTTATTATTTAAAAAAAAATTCATAAGGAGGGGGTGTTTTGTACCTATGTTATACTTCAATCTTACAATTGAATAATAAACCATATCATACAACTTAAAGTAAACTTGGAAATACGATTCAAAACATAGCGCGGATCAGTCTCTACACTAGCACGATATATATATATATATATATGTATATATATATATATATATATATATATATATATATATATATATATATATATGAATATATATATTCACATATGTGTATATATTTATACTTATATATATATAGAGAGATATAGATATAGATATAGATATCCTATATATGTATGCATATATATTTATGTATATGTATATAATATATATATATATATATATATATATATATATATATATATATATATATATATATTTATATATACATGTATTTTTTGGATATATATACATATATATATATATGTAGATATATGTAGATATATGTTTATATATATATATATGCGTGTGTGTGTGTATTAAAAATATGTATTTTTTTTTACACAGTGATCACCACTTATCAAGGCCCGGAAGCCACTCAGGGATAATGGTTATTGTAAGTACATTACGTTAGTGAGGAGATTTACTGAAATTTTTACTTAAGGGGCGGTTCATCAGGAATTTGTTAACATTGGACTTGAGGACGACCAGGTTGTAGTTCGGAGGGAAGCAGGCAGACGGAACATAGTTCCACAGGCGTGCAGTTCTAAGAAGGAAGCTGTGTTCATGGAATCCGTGTTTTGATTTAGGCACAGATATAGAATGGGGGAAATTTTTCACAATGGATTCAGCTAGACGGGTGTTTTTCGTGAAAGAATGGCGAGGGGGGACCAGAGATTGGAGTTCACACGAGCACCTGCCATGGAAATAACGATAAAACAAGTATAGGCTCGCAACGTCTCTTCTGTGGGAGAGAGGTGGCAGGGTAGAGAAAAGGGCATCCCCCACTAAGCCACGAAGTCTATTTTGTACTCTGTCAAGGCAGGATAGGCTGTTTTTAACAGCTCCTGCCCAGATATGGCAACAGTATTCCATCCTTGGACGTACTTGGCTTTTATATAGATAAAGAATTGCATCTGTAGTGAGATATCTTCTGGAGTGGTAGAAGGATCCCACCATCTTTCCAGCGACCTTGGCAACAGACTTGATGTACGTGTTCCATTTCAGATCAGGAGTAAAGGTCAAAACCAGAAGCTTCTCAAAACACGGAGCCTCACCCAGACGAGAGCCATCCATCACAATTGATGCCAGATGGGGATCAGAGCGTGGATGATGTAAGGGTAGGAGTTTGGTTTTGGATGCAATTTGTATGTATTGTCATTACAAAAACACAAAAACACACATATTCCTGACTGCTTTATTTTACGTAAAGTGTTTGTCGGATTTGTTTATACTTTTATTATAGTGTGGATTCATTTAATTGTAGCATCGTCACTGCCGTCATGGTCATTGAGGAATTATCCCGTTTTTAAACGCTTCTCTCAATTAACACAATAAAAAAACACCGAGATTCATGACTGCTTTCTTTTACGTATTGCATGTGTTGTATTTGTTTCAAGTTTTTTATCGTGTGTATTCATTAAGTTGTAAACATTATCAATGCCGTCATGATCAGTGAGGAATTATACCGTTTATAAACGCTTCTCACAATTAGAAAAATACCAAAAAATACAAAGATTAATGCCTGCTTTTTTACATGTGGAATATGTCGTATTTGTCTTCTCTGGGGTAAAGATAGCCCCAGGAAGCTATGGCCAGGACACCTCTACACGAGAAGCTAAACTCTTATTAAAAAAAACGCATTAATCTGGTCTGCCGTTTGATTTTTTTTGTAAGTGATCTTGCTCTTGCTGGTGTCTTGATATAAACATTTTGGATCGAGAGAGAGACAAGTGTCGTAGAAAGCTAAATCTCTGTAATAATATCTTTGTACAGATACTTCCTCAGTGATTTGTCCAAAACAAATAAAGAAAAAATATCCTATTGGCGATGGTTGTCCATATTATCAAAAACAGAAGATATTGTGCTAAACGACACAAAATCCACCTCATGATCTGTATGTGGAACCTTATATCTTCGCCTGAGGGAAGCACCTTGACATTGTAAAAAAATGTTGTCTATCTTGGGACTACCTCATCAAATGATGGCATTCTTTATGCGGAAATAAGACAGAGGATTAGCAAGGCGTCTGATGCTTTTGGAAGGTTACAGGATAGAGTCTGGTCTGATGGTGATCTTACTCTTACAAATAAAATGTCAGTATATCAAGCATGTGTAGTATCATCCCTATTCTATGCATCTGAAAACTGGACCTTGTACAGGCCACATATAGGATTGCTCGAGAGGGTCAATCAGCACTGCCTTAGACACATTCTT
Source organism: Euprymna scolopes (assembly GCF_053919585.1). Lineage (NCBI taxonomy): Eukaryota > Metazoa > Mollusca > Cephalopoda > Sepiida > Sepiolidae > Euprymna > Euprymna scolopes. Next base: position 131,900,428 of record NC_136492.1, on the reverse strand, counting down.
GGTTTTAAGTGGTATAGCTTTGTCCTAGATACATATGCCTTACAAAGGCCAACACACCCAGTATTGCTAATACTGTTATTACGAACCAACGTCATTTGGCGGGTTATCTCATCCAGCTTGAAGACCATCGACCCCCAAAACAGTTGTTCTATGGTGAGCTTTTCTTTGAAAAAGACGCAAGCACAATCCCAAAACACGTTTTCGTGATATCATCAAGGAGGGTTTGGTGAGCTTTAATATCTCTGTTGACAGTTGGGAGTCCCTAGCGTATGATCACTAACAGTGAAGAATGCTGATATATAGGTCGCAGACCACTTTGAACAATCGAAAATAAACCGTGCGAAGCTTCAGAAAGCATACAGGGAATGGACAACCTTGCCGCCCAACCATAAAGACCTCTGGATCAGTAAGATGTGTGATCGGGCTCTGTGGCCTAAGGCAGGTTTTGCTTAATCACATGAACGCCCACAATAATACAGGTTCCGCTGCTGTTAAATTCATGCACATCTGTGAACGTTTTCAATGTAATGTCTGCTTGATGGTGTGCAAGGCGATGGCAGGGCAAAAAGGGCTTTTTTGGGCATATGGATTTTAGTGACTGAGGGAGTGGCTCTTGTCTGACAAAACCGTTGACATAATTATATATATATATGTATATATATATATATATATATATATATATATATATATATATATATATATATATCGAGAGAGAGAGGCAGAGAGAGGGGGAAGGGGTGAACAGGGGACAGAACCATTTGGAACAGTGGTGAAATAAAATTCAAGAAATAAAAATACTTAATGAAATATCCAGGGTATAAAGTCCTGAAAATCACACAGGGACACACACCCACACACGCACACACACACACGCACACACACACACAAAGAAACACAAATATATGAGTATATATGTGTGTGTATGTATATATGTATTTAATTATATGCATATATATATATTTAGATATGTATATATGTGTATATATGTATATATGCATATATGTATATATGTATACATGTATATGTGTATATATATGCATGTATATATGTGTATATGTGTGTATATATGTATATATGTATATGTATATATGTTTGTATATGTACGTATATATGTAAAATATATATGTTTATATGTAGGTGTACATATATATATGTGTGTATATTACATATATGTATGTATATGTGTATATGTATATGCATATATATGTATGTATATGCATGTACATATATGTATATATGTATGTGTATATATGCGTGTATATATATGTGCATATATATATATGTATATATACGTATGTATATATGTATGTACATGTGTGTATGCATATGCGTATATATGTATATATGTATGTGTCTATATTATTTTTAAAATATAATAATCCTCTGACACGTGGTTCGTGGCGCACGACTCATCATGTATATATACACATATATATATATATATATATATATATATATATATATATATATATATATATATATATATATATATATATATATATATATACGCCGGTGTGTGGATTAATTATATGTTTAGATTTGCTTATATATTGATATATCAAGTACGGTTTAGAAATCACATGTAACATATGTTCTGTAAGTCGTGCAATATATTCATTGTATATAGACTCGGTTTTAATAATAGAAAATAACGGCATGCGATGATTTTCTTATTATTTTTACCGATCTTCTCCAAGATGATTTAAAATGCACTTAATTGTTTTCCAATAATCAACATTTGTTCATCGCCAAGTAAGATAAATTATTCTTGTTTATGCATCCACACAATACATCAGTTCTCCAGCAATTACAATCTATTTTCTGTTTGGTGCAACAAATTCTATAGAATACGCAATTATTCTGCTCTAAATGATTATTACTTTTGCATTGTCATTATAGTGTATAAGATTCTAAAATTTCGAAAAAAAATCAAACAAAACGATCGCTGTATATGCGTTTTGCAGTTTAACGACGTTATTACTTGCAAACCACATAAGCTTTTTTCACGTCTTTGAGATTTAATGATTTAAAATATCGTGTAAAATCATAAAAGCAAACAAATTAATAGTTTATTATCTTCAAAACATAATAAATTTCTTCCGAAGTATTTGCTTAGCTTAACGTATATTTAAATATGCCCACCGTGCAATCGAATATTTAAATTGAGTAAAACAAGTATCAGACAATATAGCACATCCAATTTTATTACACGGGTTTGTTTTATCGTTCGCCTGCACAATTTACTTTCCCGTAAGGATTAAAAAACGAGCATATAATTACAGTTTATCTTATTAGATGTGTTCGATATGAACTCTATCTTTTACTTAAGAGACAACGCTTTTCCAAACCCTAATTTTAATCGAGGGTCATGGGTTATGAATATAACCTATATGTATAGGAATCGTTAACGGCTAAAAGTGTGTAGAATTCGATTATTTTGGGGGCAGATTTAAACACTTGTTACAAAAGATTTTAAAGCTACTTCATATATTCAAACGCGGGACAGACTAGTAGAATAACGTCTCATAGTGGCAGTTAAAAAAGCTTGGTTTATCGAATTCGCAATTGGCTTTTAGCACATATAGTTTGTATTGTAAACACTTTTTACTGGTTGTAAATATTGAAAGTGTTTTATGGTTAAAGTAAGGCAAACTCATGTCAAACACTTTCTTTGCAAATATTTATAGAGAAGAGATTGATCGTAACATTCTTTTGTGGAAAATACGTTGCATGGAAGAGAAACGGATATCACCTATGATGTTTCGAATCAAGGTTTTAACCATATCAAAGGTGGATAGATCACTACGAGGAGGAAATATTGCAACGGTACTCGATTTAATGGCAGTACTTTCTGGACTGATTAAGTGACCCACCTATTTTCCTAGATATATTGGTAAAACATTGTATGTCTTTACTTACGAATCGGCGTAATGTTTACCCAATTAGAGTAGGCGCATTTGATACGTATGTTCCGAAGTGAAGGTCAGTTCCAAAAGCTTGTCAAGATATGGAGGTCCCCAGATTCGAGCAACGTTCATTTCGATTCGGGCTGATGGAGGTCAAGGAGGTATGATTTAAAAAGAGAATTTGGTATCCGATGTATTAAAAGAGCAATCATATTTCCCGCATTGCACCACTTATCAGTATCTGAAACAGAGCATCAGAAAAGTCTTAGTAATAGCTGACCTTTGCTATGTTGCCATAATTGCTGTGTGATCTGAACACATGTTTTCAAATAGTTTAAAAATTTAATTTTGGAGATCAATGTGCATAATCGGGAAGAGAATTTGACCCAATTTAACCTTTAGGGGATAATGTTATGTCCAATTCTCTTATCATTATAATTCTCTTATTTCTACCCATCGACGTCTACTCTTATAAGTCTGTCAGATAGATAGACTTAAACAAGCGGGAATATTGTAAGTTATTTAAAACTGGGGATCTCCTGAAGTAGATCTGTATATCAAAAGTCTTTGATACGTCAAGAATGTTTGCTGTAGAAACAAAACCCCGTGTCGAGAGATTCACTAATCTTGTGTGATATAACAGTTAGTATTTCAGCTGTAGGTCTGGCAGAATTGAAACATATTGCCTGTAACTGAACATGTTATATATGCTGAGGTGATTGACTACGTTTGTATTCACCACATCTTCCAGCAACTTACTCATCAGGAACAGAAAAAAAAGGTCTGTAAGTATTGGGGAGAAATAATCGAATTTTAAATACGGGTCGGACTGATTGTGAAGCATTTCTCGTTAATTCAACGTAGTGAAAGCTTTATAAGTATTGGCTTTTAGTTTCTATTGAAGCTTTTTTTTTGAAAACTTGAGTGGAATGTCGGAAAAGGCAGTTGTTTTACTGAAATTCAGGGTTTTTTTACAAGTTTGGAGACATCGAGTAGGTAATACAGAATAAATTCGGGGGTTGAGGCGCTGATCAATACGGGTAAAATAGATTGCAAACTATTTAGTAAAGTGTTTTCTTATTATTTATAAGATTATTTGATGATTTTTTGATAGGGGACACGCTGGCATTATGGCATACTATATGACTACAAAGTTAAGCTTGCCCTAGAGAAAAAATGCAATTTCCTTACCATAATTATTATGTTTATTTTGTAATTATAGATTATTAATATGAATTTGTATCTCATCGATCAATAACATGCAATAAGCTTTAGCGACGGTAACTAATTTAAATATTCATTTGAGTAGGATCGATAAAAAATACCAATTTATTTTTTGAAATTCCATTTGACACTGTGTTTTATTTGCTATAATTCTTAATATTATGGCTGCATAGTTTCTACCCTATATATAAATATGAGTATTTATGATAAAATATTCTAGGATACGAATATACACACACACACACACACACACACACCCACACACATATATATATATATATATATATGTATATAAATATATATACATATATACATATATATATACATATATATACTCTCACATACACAAATATATATATATATATATATATGGATACACACACGCGTATATATATATACATATAGTGGCATAAAAATAAACAAAGGGAGTCATGTGTTCATCAACGTTTCGTCTTTATTTCGAAACTTCCTTTGGATGAATTGAATTAAACGCACACTAGAGCAAATATATGGTTTATATGTATGATATTTATTCATTGAGATTATATGTGTTCATTATTACAGGGGGTGTTTCCATGGTGTGAGAAGTTTTACCTGTGTCTACAATTAAGTAATATTTTTTATTAAAAGTTCACTTACTAATGGGCCTACATTATAGTAAACTACACGTTGTTTAATTGTGATTGAATTTGCGAGAACCGCTGACTCAAGAAGTCTCCGGCGCGATTTATTATTAGTTGAATATTAGCCTGTCTTTTCTTAGAGTTCCTCGAATCTGGTTCTTTAAAATTTGATGATTTCAAAACACAGTATATGTTAGACACTATGACTACCTTTTAAATTTTCTTTCTGAGAACACGCGCATTGATAACATCCAAACAAATTAGACTCGGTCGAACCCTCCATAATGTTTAAATATGAAACAGAAAAATAAAATCAATCATTTTTTTCTAGACATAATTATTATACAATGCACGAATAAACTTTCCTGCACAGTTCACCGACAATTTACACACCAATAGGATTACATACATTTCTATGCACACTATAATAACATAATCAAAACAATATGATAATTGGGTTATTCTTCTGCGCATTCAGAATTTGTAGTTTAGAATATCTGGATGAAGAACCCAAATACATCACAGACAATTTGAAAACATTGTAATATCCTACATACGCCATATTGAATTCTAAGCGAAACGCCACACAATGATTTTCCTTGATGAATGAAAAAAATCATATACACCAGACCTTTCTCTTATAAATAGACACCTTTTACCGACACACACCATTACTACACTAATTGGCAAGAGACAAAACAAACTGGGAATTCCAATCATAACCACACCAAACACTATAAGACAAATATTTAAAACTACAAACCATACCCTCAAAGAAAAGTCTAATGCAGGCATACACAATAGTCCTGACCAAAATTGCCATCATATATATGTTGGTGAAACCCAACGTAAGTGAGAAAATAGGTTGAGTGACTCTAAAAGATATATACGCATATCAAATCTCTAAGTGCGCATTTCTATTATTCATTGCCGCATAATGCCACCTTTGATTTTAAACAAGACAAAATAGTAAAATCTATTTAAAATAAACTGCACCAGAGACTTCTTGAATCAGCGCTTATCGCAAAGTCAAGCACAAGTAAACAGCGTGCAGGTGTTTATAATACAGCGCTACAAATAAGTAAAATTTTATCCGAAAATATTTTTCATTTTAGGCATAGGTAAAACTTCTCACACCATATAAACAACCCGTGTAATAATAAATACATGTAATCTCAATAAATAAATTACATAACAACAACGCACTCATTTCATTTGTGTTACACACCTATATTTAAATTAAAAAAAACACATTATTTCCAACAAAATATTAACTTCGTTCATATACATTTAAAACACATTGACGGCTATATTACGTTATGAAAAACGTATTCTATTTAATAACGCAGGCTACCCTCCTATTTTGTATTTCGAACGTCTTTCTTACGTGTCTGAAAAGGAACAGCGCCACACTTTGCACATTTTAAAATATTTGTTCCGGCGTTTTTCTGTTCATAATCGCATTAATGAAGAGTAAGTCTCGAAATAAATACGAAACCTTCATGAACACCTTACTCGGTTTGTTCCGTTTTAATTTTATTTCCCTATTTTGTTGGAATACTACTCCGATATTATCATATATATATATATATATATATATATATATATATATATATATATATATATATATATATATATATATATATATTTACATATATATATATATATATCTTTATACATATATATATTTATACATATATATATATTTACATATATATATTTATATATGTATATATATACATATATATATATAAGTATATATATATATATATATATATATATATATATATATATATATATATATATATATATATATATATATATTTGTTGGGTCTCCTGGGAGATTTAAAGATATTTGGCTAAATTGCTTGATATTTTTGGCGTGTAGTGAAAATACTGGCAAAGAATGAATACCCTGGTAAGAATATACGAATCTATATCACAATTAAAAGTGTATGTATTTTAACATTCTTACTGAGAAATAACAACTGTATTTTACAAAATTGTTTTTTGCTCTTACAATCTATTAATATAAACTGCGGGGTTCTGTTGATAAATCACTCCCACAGACAACGGCGACATTTGTACGTGTTTCTAACAAATAACATCTGATAACTAAATAATATGAGGACATGTGAACTAAGAAACTATATGATAATCTAACTTAAAATAGTAGAATAAACAACACCGAAACAAGAATGCCAACAAGAATACATATCAGAATGAGATATTTTATACAAGAAGAAATATTCTGAGTCTTCATGTGAAAATCATGTAATATTATTGAAATAGATTACTCTCAAGAGTCGTATTTTAACTGAATTATCCACAAGGAAATATACCACAAATCATCATTTTATCAATTAAAGAATTGTTTGTGACTTTCTAAAATTAAGTGCAATATTTAATTATGTGTATTTGTAAACATAATGTAATTTAACTAAACATATCGACATCGAAGTAAAGAAATGTTGCATGATATATTAAGCTATCGTGTAATTATACTTGTAATTGTTGGAGATGATCGCAGTGCATAGAAGTGTATGAAATATTATTTTATAATACTGATGAATGATGTATAAACATGACTATAGATTTGAATACTACGGAAAAAGCACTGAACTGACACACATAATAACACAAATCCACTCGAATAAAACTGTAACATTTAATGTAATTTCAAAATATAATGCTTATCTAATGCTCATAAAATAAAATAAAAAAATACAGAATAATTGTACATCTTACATATCAAACTAGCGAATACGTTGCACTTTAAATGGAATATAAATATAGGAAAAATAAATGACTTCAATGAAAAACCGGTACAAAAACGATATGAGAGAACTTGAAATGATATAAACTGTATGGGGGAATGTTATAAATAAAGAGTATTCACTAATATTTTATAGAAATTTAATGGATACCTATTAAATGGAATCATTTTTATTCAGAATATATACAGAGTAAGTGAGTACGCTAATATTTATAATTTCCTATTCTAATGTCATAATAGTTTTTGCAAGAAGTAGAATTTAGTATTATTTTGCGTTAATGAGAAATCGCAACGAATAAAACGAATTAAATAATCAAAGCAAGTAGCTACGGAAGCCAATTTTGTTAAACTACTAATGAAATGAAATTTTAATTCGTGCCATCCATCGAGCAATCTTCCAACTGGAATTAATCCAAAGAAAAATGGTTGACATTATTTAATTGTTTTACTGTGTGTGATATAATACATATTTAAAGAGAAATATCAAGAAACATAAAAAGGTAATGCACGGCCATATTGGAGACTCTTACCCTAAAACAAAGTGTAAAGCATTAAGGGAGTTTTATTGTACGAACATACACAAAATATATAGTTTTTGTAAAAAAGTAGCAAAATGAATAAGCATTTTGCAAATATGCATGAAAATGCATTTATCTATTTATTTTTATAGATAGCGTTGATAAACCTTATACTTAGGCTCGCAGATTAGCTTACAAGCAACATGAAGCAATACAATTGTCTTAAACGCAACCAAATCTAGATGATATCCTGCTAAAATTTGAGATTTTTCGTGACGAGTTCCTAGATCCAATCAAATTAGCAGAATGAGTGAAATGATTTTTGCACGATGCATTTTTGGCAAAAATGAAAAACTAGCGTTAATTAATTGCATGATTTTTCTGTGAACCAAAGAACCAAGTGAAGCCCCAAAGTTACTTGAATTCAGCTTGAAGTGACAGTGATTTCCGGGGGTTATTCGCTCATAGATTGAATCTCTGTGGACGACTGTGAAGCATTTCATGCAATTATTAGCATATGTGACATATGAGTGTTTCATTTGTTGCACCGAACAGACTTCAATTAAAATCCCTGGATAAGCAACATATGGCACAACGCAGCGGAACTCGCCTGGTCATGCTCGGTCGTAAGAAAATATGACGAGTGCATAAAATCGTGTGCTATCTGCCAGAAGTAAAATTGAAACATTTTCTAAGCCGGACATACGTCATTTAATTTAAGATTTTTTTAAGAAAAAAGAAAATAAACGTCGGATGCCCGGCGTAAACTGATATATCTGAGTTAGTAATCGGGTTTTTTCATCGATGTGGCAACCATGATGACAGACGTCGCAGTTTACATTTATTTAAAACGAAAGAGGGTATTATCAATGTGCGCATGTGTATTTAATGCTATGGACTGTTGTATTTAAAAGTCGTCGAAACAGTTTACTCTGACACTCTTAATTGTCTTTTGAATAAAATAAGTTTTAATCTACTAAAAAATGAAACTAAATGGTATTTTCTTTTAATTGGAGAACCAAATTTAAATTGAAATGATTGTTTTTTTAAATAAAAAAAAATTCACAGTTGACTTTTAAAAAAATCTAAACAGGATAATTGCTCTTTGTTTTTATATATTCAGACGCCTGGTAATAAAAACCCCAGTAAAGGTTAGGAATTTAAAACCAACACTATTTAAATACAAAACACATCCACTGATAGGCGGTAATGAACCTCGACACAAATCCACTGGGTCAGGTCGCTGATTATTAAATATCGTCGAGCATTCTAGTATTTAGTTCAGAGAACAATAGTGGACTAATGAGCAGTTATTGAAAACGTATAGAGATCGGACTATTTTAGTTAACCTCCACTTAAAATGTAATGCAATTTCTACACGATATAATATATCTTTTTTTTTCTAATTTTTCGATATAGTGTGTCCGATGGATCGTGATTTTTAAGTATCATATTTTTATGCGTGTACGATTCGTATTAGAAAGTGCGGAGAAGGCATACAAACAAACATAAACCCTCAAAAAACAAGCGTTCTTTATGTGATAGATGGTTCTGTAAATTGACAGTGCCCCTAAAATATGCAATACAAGCAATCACATATAGCATTATAAGGACTGAAAATGCTTATGACTGCAATGCAACAATATTATAGGTAATCTTAGTAACCACTGGGTTATGGTAATGAGAAATGACTTATTTTTTAATAAAATATTCTCATTTTCAGTTTTATAATAACTGCTGTTCATTTCATTAAATTTCATTAAACGGAGAATATGCAAATAACGCACGTAATCCATACTTGTCGCTTTTAAGAACTGCTGAAATATGTTTACGTATTTTGTGCTTCCAATATAAGACAATATGTCTGGCAACGACGATAACTATTATCGCTGCCGGCGTATTTTTCTGTTTCATATACTTCATCTCACCGTGTCGTCTTTGTGTCCGCAGTTTAGTTTTCGTTGTAAAGCAACCCAGATTCAAAAGAGAACAGACACAACGTAAAATGCATCTTTACCCTCAGATGTTTTCTATGTGCGATATATCCTCTCTGAGAAAGATTCGCAGACGTTAACACATAAATAATAGGCCAGTAACAGTGCATCTGCGATAGCTCAGCATAGATCATTCGCTTGACGATGCATTACTGTCTATTGAAATATATCAGCATTTTTTTCCGGTTTAATAGCTGCGGACCACGCTATTCACGCCTCTCTCTCTCTTTCTTACTCTCTCTCTCTCTCTATATATATATATATATATATATATGTAGTCATCGACATACAGTATAGTTTCGCTGTTTCACAGCTCATTAGCGCGGCTAGACACGCAACTACCTCAAGCTAGAAGCTGAATATATCTATATATCTATATAAGTGAAATGTACGTGCAGCTGTCTGTGTACATTTCCCTACACGATAACCCTGTCAATTTTCAGTCTGCAAACTCGAAATTTGATATACAGGCAAGTAAGATGAACGAAAATTTTTGTAATTCGTTTTCGGCCAGAATTTTTTCTGTTAAGAGAGCAACGTTAAACGATTTAACCATTGAGAACTCTACCAAACTGCTCCGCCAATTTTGGGTCTAAACAATTGAAAATTTAGATATTTCGTGGACATGTATCAAACTTAAATTGATTTGAGCCCAAAATGTTAAGGGGCCATAACAGGGGTCACAATTTTAAAATAATTTACCGCTTGGGTCTCTACCAAATTACTCAGACAAGTTCTGTTCTAAATATTTAAAATTTTACATAAAGGGTATTCAGAGATAGGGCAAGCTTTTTAATCGGTTTGAGTCGAACATTTTAGTTACCAATATAAAAATGCATGTGTGTATATGTGTGTTCATGTCTGCTTAAAACTTTTGACAGAGGCGACAGATGTTCACAAGATCAGTACTGTTTTGAAGGTCAACATTTGAGACGACAGACATCGAAAAATTGTCTAAAATATTAATTGCACACTTTTCTATAGGGGTTGCTTTTTTCGCCGATATTTTTGGAAAGTCATCCTCTCCTTTCGATTGTGTAGCCTTTATTAAAATTACGTTACTTCCGGCTTGGTGGTGGTCGAAACAGCAAAGACGTTGCTTTTTCCTCGTGCTTTTCCTCCTTTGCGGTACGGGTTCGAGCCTGTCTTCCTAATATTATTTTTTGTGCTAAACATACACTTCCAAACACCCGGACAACGTCGGACCCCATGCTAGTATATATATATATATATATATATATATATATATATATATATATATATATATATATATATATATATATATATATATATATGTGTGTGTGGGGGGGTGTATGCATCCATATATATGTATCCATATATATGTGGGTGTTTGCGTGTAGGAAGAAATTAAATGCAATCCACTTAGTTAATGCTATATTATTTTCAAATAGTGTCCTATACAAGGAATAATAGGGCAGTATTGTGAGTAGTTACCACTACTACTACTATTACTTAACATAATAATAATAATAATAATAATAATAATAATAATAATAATAATAATAATAATAATAATAATAATAATATTCACAACCTTACCGAAAACGCTAGCACGAAATCTGAGAAGATCTATACAGGAAGCAAACGTGCCAGATTTGATGACAAAACTAGAACCACACTGCTACAGAAACACACAGAGAAAAGAACCTTCCCTGAAAACTACGTGGAAAATACTTACAGCACAACTGCGGGAATAAATGTCCCACTTACTGAATAATCTTGGGCTCCGCCTCGAGAAAGAGAAAGTATGTCCAAAAGGAAAAAGGGGGACACATGATCAAAATATGCTAAAGGAGCTAATATAAAGACAGAATTTAGCAATGGTATGTATCGACTTAAAAAAAAGCGTACCACAGCATCCCTTAAGCATGGATAATGGAATGCCTAAAATGTATAAAATACCAACGGGATAATTAACGTAATAGAAAACGCGATGAGAGCATGGATATTGAAATTGACAGCTGAGGGACAACACATAACAGAATGAAATATACAAAGAGTATCACCTAAAGAGTTAGCACCGTGACTATTCATCATAGCACTGATACCCCTGAACACGATTCTGATAAAGTTCCAAGCCAGACACAAGTTATCTAAGACAGAGGTTAAAAGGAACCACCTGATGTACATGGACGGTTTGAGACTTCTTGCAACGACCAAAAAAGAAGGAGTTACAGCCATTAGTAAACACTACAAAGAGTTTTAGCCAGGATATCCAAATGGAATGTATAATGGAAAAGAGCGCACTACTAGTTATAAGTAAGAGAAAACTGGAAACGACAAAAGGCAGGGAACTACCCAACCAAACGGAGTTGACGGTACAGGGGAACAAAATGACTATAAATAAAGAGAGAATTGGAAAGGAATAGTTCAGGGGAACAAGAAAGTTCCTGGAAACGAAATTATAAAGCGACATCCTAATAAAAGGAATAACTACAGGGTCAATATCCCTTGTAAGATACACTGGGCCGTTTATAAGACGGTGAAAGAAGACCGGTCAGTATAGAAACTGTGTAAAAGACACAATAATAAAAAATACGTAATACAAAATACTGAAAGGATAATCACTGAAAACTGAGAGACAAATTAAAAAAAGAAAACAAGAAAAGAAAAAGGGGAAGAGAAACAACTACACGGAAGATTTATACGAATCATAAAAGATCAGAATAACGAAAACACCTGGATGCGAAAAGGATATGTAAACCGATAAACTAAATCCCTAGTAAGAGGAGCACAAGATAACTACATGAGAATCAACTATATCAAAGCAAACATCGCTACAAGCGAAGGGAACAGCAAATTCAGACTATGTGGACAAATAGAGGAAACATTATACCATTTAGTAAGTTAATGCAACACACTCGCTCGAAGGAAATACAAAAAAAAAACACGACCAAGTGTGGAGAGCAGAACAATGGGAATTATGGAAATAACTGCATTCTGAGCGTACAGAAAAATGGTAAAACTTAAGCCTGTAGCAGTACTCAAAAACTAGAATAACAACATCCTAAGTTATATGGACATAGATACAGGCAAACCCATCCAAGCAAGAAAACCAGATGGGCTTATAATTAACAAAAAAGAAAAATCCTTTCAAATCATAGATTTTGCTGTCCCATCCGACCACAGGGTTACTATGAAAGAAAAAGAGAAACGGATCAAATGCACAGAATTATCCAGAGTAAAAACGATTTGGATGATAAAGAAAATCAACACATTACCTATAATAGAAGGAAAATCTACAACAGTGTAGTAAATAATGGACAATCAACAATTCCCCCACTAACCAACAAGCACGAGGTTGTTTGCTCACCAACCGAAAATGTTAACATGCTTGCCAGTCGGTTTGTCTCAAACTCCCCATTGGACACTTCCAACCACCCCTACCTGAATTTCCTATATAGACAGATGCCACGCTAGACGACCTGAAAATCATACCTGCTCAGGTGAATGCTATCATAAAAAAAAACTTGACACAATTCAAAAGCATTTGGACCCGATCTAATACGAGCGGCGCTATTAAAAAACTGTTCAGCCGAAGTAGCTTCAGTTCTCTCCAAACTCTACAACAAATATCTTAATGAAGCTTGCTTTCCGGGCTGTTGGAGAACTGCTTCTGCAGTACCAGTATTCAAGAATTCTGGAGAAAGAACTGACCCATTAAATTATCGCCCTATTAGTCTCCTCCTACTTTTTGCCAATATATTTGAGACCTTAATAAACCATGTTCTAGTCCATCACCTTAGAGATTCTAAGCTTCTGACTGACCAACAATATGGATTTAGACAAGCCCGTTGCACAGCACACATCCTCACTATAATCTATGCACGTATATACCATTCACTGGACAAGGAGGGGAGGGCAGAGCGGGAGCTCTACATATATCTAAGGCTTTTGAAAGGGTATGGCATGAGGGTCTCCTCAGGAAGATCAGATCATACGGTATCACTGGTAGAATACTTAACATAATTGAAACCTTCTTAGATAAGGGAAAAATCCAGGTTGTCCTCGGCGGTCCTACATCAAAACAATATGATATAAATGCGGGAGTTGCCCTAGGTGTCTATCCTTGGATCTCTATTGTCCCTGATATTCATAAATGATCTCCCTGACAAAATTTGCTCTGAGATGGGTATATATGATGATGACACCACACTCTATAACAGGCACGACAGGAAAACAAATGAACACATATCTAAAGAAATGTCAGAAACACTAGAGGATGACCTCCAATCTGTAGTGGAATGGGGACAAAATTGGATGGTCACGTTCAATGTCGCCAAGCCTAAACTAATTTCATTCAATAATTACAAGAAACTTTCTTCACCCCCTAGCAATGGCTAACTACGTGTTTTCTGAGAGTACGCCTTTCAAGCTCCTAGGCCTAACGTTCAGAGGAAACATGAGTTGGAACAATTACATCGAGGGCATAGTCAGGGCCGCTGCAAGAAAGTCGGGCTCTCTCTACCGTGATAGACAACTACTAACACCCGAAATATCCTGTACCTCTTAAAGGCCACTATTCGCCCATGTATGGAGTATTGCTGTCATATTTGGGCTGGTGCATCGCCTCCTAGTCTCTCGCTTCCTGACAAGGTTCAAAACCGAGTCGCAAATGTGATAGGCCCTGAACTAGCATCTTAGCTTCAGCCTCTGTCCCATCGACGAAACGTTGCATCCCTCAACCTGTTCTACAAGTATTATAATGAGGAATTCTCTGACCCACTGCAAGCACTTGTGCCCACACGACGTGAACACCCTCCACAGACCCGACAGGCTTTACAATCCCACCCTACACTGTAGAGATCTCTAGATGTAAAAGATCTGTCTAGTCCAGTAGTTTCTTTCCAAGAACCGCTAATCTTTGGAATTCAATACTAGGTCCCTGCTTCCCCAATTGTACTGACGTGCAGAAGTTAAAGTGCAACGTGAACTAACATCTTGTTGCCCAAATCCCTACATAGTACTCCAGTAGCGGTTGCCCCTGTTAGTCGCCCCCTACACCAAAGTTGCAATGTGCCTTATTTGGGGTGAAAATGTAAAAAAAAAAAGAACTAGGAACACTACCGAAACTTTGAAAAAAGGATGGGGGGCGATAAAAATCAAAGGAATAGCTGCAAAATTACAACGACCTACGACAAGGAAAAAGGGTGAAACATAACCCTTGAATGCGGGGAATATTACATACGAACCACATACGTGAGCCAGACAAACTGATGCACAGACAAAACATGGAGAAACATTACAGTGAATGAATAACACTGAAACTGCATATTAACAGATTATACACCCCCATCACACAGACCTTCGAATTGTACCATCACCGACCCCCAAAAAAGGGTTAAACCAAATAGATGAGAAGGGTCACGGAGGGGAGAAACACCGAGGAGAGTGCGCTGACCGGACCTCTGCGGGACAAGCGCAAAGCAGACTGGGACCTTAGTGTCACTTAAATCCCAGTACAGACAGGATTTGCGATAACGAACATTTATTTGCAAATGCTATCGAAGGAGGTGGAGAGTTCTGGACGTCTGGAAAAATTGTTATCGCTCAGCTTGCAGATAACATCACGTTTTCCATCAGATCTTTGATAACATGTGTTAAAATTCCATGGGAGACAGTAATACTCATATTTCATTAACAATGTTTATAAAATTAGGAATAATACAAAAAACATAGATAAAACAATGAAAGAGATTAGAATGCGTGATACAGACAATGATGAAAACAGATAAATCTCTGAACGTTGAGACGAATAGAAATGAGACACAGGACAAAGCTGGGCGTATATAAACTGCTGCAGATTTCCAAAATAACGGAACACCAAAACAGAATAGGAATACTGAAACAATAATTGTAAGTTTTCAACCCATCCACACATTCACATCCAAGTAAAAAAGGGGTAGATTCAAAAAGCACCATGCCAAGGAGGATTGAAAAACGAGGAGAGTAATGACCAGCTACACCTCCGCGAATGAAAAGACCAGGACTTAGAGTCGCTGCCAATAAGATACCAAGTATAAATGTTTGCTTTGAATACGCAAATTCTCTGCAAAGCATATCGACAAATGGGAGGAGCACTGGAAGTCTTGGGAGACATGTCACGCAGACCCAAGAGAACACTACAGGCGTTTGTGACTATTTTGTAGATAATAAGAATAAACCAAATAAAAAAGAGAAAAAACTAAAACAGAAATGCCCGGAAGTGATGGGGAGAAAACTGTAATGGCGGAAACTATTGAGTAGACGACAAAATCAGAAAGCACACACCGTATAACCGGAAGAAATGAAAAATGTGTTACAGAAAATTGGATTAAAGCCAGAAAATAAAATCAGAAAGAATTCCTTAAGAAAACCATAAGAAAAATGCCAAACTAGGAATAACCAGGCCACGCGGAGTGCAGGAACACTTGTTCTAAATAATAAATTACACTGCATGATAATAGTTCTTAAAACATTAAAAGATATATCAACGAAGCGGAAGTGGCATTACCAAAAATAAAATAATACTAACGTACACACAGAAAAGTGAACCTGACAACAAACTACGTCGATAAAATGCATGGCTAACATGCTAAATTCCTTAACAGAAAGACTGAGAAGAAGAAACATCTTACATCTTAAAAAATCCATGAACACTTTCGGGTGGTTAGAAATGAGAATGAATATAATAAAAAGCGTGAATACATAATCTACCGTGTATGAAACAAATCCTGAAGATGATTAAAAGTACAACATATAATATAATGATATAACGAGGAATATACACAAAATAAAATGATTGCCTATTTAATTTGAAAAGTCAAAGAGGGCATAGATATCTGAACTGCCAACTGAGGAACAACACATAACACATATATTAACGCAAACATGTATATTTAACGATATTGTATATCACCACATTTGCGCCGCATAAACATGCTGCCTTGTAAAACTTACACTAAAAATGAAAAGTCGTATAACATTTATTCATGTATATTAAAGGGTGAAAATATGTATATAGCCCACTTGTTAATCTTATCCCACCCCCGCGAAAAAAACAACATCTGCAAACTCAAATAAATACAACCGCAGCTTCCTCCAGCAAGTCTAAATAAAATATTGGTCGAAAAAATAGGAACTGCTAGTGGCAAAAAAACGATAACAGGAAGACATTGATTATATACAACTGCTAAGCGTATCAGAGGTAAGGACACATTGGTTAACTACTACTGAAAAATGGCCAGATATTTAAAAAAAACACCATTAAACCAATGGAAGAAAACAACATTTACTATAAATCATATAAGAAAACTCGTAATAAAAGAAAACTATATAATTGAAAGTGCAAATACTATCGGAATAGAGAGGTTGTTTGTATAATGGAGTGCTTGAAAAATAAGAATATAAAAAACTAATTAACGCAAAGCACAAAAAATCTACTACAAATATAATAAGACCAAACCCCAAAAATGAATAAGAAACAATAAATTTTACGTTTAATAGCGACACGGGTAAACAAGGTGTGACTCTCTTAAATCCTTACGCATAGCAACAAAAAGGCCACATAAACAAAAGAAAAAAAAAGAGTACGTATTATAAACACAGCACGAGATAATTTATTTAAAGAATTTACAGCACTGATGGAATCGCAAACAACAAGAAAACTAGAAGTTCTGACACAGTGTACAATGAGACCAAATGATACTCATGTAATAAGCATAAGCCCCGGCACCAAACAAGACCAACAACAATATGAGAATAGACACAGTCAATTTTAACCGGGAAGCGCCACTGAATTATGGAAATAAAACCATCTTAAACATGCAGACAACCAACCAGCAGTAATACATCAAAAGTAAAATCACAAAATCAAATAGGTTTTTGACATGTAAAGAGATAAATAAAAATAAGCTGCCATACAAAGTAATAAGGACAAAAGAAATGCCGTATTGTATATTCGCATGTCTCCTCGTCGAATAGATTAATATGCAGGTGAGGACTTCTGTAAATATCCGTAAATGTCTAGAGAGATTTTAGCGATATAAAAGACGAGCACATTCATTAAATTATTAAAAATAATTATATTTATGCATTTAAAGCGCTGAGAGGACACTTATGAAATATAATACATTAAAAAAAGTATTACATCAAAATTATAAAACAGCAGTATAGAATTATAGAAAGACAAAAGAAGGAAAATAGAAGTCAGGATTCCAGTAAACGAGAGCTGATATGGTTGGAACTTTGCTACCAACTCTACAAAAATAATAAATTAAAGTAGCTTATGCACATTCATATGCAAATGTTATCGACAGATTAAAAAAAAAACATGAAGAATATTTTGTGATAGCGTGTTTGAAAACTGCTTTTGAATAATAAACACACTGTTACTACTACTACTACGTCTAATACTACTAATACTACTTCGACTGCTGCTACTACTACTACTACTTATAATAATAATAATAATGTTGTGTAAGAATTTGAATTGATTTGACTTACCGCGAGTGGGTCGGAGGAAAGAAAAGACACTGAACTTCTACTTTCCATTACTGAAAAACTAAGTGTCTGTTTCCTACTAAGTAAAACAAACATTCTAATCTCGTTGGAAATCACGTTGGAATTGTCGCCACTAAAAGTTAATATGTATAAAAGGAGTTGTTCGGTACGGGTTAGTGATTAGTTAAGAACCTAGTTATCGAGCATGCTAGACGGTTGGCGTCTCTTAGACTGATTACCTCGTTACTCTTGCTCGGCAAACGTTACGTGTTGATTTTTACCTTTAGAAGGAAAGAAAATACCGCTTGTAAGCAACGTCCCCATTTTTTTTTGCAAGCCCTTACTGCCTTTTCTTACACCCCCTCTCCTTTTTGGTGAAATAATTCCGACAAAATGCCACGAAATTTATTACCCCTCTTCTAGAATTGAATTATTCTAGTATTTGCTGTCAAAAGCCTTAATTGTAACATGGAGGATCCAGTCTTTGATCTTATACGGAAACTTATGCAAAGAAATTGGCTGCCTACTCTAAGAAGGACGAGGAAAAGAAAAGAGTTCTGAGTCAGTGCATTCTCGTTTCAAGAGGGAAATTAAGGAATGGATGGGAGAGCTGGAAGCCGTCTCATTTGATATGAAGGAGATTTATGTTAAAGAAACAAATACAAAGACCCTGGCCAGCTTAAGTACGGCCTCCTTTCGCTTTAAATACGATACCAGACGATAAGTTTACTTCGAAAGACTGAGCAAGGCTAGACCCTTGCGGTCACCTCGTTGGATGGAGATATTGACTCGATTCCTTATCAAGGAACCCGGTGACCCCTGATAATAAGAGATCTCCACCTTCCAAATTAGCAGCCCAAACATCATTTTCGGTGGAGCCATTTAAAATAAAGTTGAAGAGACCTCACTTCAACAAAAAAGACTTTAAAAAAGACAAAAGGAGGTTTAAGGAATTTTTGTTAACATTTTAAAATTGTGCCAGGTCCATCACATCGGACACGGAAAAAACTGTATTTCTTAATATGTTGATTAGAATGAAGAGCTCTCCAACTGATAGATCACCTTCCTCCCTCTGAAGAAAGTTACCTGATGGCCCTGAAACTTTTAACGGACAAATATGTGGACGAGGAAGAAATAAGAGGCGAGATTATACATGGAATACTGGACTTTCCGTTGGATACTCCTGGGTATCTGGAGGAATTGAAAAATATTATTGTGAAGACCCAGGCTGATATGTGGGAATTAAGGGCTTCATACAATTGCGATGTGTATGATGATAGGTGGGCCGGAGCAATTATAATATCGCAAGTGTTTTTTCCAAGACCCCATCAGCAATAAAAGTAGAACTTCTGCGAATTTCTGGCACTTAGTATCCTTCATTGTTTGTGTTATTGAAGGAGGCCCCGAGAATGGTCAAATAAGTAATTGTTGCAAGAACAACTGCTAAGATGACAGTGGGACCTAGGCCGCAACCTAAGTTTAAGACACCAAATGAATCCTCATCTCTCGGGACGTTCAACACAAAACTGACAACAGATACCAAATGGTTTTTTGTAAATCGAGTGAACATTTCTCTGACAACTGTAATAATTATACACCCCATGAGGCCAGAATATGCAGGTGTCGAGAGCTACGCCTCTGCTTTCGTTGTATTAAAAAATCCCACTTAGATAATATGTGTCTATTGAAGACATCTAGAAAAGTGTGTTGTCTTCGTTGTAAATCGTAGGGACACGTGACTGCCATGTGTTCTTCTGTTACTAGTAATATGCATATTGATACATGCCCACGCACTAAAGATGTGATAACGCTTTCCTGTCTCCTGTCGTTGGAAATATTGTGAATTTTTCCAAACCCTGTTTACGTACTCGTGTGGATTTATGTTAAAGGGAAAGATGGCGACTATAAAATGTGCATTGCCCTTTTTACATGCATAAGCATTAGGGAGGTACATTTACATGTCTGTAAAATCGTTCATACAGGGATTTGTCAGATTTACGAATGTGAATGGAATCCACACTACCCTTCAATCGGATAATTTACGTACATTTACTGCTGCTGCCAGAATTATCAACACAGGGATGATAGCAAATGAATTTAAAGAACGGTTCAACTCATACGACCTTTAACATTGTACTATTCCACTGTTTTCTCCTTGGTACGGTGGAAGCTGGGAAACGTCTATCAAGAACATAAAATCCTGCCTTTATAAAGCTATAGGAAAGAGGAAAAGTAGACTATTTTGGTCTATTAACCATTTTGCCGGTTCAACGGGCAGTAAGCAGCCGCCCCCTAACATATATAAGCTGTGATGACTCTAGGCTAGACATTTTAACTCCAAACTCTTTCATGAACGGCAATGTTGATCGTGGAATATTAATGAGGGGTGAAGGCCAGAACCTAGAAACCGTGTACCCACTTGCACGAAGGACTTGATTCAAATCCTGCCTTCTAGAGAAGACAGTCTTAAAAAATGTAGGAAACTATGGAATGAAGACTACTTATTGTTTATCAGAGAAAGAACATTGAATCTAGCCGATTATTATTTTGAAGATAAGATAAACCAGGAAATATAGTACTCATTAAAAGTCCTCTGAAGACTAGGCCTGTTTGGTCCCTAGGTAAAGTCCTCGAATTAATCCGAGGAAGTGATAATTTGGTACCCATGGTGAAAGTGAGCAAAGAGAGTGGAGCTATAGACATGCCCCCATCAAATATCTCTTTCCTCTAGAATTCTCTCAACAGTAAGAAGAACCCGACCCAACAGACATGGAACAATCAACCTCTCAAGATGTGAGCCTAGCCCTACATAGGAGAGAGAAAAAGATAATTTGGATCTGCCCAGCCTGCAACAGACCAGAATATACTATATCAATGATAGCATTTGATACATGCGATGAGTGGTATTATTTCGATTGTATGCGCCTAATAGAAGCACCGCCAGAAGATGAATAGTGGTGCTGTAATAACTGCATTCCTCAAGATTTAACAAGCGGCAGACCCAGCCTATTAAGGTTCTAAACTGGATGTGTTATTCCCCTTAATCAGTGTTTTTTTTCTTTGTGGGGAATGCGTGTAAGAATTGACTTTGATTTGATTTACCGGGAGTGGTTCGGAGGGAAAAAAAGAAACTGAACTACTGAGAAACTGGTTGTCTATTCCCTACTAAGTTAAATAGACGTTTGAAATACCGTTGAAATTCTCGCCACTGAGAGTTAGTATGTATAAAAGGAGTTGTTTCACTACAGATCAGTGATTAGTTTAGAAGCTAGGTACCTAGCTTGCTAGCCGTTGGCGTCTCTAAGACTAATTACCTCGTTACTGTTGTTCGGCAAACGTTACATGTCAACTGTTACCTTTAAAAGGAAAGAAAAGACTGCTTGTAAGCAACGTCACCATTTCGTTTCAAGACATTACTGCCTTTGATTACACCCCCCTCTTCTTGTTGGGGAAATTATCCCGACAGTTGATTGAGCTTTTTGTTAAGTTAAACATGGATTATCTATTTGATATGTGCATTCAGATAACTGGCATTTCAGATGCTTACATGCCACTTAGAATAATGCAAGCAAAGTTAAAGTTTTCTTTTTTTAAGGTATGATGACATCATGTTACAAACGAAACGTCACATATATTTCTGAAAGCAAGCCGAATGCGCGGAACTCCTACAGTACTAATGTATTGCCATACCTATAAGTATACTGCTGTGCAAATTATGAATGTAAAGTTTAGCTTGTTGTTATATGTATAGATTCTTTTCTCTTGAATGATGCTTAGTATTTAAATATCATAATTTAATTAAAATATTGTTAGCTGGAATATTATTGGTCGAGCCATAATAACGTATCTATCATACGAGAAAAATATCTTGTTGAAAAATGTAAACATGTTGTGCATTTAATTAGAACACGAGATTCGTGTGAAATCTGATTATACTATATTTTAATAAGACGATTTTAAGAAGTTCATGTACGCAGGTGGTCTCATTAAAACGACCCCTCTATGTTATGCATGATATTTGTTCTTAATCAATGGCATTTTCAATGTACCTTTTGCGGATATAGAGTTTAGCTATGAGTTGATGTTCAGGCGCTCTTCGGAATATGCACATATGTTGCCACTTTAAAATAAATAAGTAAACCGCTTAACTGTGCTATATCAACATTATCTAATTCATAAATGTCCAACAGATTCCAATGAATGTTAATGGGTATATTTTACATTGTAGATTTCGATACGCACCTTTAGTTTGGATGGACCTTCAGAAACATGGTGTATATATTAGGTGCATAAGACATGGGATGTTTTTTTCTATCGGGCATGACAAACGATAAACACATTTCTATACATTAAGACACGCAGTATATATATATATATATATATATATATATATATATATATATATATATATATATATATATATATATATATATATATATATATATATATTGTGTTTTATTATTTATTACCGTATCTTTTTGCTCAGTTACATTATTGTTTCAGGTACCGACCGTTTTTTTGGCTGTCCATGTATTGAGCACTTTCCTCGGTTTTTATTAATTAGCATTTCCACTATATATATATATACATATACATATATATATATATACATTATATATATATATACATATATATAATGTATATATATATAATGTATATATATGATGTATATGTATATATGTATATGTATATATATATATATATATATATATATACACACAAGTGGGGTGAATATTTGCTTGTAATATCAGTTCAAATATTAAAAAAACACACAGCTCCTTATTTTATTAACCAATGCCCTCTTTTCATGGGAAAATTAAGGGTAATCATTTCTGAAGAATATGTTTACGTTGGACTTGAAGACGACCAATTTGTAGTTACCTGGAAATCAGATAAACGAAAAGGAGTTCCAAGGTGTGCAGTTCTAAGAAGGACGTTTTTTGTCATTGAATCCAAGTTTAGATGTAGACACATATAAATTGTGGGAGAAATTATCGATAGAGTTTTCAGCTAGACGAGTATTTCTCGTTAATGTCAAAACAGAGGGCATGAAAATAACAAAGCAAGGGGAAGAACGCACGAATTCTTCTGTGAGAATTACCTTAGATCGCTCATCAAATATAACGTATTTTTTACGTGGTGGTCACCATTTATCAAAACCGGCAATCTACCCGGGCATAACGTTTATTGCAAGTACAGTAATGAACGGGGTAAAATCTTAATAACCGTAAGTAATGGAAATTTGATAGTGTGTCTTACTTAAGGGTGCGGTTTTTTGTTGGATTGGAAGACATCTAAGTTGTATTTGGGTGGAAAACAGGCAAACGGAACATAGTTCTTAGAAAAAAGCTTTATTCATAAAATCTACGTTTTAATGGGGAAATTTACTGACGCTGATTTCAGTTAGACGGAGATTTTTCGTGAGAGATTGGCGAAGAGAAACAAGATATTGGAGATCAGACGAGCTCTTGCCATGGAAATGACGATTAGGCAAAGACTGTCTCAAACCATCTCTTCTCTGGAAAATAGGTGGCAAGGAAGGGAAAAGGAGATCTCCCACTAAGCTAGACAGTCTATTCTGTACTCTGTCAAGGCCGAATAGGTTGTTTTAGCAGCTTCTGCCTAGATGAGATAGCAGTATTTCATCCCTGGAAAGACCCGGCTTGTATATAGATACAGAATGGCATCAGTTGTGAGATATCTACTGGAATGTTACAAGGATCCCATAATTTTTCCAGCGACCTTAGCAGCAGACTTGATGCACGTGTTTCATTTCATGTTATGACTAAATGTAAAGAAGCTTGTCAAAACATGGATCCTCCGCAAAACGAGTGCCATCCATTTCAATAGAGGCTAGATGGAGATCCGAGCGTTGATGTTGGAAAATTAGAAGGTTGGGTTTAGAAGCATTAAAGGTAACGCGCTACCAACCTACTATGTGTATTACATCAGAAACCATGTAAGAAGGAATGCAGATATAAGCTTAATTGAACTTTACCGAAGATTATAATAACCCTCGACACAATAAGATTTTTTTCTAAAGCAATGGTGGAAAATGCCGACAGTTTTTTCTATGTTAGAACAATGGTATTTACGTGTAGCTGACTCCCTTGCAGATGCTGTAATTTTTACAGGGGTTGAATATTACAATTTCATCAAAGCAACTATGTTAATACAACTCCCATCCCTCTGGAAATGTCTAAACAGCGATTAAGCTGACTTTGCTGTCCTGTTCGTAATGTTCTATAGGTACTAGGAAACGAACTGCTCCAGCAGAATAAGGTTAAAGAGGAGAAGAGGAATGGGGCAAGGTTAAAAAGCACTCACCTGAGCTACACCTGGGTTTATTTGGATGCTGCAACACATCAATAGCTTGCCAGCAGCCACATATTTACAACTGAGGATCACCAGATTTTCAGCACATCCAGGTACACTTTGTTTTTCACTATACATCCGAGTTCAAATAAAATAACATGGCCACCCGGCTGGAAAATTTATTGATTTATGCCCTCCAACGTTTAACCATACGGATTTTCGTTTTAAGGATCTTGACAATATTTTTTGTCATAACTTGGGCCCGTAGAAAGCATGACTTGTAGTGCATTTTGAATATGGCTCGATGAGCAGTCCCTGAACTAGTCGATGGATAGCAACCAATTGAAAGAATGTATTCCATCAAAGTTCACCGGAAACATGGCGTGTGTTCTAGAGTGATAATTACAATATATATATATATATATATATATATATATATATATATATATATATATATATATATATATATATATATATAATTACACAAGCGACTGGGGGTGCATGGCTTTGGCAGGTTTGTCCAGCGTAGCCCAGGTGTAAAATACGGTTAAATATGATAATGCAATTTGTTCCAGATTTCTTCTTTAGTGTTATAGAGACTTAATTAAAAAAAAGAAGTAGTATGTGATATGAGCTAGACTCCATAACAAAACTTTAGCAAGGAAATAAAGTGACGTCACAACTGTACGATAGTGACATGAAAATGAAGTGATTTAAAATTAAAAACATTAAATTTAAAGTAAGATATATGTATAAATTATATACCATTTTTTTTCAATTTCTACACTTTATGGACGCCTTAAATCAATGTTAACGATTCATTAAAATGCGCCCACTAAAACAAAACTAGCATCTTGGCCCTTAGCACTGTTCTCCAACTTTAAGATTTAGAGGACATAGAGTTTGATAATAGAGATAAATATCTGAGCGTTCCTAAATATAGTAAGATTTACAAGTAAGTTCTTGCGGAATCTCTAATTCTTCATTTATATGATGGATTTTTAGATATGTTTCGTCATAGTACTTTTGATATATTATTAAATAAATCGTTTTCCGTTCGATTTAATTTTTTCAATCAGCATCGATTTTAAACTATGATATAAGTTACCAGAACATTGAAATATAATGTCGAAACTATGCAAATCAGTAAAATATCCTTATTTGAATTAAAGTTAGTTCCAACAGCTGTTGAAAGAGCTCCGGATATCGAATAATTAAACCAACGGAATATTACTGAATGCAGTGTACAATGGCGGGTTAAAATATTCATGTCTGCGTCGAGAGTCTTAAACAATGAGCATAGTGTTTATCCATATAATATTGACAACTAACAATTAAGAGCTTTTGTCGAAGATGCTCCATGAGCACTCTTTTTGAAATATTGCTTGTGAAGAGACTGTAAATGATACGATATTTTCCCACCACTCCGGGGCTATTGGAAGAAAAAATAATAAATTAATGAACACACGCACACCCACCCATATACGTGTTTATATGCGCACCCATGAATATATATGTATATATATTTGGATATATATATATATATATATATATATATATATATATTTGGATATATATATATGGATATATATATATTTGGATATATATATATATATATATATATATTAATAAATATATTTGTATATATATATATATATTGATAAATATATTTGTATATATATATATTTATAAATATATTTGTATATACATATATATTTATCAATATATCTGCATATATATGCATATATATTTGGATTTATTTATATATATATATATATATATATATATATATATATATATGTATATATATATATATACATAAATACATATAGACGCACACACATATATATATGTGTGTGTGGGGGGGTGTTGATAACTCGCAAATGATTTCAAACGTATATATCTATGTACATATATTAATTACCGGTACTGTAATGTAACGGCTATGCATTTGAATGAAGCGTTAGTTGTCATTTTCTGTCACTTAAAGATTACAGATGTGGAAATTATCGCCAATACACGAAGTCACATTTAACTGATGAGAAAACTAATCAACAACTCTGAAACTATTCTCCACTGTTATTTGCATAGACTTTGTGAACAGAACTTGTCAACTCCGATTAGTACTGTTATATCGATTATCAAATATAAACATATACACGCCTATTTTTGCTCGATTTAAATATATTCCACGTAAAAAAATAGTGTGTTTATCTTCAAACCAATACTTGCACATCTCCATATAGCATGATTAATGAAGAAGCGCCTAACATAAAACCTGAGAAGAGAAACGGATATAGTCAAAGATTATGCATTATTACACACACCCACACACATGTATATATATATATATATATATATATATATATATATATATATATATATGTGTGTGTGTGGGTGTGTGGGTGTACAAAGTAAAACGCATTGGATATATATACTTATGCTATCAAAATTATAAAAGTAGTGAATTTAAACTAAGCTGCTGATAGTTCTTAATGGAAAAGAAAATGTAATTTACTTAAATATTAGTAAACAAAACTGACATTGCCTTTAGGATATGATGTAAAAACCGAACATATAAATTGAGAGAAAAGAAATATCCAAATAGAGAGAAAAGTAAAGTAAGAAGAGTTACATCGTTCTATCATTGAGTATCTTTATAATGAAGTGTTTGTCTTTAATGATGTTACAATAAATATTTAATTTAAACTTAATTATTTTGAATCTTATATTTTTGATTGATTTAATCATAGATAAATTTCTTAATAAATATTGTACTACGTAAAAATAAAATTGTCACAGGTCAAATAATATTATGATAAAATATAACACATATTATAATTAATTTGATATACTCTGTTACCAGTTACCGTTATACATTTTTATAAATTATGTTTTTTTTTTGGCTTATGTATGAATTTATTTTGAAAACAATTCAGATTTAAAGCTTTGTCGTAATGAAATGTACTTGAATAGTAATAGTAAATTTCTACAAGTATTTATCAGCCTTACAGGTCGATTTGTTTCGTCATAATATTATTTGTAAGTGCTTTGCAAAACAATATATAACAGTATACATTACTATTAAAATATTTGCGTGAATCTCCGCGAATTTCAGAAATTGTAAGATTATAATAACACAAACAAGTTTAAAAGTGTTTAAGTGATGTAGTGAGATTATAACTTGTAAGTGAGGGTGACAATTTTGTAAGTATCATTTAAACAAATAAATGCGTGTATACATGTAAGCTATATTCATTAAAGAACTACTTTAAAGATCCACTGTTCACTCATTTGAGACAACGGGTCATAGAAATTTACATTTCATAGCTTACTTTCTAAAGAATATTGTGTAATAAAAATTCTGAATTTTATTTCAACATTATAAGTACTGAAGTTTTCAGGATATGTAAGGAACGTAAGAGACGATTTATTTTAATTGGGTGTTGGTTACCATTAACACTGTTCTTACTTTGGCGTTTTATAGAGACGATGTCTCTTATTGGCTGGTGGTTACCATAGCGAATTTTCCCATTTTGAAGTTTGAAAATGCCCAAGGTTTAGGATATGTATTTTGTTAAATAACAATAAAATATCGAGAGTTGAATGATATATATATATATATATATATATATATATATATATATATATATATATATATATATATATATATGAATTACTATTGCAGACCTATACGCTAGTGTTTATGCTTACAAAGTTATTAGTGTAGTGTAGCAATTTCTTCCAAGAATATTTGAATATGTTTTACTGAATTATACAGGGTGTCCAAAAGGTCTAGCTACATAATGTAGCCAGATTTTGTACAAGATTAGATGGGAGAGAATAAGAGAGAACGTGGTCGTTTACAGCATTTAACATGTCGTAGATAGTAGTTTCATCAGCATAAATGTGTACGAATGCTATTAGGATGTGATTTGGAGTATCATTAATGTAGACCAGGAAGAGCGTAAGGGAAATGATTGCCCTCCGAGGAACTCAATCAATAATACTATTAGCTTCTGATTTCTGCGCATCAACCATTATTCTTGTGAACCTATCAGAGAGAAATAATTTAGTAATTGAGAAAACATTTACAGCAACACCAGATATATTGTGAAGTAGAATTTAATGGCATACGCGATCAAAGGCCTTTGATACGTCAAGAGAACGTGTCCTAGACAGGAAGGTTATGGCGAGAGATTCACTAATCCTATGAGTTATTACCGTTAGTATATCTGATGTTTGTCTAACAGAATTGAAACCGCATTCAATGCCACTAAGAAGCTTCTTTTGCTGAGAGGGTTGACTTACACGGATTTCAGAATCCTTCCCATGACGCACAGAAGAACTATTGATCTGTAGTTAGAGGAAGAGTATCGATCACCTGAATTCTTAAATATATAGCGTAATGAGGAGCTTTTCCAGGGTGTTGGGAGGTAATTATTCTAAGGGCAACGCTTAAACAGTTTGTAATATGAAATGCTGTTCTTTTTAAAGCTTTTTGAGCACACTAATAAGAATGCCGTCGGGATCATTTGCTCTACTGGAATCAAGGTGTTGAATACGGTTGGCAATATCATGCTCAGATATTTATATGATGCACATCGTGTTTTTTGAAATACGAGGGGTTGGCGGCATTGGGTAGAATTTCTTGACCAGGAGTTTATTTTTTTGTCTGATGCTATCGAGATTACATTATGACCATTGGTGAAAGAGGGGTTAGAGAAGAAGCTGCTCTTCGGGATCCTGTTGCTACTTTCAACTCTGGAAGCAATAGAAAATATGATTTCCAGTGTAGTGGACGCAGGACATCTAGGAGAAAACCACGAATGTCTTTATAGTTTGGCATGATTTTTTCAAGGTTATAAAACGGCATTTACCTGCGATTTTCCAGCGATTAAAAGAACCAAAATGTTGTATAAGCACGGAAATGGAATACAATAAGCTGAAATATAAAAAAAATATCATTATGAAATAAGCTGAATTATTTAGTTTGAAAAGATTTATTATAAATGGTTCGATAAAGTCAGTAAATTGATATTAATTACAAACGACTACACCGGCTATAAAGTGAACGAAAATGTAAAATGGTAAAAATATGCTTTTAGATGAATCTTACTTCATTCATGTATGCATATGTGTTTAAAAAAAAGATATTAAAAATACGTTGACAATAGGTCGGTAAAAATGAAACAAATAAATGAAAAATTAACCAAAAAGCAATACGAACAAATACGAATTTCAACACTAAAAACAACGATATATATATATATACATATATATATATAAATGTATGCTCAAATATATATACACATATATATATTTATATATATAAATATATATATGCTCAAATATATATATACATATATATATACACACGCATATATATATATATATATATATAGAGAGAGAGAGAGAGAGATATGCTCAAATATATACAGCTTAAAAATAGAAACAT
The DNA here is from genome assembly GCF_053919585.1 of Euprymna scolopes. Lineage (NCBI taxonomy): Eukaryota > Metazoa > Mollusca > Cephalopoda > Sepiida > Sepiolidae > Euprymna > Euprymna scolopes. Next base: position 131,870,112 of record NC_136492.1, on the reverse strand, counting down.
ACTCGTGTATAGAATAAAATATAGGCTATCCAATATTCATCCACAATACATCCTTTAAAGTAAATTGCTCTCCTACTGCATAAACTACTCTTTTTAATAATTACCAGTTATATTCAAATTGGGTAATGCCCGGTGAAAACGGGGAGGGATTCCCCAACGAATTTCATGAATTCAATGAAGGATGCAGTCGATTCAGGCAGAATTTATTGTACATTGTTGTGTGTAAAAATCATCTGAAAGCGACGTGGCAACGGTAGGTCATCTAGTCATTTGGTGGTCGGGGTTTTCAAGAATGCAGTCAAGGTGGTTGAATCTCTTCCAGCTCTGAGGCTAAATTTTTGATTGACAATCATTCTACGAGTCCAGCACATATAGTTCGTTTTAGATAAACTTGGTTCTGCTGATTGTTGGCATTGTGAGAGATCTGCAATAACGCGATTGAAAAGTAAAATTTCTTTTATAATAAAATGCCATTACTCCGTGAATATAGCATGGATTTTAACAACATTTTAGGAAATAACTAAACATAAAGCAACCCTTTGATGGTACCATTTTCATTTTTTGTGGCGTATATTTAGCGGAATATTTGTATGGTGACTAACTATGCCACATTAACTATATCACATAAACATTGTTTTATTGCTAATAAAGTGCGCCTGGACCTGTTTACATGTAATGGTGAACATTCAGAAAACTCATATATATATATATATATATATATATATATATATATATATATATATATATATATATATACTTTGCATTAAAAATGATATAACATGAGAGTCATATCCAAATTATTAGTTATCATTAAATTGGGCATTTTCCTTCTGTTAGAGCTTTCAATGAGAGAACACCTTTTTTAGCTCAGAGCCTATGAAGATAATTTTCTATCTCCATATCATATTTTGTTAAGTCAGGGCCATTTCTTTTTATGGAAACTAAATTTACCGTATTTTTTTAATCGAAAGAGACAAAGAAAAAGAAATAGCTATTATTAGGCAGAGTACTTTTAGTGTCGATGCCTCAGATTAAAAAATCCCAACACTTTCAAACACACACCCACACCCACCCACACAATGATATGTATGTACAAATATATATATATATATACATATATATATATATACATATATATATATATATATATATATATCTTTTCGCTCTATATCGTTTCTCTCTCACTTTATCTCTCTATCTATGTCTATCTATATATCTATCTCTATATATGTGTGTATGTGGGTGGGTGTGTATGTGTGTGCGTGTGTTTGTATCAGTGGGTAGCTGGAATCCGTATCAAGGTGCGTATATGTGTGTTTCTGTATGTCTTTTTCTTCTGATAAAATGAGATATTTACTATACGATAGCCTCTGACCAAATGTGTATCTATATTAACCGACGTGATTAAAAACAAGCTCCAAGCCTAGACAGATAATTCAAAGGATATTGCTTACAGCATAAATATATTCCGAGACACATGTCATCTTACTCTTTGCAAAACACATTATTTTCGGATTGGTGCCGTGGCTTTCTAATGTTGCGTCAGAAATATCTTATAAGTTTTTATTAGCGTTGTCCCTGGCGCTAAAATGTCATGCTTTAAGAGAAATAGCGAGTCAGCAGCCATTGAAACAGACAAATTTTATTTAATTCGATAGACGAAAATATTTTACCCAATCGGCACGTTTGTTTATATATGGCAGAGGAGGTATGGAAAACACTAATGTGTCTCAATACATTGAACGTTTTATTCTCTTAAAGGAAATATATAAATCATCTTATCAATCTAAAGCATCTTGATAAATGAACTAGTAAAAATATTTAATTCAATTAGAATATAGACGTCTGATAAACGATTCGATGCAATGGCTTCTCTATATTGTGAAAGACACATGTACTAATTACCATGAGAAATATAAATCGTGCACATTTTGCGGGTCAATATTTGGGCATTCTGTTCGAGTCCCAAGAAATCGTTTTAGCCGCGAATGTTTTTAACTACCCATATGACTATGTAAATGCGTTATATATATATAAATGCCAGCATATTTTCATGAATGAAAATATACGCATTACTTGTTTTTAGTAATTTTTCGTCGGTTGTCAGATTATTGCGTATTAGTAAATTATCCGTTTTATATTCAGGTTATATGTTTTATTTTTCTTGGATGAGCATGCTTATCATTAAAACCCAAAATTCAAAATATGTAAAGTTGTGAGCGACGCTTATATGACTAGTTTCAATAGCAACAACGTAGCTAAAGCGACTACTGTTGCTGCTAATTCACTGATATCTCAAAAAGAAAATTAACATTTAAAAAAAAAAGAATGAAAGCATGAAAGTGGGATTATTGGGGGGGGGGATAATTCCAAGCAGAGAGTTCCGTACATTGTTATAACATATGTGTTTATGGAGGTAAAAAATATTATTGAAACTATACAAAGAGCAAGTGAATTTATTTGAAGCCTTGAAGAATTATCGATTAAAATAGAAAAAAAATGCGAACATGAAATGTAAAAGAGTTAAACTATATCATGGAAAAAGAAAGGACCATTTGTTAAAACTGGAAAAGAAAAAGACCAGATATTCTAGTAAAATGTGTAATAAATGTGTAATTCAAAATACTGAAACATGGAGGGTTTTTTTAAAATTCAATTTATCACATCATACATTCCATTCTTAAGCTGGAATATTTTAAGTTATGAATTTATATTTTTAAGCTTGCCCTTTTTCCAGTAAAATAAAGCGTTCTTTGCTTCTCTATGTTTAAGCATAACCCTATTATAGTTCCTGCTCACATTTTTGTAAAAAAATAATTTTATTTTACATTTTCATCGATTTTTAATCAGTCTATATTAAGTTGCAGTAGAATCGATTATTTTGATACGATTATTATTGTTTTTTATAGTTTTACTAACTTTTTTGCTGACGGTTTAAGTGTGTCTAATGTGTTGATTGACGGTATAATTTAGAATTGATTTTTTATGAGCTTGTTTTATGTCATGTATTTTCTAATAAAAACATCAAATAGCACAATACACCTCTAAAATGAATTCGTAAATTTATGAATAAAAATACTGCGTTTTGTATCGTCTCGAATTGTGTGTCTGTATATATATATATATAAACATATATATATATATATATATATATATATATATATATATATATATATGCCAAGGACCGTCCTCAATGTCATGCCTGCTTGAGCGTGTGAATTAACTGGCAGGACTAAAAAAAAAAAGGTTATATTCGGACTTATGGAGTTTCAGTGACTGAGGGAGTGACACTCCTCTTACCAGACGTTGCAATCATCATATATGAATATGTATTTGCATATATATATATATATATATATATATATATATATATATATATATGTACATTCAACGATATGTATATACATATTTATGTATATGTATGCATATATATGCATATATATATCAATATATATATACGTATATATATACAATATATAAATGAATATAATCACATATATATAAATATATATGTATACATATATCTATTTACTCTCTATATATATACATACATACATATATATATATATATATACATATATATATATATATATATATATATATATATATATATATATATATATATATATATATATATATATATATATATGAAGGATTTTAATAGCACTGGGGGAACGGGCATTATTGTAACTGAGTCCTCATTTTTTTCTCCCTATAATTCCTCAATTTCAATAATGTCATTTCCCCCAGTGCTATTAAAATCCTTCCTGAAATTTTTTACCCACAAAAATCGTTTTATATATATATATATATATATATATATATATATATATATATATATATATATATATATATATCGTTGTAAATAAGGTCGGGAAGACTCTTGGGGCCCGTTTCATCAACGAAATCATCAGGAGTCAATCGTTGAATTTCAATAAAGAGAGTCAAGCAAGAGCTAAGACTTAAGTGGGATTACTTTTAAAATTATAAGGAATTAATGAGACTATATATATATATATATATATATATATGTATATATATATGTATATATGTATGTATATATATATAGATAAAAATAAGGGAGTAGTCACCAACAATATGTATTTTTTTAACATTATTTTGTTATTCCGTGTCTTGGGTTTTCATTGAGAATTATGTTTGGATCATTGTAATAATGTTTTAAAGTCATTGAAATCATTTACGTACGTTTCAGACGAGCTGATGCGTCCTCGTCAGAAATTGTTTCCAAATATGTAAAAATGGCGATTTTCTAGTTAGTTAGAAGTTTTTCCAAGGGGTGGACGCTTGGTATGCTGCATTTTATTTATTTATTTATTTATTTTGGTTTGTCAAGCGAGACCTTTTGACCTCGCTGTAGTCAGTCGCTATCTCTTTCGGCTAATGTGTTTTTCTTTTCCTTTAGGGTTGGGTAGGATGTGTGTATGTGTGTGTATGTGTGTGTGCGTGTGTGTTTATGTGTGTGTGCGCGCGTGTGTGTGCGTCTGTGTGTTTGCTTTTATTGGTTTGGGAATGTGTATATTGTTTTATATTATTTTGGGGTTATTTGCTTTCTTAGGAGGGCGGCTGTGGTCCGAGGTCGTTACTAATGTGTGTGTGTGGGGGAGGGGGACTGGCTCTTCTGAAGTAAGGGTAGCCATTCTATTTAGATATTTATTTTTTGGATTCTTGGATTTTATATATATATGTAAAAAATTGGGTTATATATATATATATATATACATATATATATATATATATATATATATATATATATATATATATATATATGTAAAAAAATCCTTTGTGTAGAGGTACAAAAGTCGCTTCTGGATGTTGGCTTCATTTTTATAGGTGATATCTTGAATATTAGTATAACCAATACAAAGGAATTCGTCAGATCATTCAAAATAATTGACATTTTTTGGACATAGTCCGCTCGGTCCAAGATAACAACACCAGCACGTTTATCATGTCTACAAAAAGAAATATCATTGTTAAATATAAGTTTTTTAATGGTATTAAGGTGTTTGCTGGAGCAAACAATATCTTCAGTCAATGTTTGAATTTGAGTAACGAGGTCTGTCAAACTGGCCTTCACGGTGTTTGCATGTGCAGGTGTAAAAGATCGTGATGCTTAAGTTGAGAATGTTGCTAGTGTTATTTCTGTTTCTATACGAGTCAGGGAACCACAAATATTCAACTCCTTAGACAACATTGCAGTCCCACCTTTAGAAAGGACAAGATTTAAATAATTAAATATAGTCTTGCTTTCAGAACGAGAGTTACGTCCGAATCTTGACCGAATAAATAAATCAAAATGTTTATTTAATTTACTAGAAATATGTTTGTCCAGAAAATTCCTCTCGGGTTGACAAATACTATGATAGTCGAAAGAAGTCATAAGAGCTACAAAAACTTCTAATGCGAGAAAATGAGACACCCTATAAATTAATCTAAGAGACACGTTGTCTGCATAATTGGTTTAATTCATCGTTTTGAGGTTAGAACAAGTACTTCTATTGTTAATATAAAATGGAGAGACGTTTTCTTAAAGGCATGAGTGAAGATAACAAATAGTTAGTTTTATAGTACTTATTTTGCTCCGGTAACGAGATAGTTTGCCCATGTCTTTGGTTTTTTCATTGTTGTACCGAATCCAAAAGAATTTAAATAAATGTTTTACGGTACAAAACTAATAAAGTGCTTTAAATAAGGTCGGGAAGACTCTAGGGAGCCCTTTCAACAACACACTCATCAGGAGTCAATCGTTGAATTTTTATAACGAGAACAAATGTCACGCAAGAGCGAAGACTTAAGTGGGGAGTACTTATAAAATTATAATATATATATATATATATATATATATACATACATATATATGTATATATATTTATATATGAATATATATTTATATATAATATGTATATATATATATATATATATATATATATATATATATATATATATATATATATATATGTGTGTGTTCATATATAAATGCATACATTAAACTTTAAAAAAAGGAAGCACAAGATACGTGGATATTCCTTAATCCGCGGACCATTTGGAATTTACCCATTGGATTGGAAATTTTTAATTCGTCCGTTTTGGATTTTACATTCTTGGATTTTTTTACCTTTCACCGGACTATCCATTCATGTGACATCGTTTTATCATTTTTCTTTTACCTCCTATTCCCCTTACCCCCCCTTTTTTAACCAAGTAAGATCGGTGACTTACTTGTAGTTTCAGTAAATACTTTTATATGCAAAATCCGATCCCGCATTTTGCTAATTCCTGCCCTCTGATGAGAAGGAGAGTTTTCTTCGAAACTCCGCGGATTGAGGACTATCCACTTATCTTGTGCTTCCTTTGTTAAAATTAAATATGTTTAAACACTTTTTCAAGATGTTTTTTAACATGTTATATACTCTTAAATATTTATAATATATTTTAAGTTTACCATTTTGATTACCTTGGTAAACTTATAGTAATTTTTATTATTTTTTTTTATAAATACACATATGTATATTTATATATACATATTTATATTTATATATTTACCTATATATACACGCGTATATATATATATATATATATATATATATATATATATATACATATATGTATTTATATATTGAATTTTATCAAATAGTGAATGACTGCTTGAATAGTTACCCTGTGATTATAAAATTTTTGGTGTTTTCAATGAACAAGTTTGATGCAATGACTGAAGACAAGATGGCTTTGGAAGTATGCACGTGGAAATGCTTTTGTTAATGGCATATTTTCTCTCAGCTGTAGACTGATTTTTTTACTAGTAGTGTGTAACATCTTCGAACGCCTTATTTCCAAAAAAATATATCCATGTTTTACTACACAACATAGGCGCATTCTGGTGTTTAATACGCCAGTATAATAGCGTGGAAGTATATTAGCATCTAAAGAACTTATGTTTTACGTGAAATGTCAAATCTACAGCACTGGAGTTAATGTTTGTATCTTATTGAAAGCAATCAATTTGTTTGATCATAATTCTGCGTTTTTTTCCAATTTTATTGAAAAGTATGAGACACCCACCCGTTTAAGTTCTTCAAACTCACTGGCAGGAAAAGTAGAGCACAACTTTATCTAGCAGCAATGTAAGTTTGCGTGATAAAACAATAACTGTCGGGTGAGTTTGTCTTCGTTAATATAAAGATACAATATTTCCTTTAAAAATTAAAGATGGCTCCGTTTTGTTCAAGAAAAGAGAAGGTACTATGTTACTATAAAACGAGCACTTTATAAATATGTTTTATGATTCATCACTTAAACCTGAAGCACTTATTTAATGTTTATCGAGGAAATAATAACAATAATAATATCTTTTACGGGACAAAATACAGTATCATAGGAAATAGTAATGAGAAAATAACTAGATTTTAAAATGAGTGCAAATCCTTTAGTTTAACAATTAGTGTGAGAATAACCGTTTTTATGTATTTACCTCTTACAAGTGTGCAATATATGGAAGCACATATTTTGGTAAACGATAGAAGATAGAAGGTAAAAGTTAACTTTAAATATATTGATATTTTACTGAGCAGAGTTCAATAGATTGTGAAATGCCACACAGTATAATGCAGCCTACTTCGTCTTTTGTAGGTTTTAAATAATGATCTATTAAGATAGCGAAATCTACTGGGAAGGCATGAATCAATGTGTATGGGACGTGCCCTGCCTCTTCTACTCTATGCACCAGAAGCATAGAGTACACATTGTAAAAACTTATTAAGTTCTGGCCGTAATTTGGATATTAGTATCGATTCTTTTATGCGAAGATTCCCGATATTGCGTTCTGTGGCTAAAATATCGACTTTAATAGATTTGCTAGTGTTTCTGCAGGTGTTGAGGTGTTTTCGGAATGATGATGCTTGTGTTTGTATGTGTTCTTTGATTCTTATGTATAGAGGTCTCGTGATGCTGCCAACGTAGAATTTTCCGCAGGCAGAGCACTCTAGTCTATATACTACGTGTGCGCGGTGGCAGATAGTTGCGGGGTATACGGGGCATACGGGGCAATTTGCTAATGTGCATGGTTGTGGGTCCTCGCTTTGCCTGCGTTTAGAGAGTTTCTGTCTAAGGGATGGCCCAGAGTGGGCAGTCGTATATTGAGACCCTCTCTCCTGATAGCCCTGCGGATACCGTTGGGATTTTGTCGCTGAGGTGGGGCATTTTAAGGAAGCGAGTATTGTTGGGGAAGCGTCTTACACGTTTTCTCGTGTTCCAAAGGTGTTTAATGACAGTGCTGGGGTATCCGTTGGCCTCTAGGACTTGATGGAACCGTTCAGTGCATTTTGTCTTCTCTTTTGGCTTGCTACATTTGCTTTGGATGTGGGTTATCTCATTCCTAGCGTATCCGATGATGGCCTTCGTAGGGAGGGCAGTCTTGTAGTGTATAAATATACTTCGGCTGGCTGGTTTCCGGTAGAATTTAGTGATGACTGCTCCTTCGTCATATATTTTTAATGCAACAAACAACGATGTGGAGTCTGCAACATAATATTAGAGGAAAACACATACACATTTACGATCCCCATACAAACATTCAAAATTAAAAAAAAACAAAAAAACTAGGTTGCCCCTCCAAAAACGTGATCTATACAATAAAATCTCCAACATGCGATAAATCTTACATAGGCGCTACAAAAACCCTTAGTAATAGAGTAGGCCTATATCGATCCAACATCAAAATCGCGGAAAATAGACACCTGCATATATCACAACATATACACACATACAGTGGAGGCAGATTCGAGATAATGCCCATCTTCCAAACTGAAAACTACTTCTACTTGCTAACACAAGAACTGACAAGTTCTACTTGCTAACACAAGAAAAAAAAAAGTTTAGAGCAAAGTTTAACCCCACCTTGAACATCTCTTCATAAGTATGCACATAAATAGGCAAAACACAAAATGCACTTGCATACTGGGTAAATCACACACGAAACAAAAGAAGCACAATAAAGCACGCGCACACTTTCACGGGTGCGCGCGTCCATACCCAGTACAGTACCATTTCTCTTAACTAAACAAACAATTAGAAATTATACGTATGTATGTGTATGTACGCACATGTGTGCATGTATATATGTGTGTGTATGTGAGTGTATACATATGATTGTGTATGGGTGTATATATATATATATATATATATATATATCATCTGTTATCTATGCTACATCTTGTTGTGTGTGTAGGTACACTTATGTTTGGGTGACCGAATCCATGTATGGATATGTGCTTGGATTAGAAAAGAAAGAAAGCTTCAACCAATATATACATAAGTTGGGATGTATGAATATGTATGCGTATGTGTGATTGTGGATGCATGTGTCCGTATATATATATATATATATATATATATATATATATATATATATATATGGATGAATGTATACGCATCTGTATGTGTCTGTATATATAGATACATATGTATGCATATGTATGAGTTGGTAAATGTGTTCGTATGGATATGGATAGATGCGTATGTGTGAGCCCCTGCATATATCTATGTGTGTGCATGTGTTTGTATGTGTATGTGCCAAAATAGTATGTGGGTGTTTGTGCGTGTGTATGCAAATACATGTATGTATATGTATATGTGTATGTGCGTGTATATGGGTGTGTGTATCTTCTCTTACCTATTCTCCATCTCACTTGTGTGTGTGTGTGCGTGTGTGTACTTATGTCTGAATGATTAAGCCCATATATACATGCGTGTTTTCGTTGGGAAAAACAAAATAAGTCACCAATATGTGCCTGACGTGTTAGTGGTGGATGTGTGTGAGTGTGTAGGTTTGGTATGTATATATGCATGGTCCTACATATATTGCTATGTATGTGCGTGTGCATATGTGTGTGCCTGCGTGAGTGTGCATGTGCATGTTTACAAGTACATGTCTGTATATTTATACGTGATTGGGTGTGAGTGTGTGCTATACATGGGGAAAGAAAGTCTTTGAAAACACATAAAAAACTTCACCAAATGGACCAAAAGCGCCCTCTTTGAATCTAAATTTGACCGGACACTTTGAACACTTACTGTTGGAGACAGAATGCCTGAGACCACTCACAACTCTGAAAAAAACATTTAGCATCCGCTGAGGTAAAAATAACTTTTCAAACTCCCATTTTAAAGAAAAACTTCTTACGAAAATATCTGAAGAGAGCACACCCTAAGCTCGAACGGCGTTATAAAATATTTTAAAGTAAAAATATTATGAAATCCTTTAAAAAAGAACCACAATTGTTGACGGCTACACTCTTTTAAATATACATTTTTTCTCTCGTTTGAAGTACACAACCATCATTTATATATATATATATAAATATATATATATATATATATATATATATATATATATATAAATTTAAAGGAGATTAGAATAATAGTCTAAAGAGCTAAGTGTATTTTAATGTAATAGTGATATTACTAGTTTAATTAAAATACAGGAAAAGCTCGTTGTGCTTTCAATAAAATAAAAAGCTATAGCAAACATCTAAATGACTACTTTAAATACAGTTCCTGATTTCAAAAAAAAGAAAAACTAAAAGATTCATCTGCCTTACTTTTAATGTTAGGTTTATTTTTAGTGTCTTTTCAATTCAATAGAAATCCTCCTAAATTTGCTTATGAGGAGACCGTGCTTACAAAAAAACTATGTATAATTGTTCTACGTGACTTCATGTATACCACAAATAAAAAGCACGGATTTCCGAAACGATCGTACAGATAATTGACTTTGTTGTTGTTCCTTCTTATGAAACTGATTTTTAATTTAAGTAAAATTTGATTTTTAAATTAAAATTTTTTTTTTTAATTTTTAAATTATAAATCACATTACTTAATATATATATATATATATATATATATATATATATATATATATATATATATATATATATATATATATATATATATATATATATATATAAATGAAACGTCTCGCCTGTTCGGCTGAAATAAAGTAGAAAACTACAGTCCCGTTTTCCGTCGAATTTTTCGATAGAGATTCTATCAAACCTAATTGTATTTTTACATATAAAAAGTTAACAATATTACCATATAAAAAAAAAAACATTTTTCGACATCATTTATTTCCGTTCGATTGAAGTCGCAGCTATTTACCAGAAATATTTCCGGTTTATTTTTAATCTGCTTTCATTATTCCGATACTGTGACTTTTCCTACTGTTTTTTTTTTTCATATAAAAAATCGAATTCATTTTTCACCCTACGTTTTCTTCATTAAATATTGTTTATAGGTGTATAATTATCTTATATTTTAATTATATTTACACACACGTCGATGAACTCAAAAGTGTTATTCAGTTGAACATTCCTGATGAGTTCGTCACATACAACTCCGTCGACCATTTTTTGAAGCAGACTAAGCTGTCAAGTGTCCAACAGAATTTGTTAATTAGCTAGATTGTCCACATATACTGCAATTGGAAACTGACGTGTTACTTATCCTCTTACGAAATATTAACCAGCACGAGCTGTGTAATGGTAGACGTCTTCCTGTAAAAATAATTAATGACTAACCTTATAGAAACCACAATTTTGACATGCTAGTTCAATTCCAGAAATTGTAATTCCCAATAAGATTGACATTTGTCATCACGATCAACAAATCATAGGGGCAATTTTTAGAATTTTGCGGCATATATTTACACACGGATTGTTTCGCGCATGAAAATTATATGTTGCGCGTTCTAGAATCGGTAAACCAGGGAATCTCTTCATTTGCACTGAATCAGGCACCACTAGGAATATTGTGTATCCACAATTATTCGAAAATAAAACATGTACAACACATCCATTTACTATTCAATTTACACGTGGGTAGCAAAAAAACAACGCGTGGCAGGTTACAGCTTGTTCCATATATATTTGTAAAGGAATGGGGTTACGGAGTCAGGCTCGCAAACGGCTGAAACAGTTTACGATCCTAAAAAATAATTTATTCACATCTATTTTTACAGTGACGAGAGGGGGTATTATATCAGTCTACGAAATTTCTTGACCGGCTTACGATCTCAGAATTACTTAATTTCATATATATAAGAGAGTCAGGATATAAATCCAGTCCCGGAAAGTGTCATTCCAGTTCATGATCTCAAATTTCCTTTATTTCATATCTATTTTGAAAAAAGGTTGGTGATATGTAGTAAGTCGTGGGCATGGCTGAATCAGTTTACGAATTAAAAGTTTATTTATTTTTTTATCTATTTTTAAGAGCGACGGGATGATATGGAATCATTCCGAAATGGGGGTAGATCTTTACGATCTCATATTTACTTTATTTCATTTATTTATATATTTTTAAGACGTCGAGGAAGGAAATTTACATGTGGAATACGGACTATGCTTACATAATAACATTATTTAGAAAGTTATACTTAATATGGGAGGGATATATTTTTTAATATTTTGTACATAAACCTAACTGTTAAATAAATGAATAAAAATCTCACACATGGAATGCGGACCGTGCTGCAATAATAACTTAAATTTTAGAAAGCAATCATTAATATGGAAAAGAGGTGTGTATTTTATGTAAACTATTCGGTACGTTCACCTAACAGTTTATTAAATAAGAGACTTGCAATACGAACTGAGCTCAAATCATAAAGTTATGGGTTAAACAACATTTCTTAATCTAGAGGGGGTTAATTTTTTAAACTCATCTGTACTTTCATCTAACAAATTATATTTTTTGTAAAAAATCTGTGAAAGGGACTACGAATCGTTGTGAAATAATAACGTTACGGTTTCGAAGATATTCTAAATATAAGGGGAGAAGTTATTTTTAAAACTACTCCGTATTTTTATCTAATAATGTATTAAAAAAGAAACTGGTATACGAAATCCGTCCGTGCTGAAAAAATATGTATATATTTCTTTGAGAAATCTGCTTAGTCCTTATATATATATATATATATATATATATATATATATATATATATATATATATATATATATACATATAAATATTATTGAATAGCAAGGAATTATTCTGCTTTACAATGTTCCTTTTTATCTTCTACAATCTACGAATAGCCCTTTTTGTGTGTGTTTTTTTTTCTCGAAATTGTATATGTTGGATCAACAATCGCGAGCGCTTTCGAAAGAAGAACTTCTATCATCCTCAGGTGAATTGTAGAAAAAAATGTAAAAATAGCTTTATAATTTACTCATATATATATTATATATTATATGGAGAAATGCGCGCATGAAAAGTAATATTCTTAAGATTTTATTAAACCTGGAAAAGTAAAGGACAAGAAATTCAACCTGGAAAAGTAAAGAACAAGATATTCTAGTAAAGTAAAAAATAAGAATTTTTTAGACTTAACATATTGCAGCTAAAAATAAAATTTGAATATTGATAAATATTTTATTTATTATTTGCATATGTTGTTGTTTATTGTTGAGTTAGAAAGGGTGTCCGTCGCTGGATTGAACTTATTTCCCCAGTATTATTTGCATATATTTATGTAGTGAAAATTGTTTGAATAAAATTAATTCATTAGTTAGTTAGTAGATGGAATTAATAATTTTATAATTCACATAAAAATTAATAATTTTATTATATCATAATTAGGATCATTTAATTCTTTCTAAGTAATGTGTTCTATCATACTATATAACCTGTTTGAAATTTGATTGCGAACAGAATTAGTGGTGGGGGTTTGAATGTGTCTCGATTAATTCAATTTCGGACTTAAGCATATATTCAACAACTACCGTGGTTGAATGATATATATATATATATATATATATATATATATATATATATATATATATATATATATATATTGCCCCACTAGTCACGTGGTAATTTTTTACAAGTTAAGTGGGCGGACTTTATATATATATATATATATATATATATATATATATTAAACAGATGTATATATATATATATATATATATATATATATATATATATATATACATATACACACGCATATATACGTTATTAAACATCTATCCCCAAACATTTCAAAATGTTCTGGCTGCACTCATAATTAATAGTATTTATTTGAGGCTTCATTGTTTTAATGTACAATGCTTCGAGTATTCTTAGCCTATACACATTTTTCTCACTCTGCAATACTCTTGTATTTTCTACAATAATTCTTTGAAATTCCGAATATTTCCAGCCATATCCCTTCAGATGTTGTGATATGGAGCAAGAGTCAGAGAGGTGGCGAGTCAATCTTCGCGACCATGTGTTAGTTGTTGAACCAACATAGCTACTAATATTGAAGGTACACTCTCCTATTGGGCAGCTAAATTTGTAAACTACATTGGTCCATTTCAACAGGTCATTTTTTTGCGAAATATTTTTTTTATATAAAGGCTTGTTGTCTGTATTTTTTAATAATATATAATAAATGTATTTTTTAGTATTTTTGAGAGCCATATATCAACGAATTATATTTTTAAGAATACTCTCATCGATTTTTGAGTGTTTGTGTAACTGGTTACGGTAATATATATTAACAGGTTGATAATTTTCTTGAATATTACTAATTTGATCAAATTACTAATGGCTAATTTTATTTCTTTATCTACAAGAGAGTAAGAGAATTGATTATTTACTAATGTGACAGTTACGCCACCCGCGTGTCGTATTATGGTGGAACGCTCCCCGATCGTTGGTCTCCGTGTCTTCTTGATTAGAATGTCAGCGGCCAGTACCTGAAAGAGACTCGTCGAGCGTTTCTCGAATCATGCAAACAAATTAAAAAATACAAGTCGATATTTTTTTTTCTCATGCAAAATTCATTGTTTTTCATGAAAGGTTACAATCGTCGTTTCGCAATTCGCTATTAAGTTAGGGACTGGCCGTTTGTTAACTGCAAAGTTCTTTCTTTTTCGATAAAAACTAAATAGCTACGTGGCAGGGTCAATCGATGAGGCAGTCGGCTTTTTCGCTCGTCCGACCCCAGGTGAGCAGGTCTCTCTCTCTCTCTCTCTCTCTCTCTCTCTCTCTCTCTCTCTCTTTGTCACTGTGTGTCTTGCGCTCAAAACTCGCTGCTTATATTGTGGGGGCGGGAGCCATATATTCTTCCTGACCGTTTTCTTTTTTTCTCATTCGGCTCTTTATCTAATCAGGATGCGTGAACCGCTGTCACTCAAATCTTCACCAGGCGGCCTATGTCTAAAAAAGGGGATGTATTTTCTCCTTCTATTGGCAATCGAGTAGAATAGACGGACCCCCAATCAAAGCCAGCGTGTGCCTAATGGAATTTGACGGGCCATTAAACCCAGAATGGTCTCGTTCAATTAACTTTGAGGGATCATAAAAAATGAACCAAATCCAACTCCACAAAGGCCACGTGTCTTTACAATAGAGGCCACTTACCCACCAGGGAGCAGTCAACAATGGCCGCTTTGTAAATTGGAATTTCATTGGTATCCTTCCGCCATTCACGTACTTGGCGGTCGGCACTGGGCTATCATGGTCAATTAGCGTTTACCGCTTTCTCGGCCCAAAGAAGTATCCTTCACAAATACCATTCTGGCCCGATCTATCTTTTTCCCCCTTTTTATTTTTTTTTGTTTACAACTGGGTTTTTTAACCCTGTCGTCCGTCCCACCACCCCCTCTTTTCTCGGTCGCATGTTACCTCTGCCAGTGTCTATCCCGTTTGGTGCATTTAGCTTGCAGTTTACTGCACCTTCGAGCCTGTCTCAGTAACCCTTGTTTTATATTTTTTAATTCATTAAAAATATTTTTTCGGTAGGAAATCACCTCTGCGCGGTGTATAAAATTATTTGTTATATTCGTTTTGTTGCGGATTGGCCATTCACTTTTAAAATTTGAAATACAGGAATTAACGGATGTAGGTGTTTTAAAAACGGAGGTAATAAATCCATTGCTACTAGAATCAACGAGAACGTCTTAAATCGAGAGTTTATTATTAGTACTTAATCCATATGTAAAGTTAAGAACTGAATGATTCTGAAAGATACCTTTTAAATATTCTATTTCCTCTGTGCTATTGACAGGAATTAGTATATCGTCTACATATCGAACGTAAATAGAAAGTTTATCCCATATATTAAATACCTTGTTTTCTAGATCAGCCATATAAAAAATTGATAAATGTTGGTCCCAATACGGAACCCATTGCCCCGCAATCCACCTGTGTGTATATATTTTCCTGATGATCAAAGAATGGGATTTTGGTTGTACACATTACTAATTATTTTTTTAGGATTACTGAACTCATTTTAAGTGGAGAAATGGTCGGATTGTTATATATGTTCTTTATGACAATTTCAATGGTTTCGTTCACTGGTCTATTTGTAAACAGATTTAAGACATCTAAAGAGGCGGTGATTTTATTTTCGATTTTAGATACTTGTAGAATCTGCATAAGTTATTCCGTAGATTTTACACTGTATTTGCAAGGTAAATAGGGTGGGGTGAGTTCGTTGATTTTTTTAGTAAAGTTATATATTGGGGTTGTCACCTGTTTAATTATGGGACGAAGGGAAATTAGTTTTGTGTTTTTATGTTGTCATATAAATATCCAGGTTTATAATCTCCAATTATTAGGGGGAGTTTTAAATTATCTATTACATCGTTATTTGCGGAGATAAGTTTGTTAACTTGATCATTAACATACCTTTTTTTTTACTTTCTTAAATTTTCTGAGATCATCCAAAATTGATTGGAGTTTACAAAAATATTCAGTTTTATTAAGTAATACATACATATTGGTTTTATCCCCTTTTCTAATAATTAAATTTGGGTGTTTTTTTTTAGTTCATTTGCAGCCTTTTTTAAATTAGTGTTAGATGTTTTTAATCTATTTTTAATAGCCTCAGCCCTAAGCATATCCGTAATACCTGGATGTGTAGTAATTTTCTGTTCGTTTTCTAGGTTAACAAGATATTCATATAGGAGTTCAATTTCAGGATGTTTATTCTGGTAGTTTTAGCGCTAAATAAATGCTATTCAATAAAATTTGTCCCAATGAGAAAATACTGCATAAATATACATAATATATATATAAATATATATATACTCGGTTTTTTTTATTCAAAAGCTATGAACTAATGAATTCAACGAGGTTGTTAGAGTGTGCTCAATAAAAAGAGCTGATAATACTTGTTAATTGTTATATAAACATGGTCACAACCTGCTACTACAAATAGCCACTTGTTTCAATCAAAAAACAGATATAATCAGGCAGCTACTTGACTATTCAAAAGTTCAATGAATAATTGAACTTTTAAATAGTCAAGTCGCTGCCTGATGATATATGTTGTTTGATAGAAACAAGAGGATATTTGTAGCAGCAGGATGTGTCCATGTTTACATAACAATAAACACGTATGAATATATATATATATATATATATATATATATATATATATATATATATGTTGTCTAAAGAAGCTTCGAATAAAAATATGCAAAAATAAAAATAAATAATGCAGTTAAAATTCCCCGATGGAAAAAATATATTAAATTTAACCTATCGCAGACTAAGCACCTCCATAATTCGGCTTTTATAATGTGTATAATGACCAAAGGGAATTCATTTATATAAGGGAAACAGCGTTTACTAAAATTGTTAAATAGACTTTGCATTTTCCTAAGTCGATTTCGAAAACGTCTTTAATTTTAATGTAAAATAAAATACAATTTTTGTTGCCATCAACACCCTTTTTGAAGTCTTGGTTTTGCTTCCACAGTATATAAATGCTCAATTATGAAACATGATAATGCTGTAGCTTACTCCTTGAGTCAACTCTTTTTGACTTAAAATTCATCGGTATACGAAACGAAAACTTACTGAATTACACGAACTATATACATATATATATGTATGTATATATATATATATATATATATATATATATATATATATATATATATATATATATATTCTTATTGATCAGATTACCAAATAGTAAGAATAAACAGAAACTGTATATTTTTCCGAATGCGTGTATTTTCATTACGTTTACTTTTTCTGCTGAAGGTTCGTACACAGGATATTATTACCACACAAAATGCAGGATTACATCTATAAAATGTATACACAATCAATCAAAATCTCTTGATTACTTTTATTATTCATCGATGATAATAATACATAGACTCAGTTACCTCCGACATTTCGCTTTAAAAAATGTAATTTTTCCGAATTTTTACAATTTTGCATTTTTCTGATAAAAGTTCTATACAAATTTCCGCATCCATTTTTGTGGGTCGTTGTTGTTTATCTAGAAAATTTGCATGAAATATTGACAGCATTTAAATAATTTGAAAGTCAGTTATAATGCAAAATAGAATATTATTTTCATACAATAATATAATATCTCATAACTAATTGATTGTAAATAATCAATAAATTCTAGTAAACTTCTCTTCTTCAATTTTTTTCAGTTTCATAAAATAAAGTTCGAAATTAATTTAATTATTTCCCTCAGATTGGATGAAGTACTCAGATTGTATTTTAAATCAAGATCGACATTCAACACAAAATACATTTTAAATTAGGAAATTTCTCTCGCACATGTATTTTTTTACTTGTTTGCGTTCATACACACATTCACACACACACACACGCACACACACACACACACACACACATATATATATATATATATATATATATATATATATATATATATATATATATATATATATATATACAGTGGAAGCAAAATCAAGACTACAAAAAGGTGTTGATGGTAACAAAAAGTGTAGTTCATTTTACGTTACAATTGTTTCCATGTCCAGTCGAACAATTCCAAACATTATATCGTTTAAAATATTCCAAAACCAGCATTTAATCAGACTTCATGAATAAACCCACTTTTGACAATAGAGCATTTTGAAGAGAAAGAAAACATCCCATTAACGAGAAAAGTATGTGAGAAACATGAAATTAACTTCTGCGAATGAAGCAATGAAATTAATTGTTGCGAATAAACCAATGAAATTAATTGTTGCGAATGAACCAATGAAATTAATTGTTGCGAATGAACCAATGAAATCTATCACGACCGAGTACAAGTATAGTGCATACTTGAACTAAACCTGTAACGTCAGTTGTCAATTTATCAGTTATGTTGCCAATTATTTTTAAAACGACAATGCGCTTGCATTAGAATATAACAAAATGACACATGTATTCACTATGTTGAATTTATATCTTGTTTAATTTATTTTATTAGAATGTGCGAGGACAAATATTCATATATATATATATATATATATATATATATATATATATATATATATATATATTAAACCTGGCAACGTCGGGTATTTCAGCTGTTATTCTAATAAAAATACATTATTATAATTCATTTGTAGCGATATCCATTATTATGTATGTATGATTTATAGCATTGAACAAGAATAATACTGTGTTAGAATCATATATTTAAGAATGTTCTACATTATTTTCTTCTTATTCATTTTTTCCTCGGACATTTTCCTTCTTATTATGTACTCTTTCTTAACTTTAGCCACCTCCATATATTATATCAGAGAGGTGTTGATTTTTATAATCCACATATACACTTTGTGAATAAAGACTTTTTAATAATCTGTTTTATTTCCACAAAAATGTGTTAATATTTTTGTTTAAACATATATCTTGCATTAATAGAAAATATAATTACAAGTTTCGTTGGAAAATAAAGCGTATTATATTTATTATCATATACTTGTGCAGGGTGAATTATTAAGGGGTGATAATTTTATAAAGCCTTTTTGTATTCAGTAATTTAAATATATTCTACTCTGCCTTTTCTTCCTAATAATCCTGATTTACTGCTTCCTACGTTAGTTAAAATACTTCCTTATTTCAAAGACTAAAATGCACCGATTTATTATTGTGTGGCCTTAATATTTTTATATCAAGTTTATTTAAATCAATAAAATTTACAATATATTTTTTTGTTGAATGTCGATCGTGATTTAAAATACAATCTGAATATTTTATTCATCTGAGGGAATAATTAAACGCATACCAACAAGATTATAAAACACAGTTTGTATAAACAAATAGCTTTATATACAAAACAATGAAAATGTCCCCAGATTTGATTTAATGCCAGAAAATCGGAAAAAAAATCTAAACATAAACACTATAAAATAATTAATACAAAAACCATTTGGAAATAAGCTTTCATACGTCTTATGATTTCGATCAAATAAAACACAACAGTTATTTTTATATGAACATTTTTTTTTAAATTTTGCTTCAAGTTTCTAATCGGATTATCTAAGACAATGGCCATGTGATTTAATATATTTCAGGTTGCCTCAACTCGTTGTTCTTATATTTTATTATTTTGTACAATTTTAACTTAAGCAGAATATAATAACAGTGTGTGTATGAAGAAACGTTGGGCTAACAAAACTAATTCTTGAATGATTTCTAACAAAGTAAAATGGTATCGTATTACTGGACTAAAAATAAAATTAATAAAATAACTGATTCATTCATGATTGCAAAGCAAAAAAAAAACTGTTCTAAATTTTAGTTTAATTTACTTAAGACAGAACGTCTCTAGTTTTACACTGGTTTATACAGTTCTATAATAACATGCCTTAATACATAGAGTGATTGTTTTAGTAAGAATAAAAATAAAGCGTACCCTGACTTGGAAAATATATATAGCCCATAACTGTTGTATTCATTATATATCAATGTTTATCTCAAGGTTATTGTAAAAGGTGTATGTTTTTGGCGATAACTCATGTTTTCTTCGTGGTAAAAGCTCACTCCTAAGCGCAGGTTTTAACGAATGCATTCCTGCAATTTATATGAAAAACAGCTCAAGTTGCATACCGGGAGGATTTAAATGATCTTATATACAGTACTATATATTCTCAAATTGTTACCCGATCTGGTAATAAGCCAATTAAGGACGCATAACGTTATATATTGGACGACATCGTCATACGATTAGTATACATTTTTGTTATGATTTGTATGGAAGAGTATCGGGACATTATAAAAATATGCTGAAATAAATATATACTATAGAAATTGATTTATCATTACGTAGTCAGTCAGAATTATGCCTTTTTATTATGAACATGGTGTTAATCATAATGTTTTAGATATTTACGCAACTATACGTAGTAAAACAAATAAAATAAGCGTAAGCGTGCAAATAAATGTGGATATTAAAAAAATGCTACTGAAAATTACAAACATTGACAGTATTGTTAATCAATATATTAATTCTGTTAAAAAGTTTGGACACACAAAGAGCTTCCCATACGTAAATCCTGTAATATTTGATACTTCTAAGTGTTATTATATCAACTCTTATTTACTATGACCGAAGTCAGAAGAAATAACTATAGCATGTACAATTATTTAAATAGTACTGGATAACAAAAAATTGTTGTCACCGTGTTATTCTTCAGCTGAGTAAAGGCGACATTCATTCATTGAATTCCATAATCTCAATTGTATTTCTAAATAAAGTCAAGTTTTTACATATAAGCAGATGTATTTACTTTAATTATTTGTTAACATAGGCGCACGTGGGGAGCATTTTAGAAACAGGTTACTGAAGGTAAATACCCATGTGAATTTTTTTTTTATATTAGAAATATTTTCAGGTCGTATAGTTCTGAGTCATACTGCCGAAAGAATATCAGTTTGCACATTGAAATCTCTCGAATGTTAATTATCAGCATACACGGGAAAAAGACTGAGTTGTGCTGAAAGAATACGTAGCTTCTTAAAAATTAAATCTTATTAAAGATCCATTGGTAGCCCGGAAGAGCATACACTTTTCACACAGGCACATCAGGTTTGGGTCAAATAGGTAAAGCACTTAATCTATCATCACTGCCTAGCGTATTGAAATTGCTAATAATCACTTTAAACCAATACAAATTGTCGCGATCTTTATTGAATCTTAGTAAGTTATAATATTACTTTTTTCCTTTACATATGATTTGATATGCGACTTGCAGCGCAACTTCGCAAATTAAATTCCTCCAGTCTGTCCTTTCCTTTAGAAGGAAAGATCATTTTAACAAGATTGCATACTTTTTGGATTCTGGGCGTTGTTTCAAATATTATGCTAAGGTTTCGCATCTTGATAACAATGATTGCCTGTACAAAGTAACTGTAGTTCGATCTGATTTAGGAACATCACGAACATTGCCGGTGTTTTGGTGTTTTTTCACAGTCATTCTTTCTGTTTTCTCATCGCGTTTTTTTTTCAATCTTCGGCAGAGTTGGCGATTAGAAAAACTGAAACGTTAGAGATTAATGAGCGCCTGACGGCGATCACAAAGAGAAGGTAACCTCATACGAAATAAGTATTATGTATTATAATCTGGAACAATACCAATTACGATTATAGATGTGCTGTTGCCTAAACGGTGGGTATTTTAAGTAGGTTTTTATTATTTGTTTCTGCGGGGTTTCTTTTATCCTTCTCCGTTTGAAATTTATTTTTATATTGATAGGAACAGGAGCATACTTAAATTAAAATTAAAATATGAACAATAAAATCATAGGTGAGTATAATGTAGATTAAATCGTTACATGCAACTTAGTTTAAATTAGAGGTTTTAGAAAAATAACAAGTGTGGCTTATTTGGAGGCAATATACATACATAAATGTATATGTATATATATATATATATATATATATATATATATATATATATATATATATATATATGTGTGTGTGTGTGTGTGCGTGCGTGCGTGGGTTTGTGGGTGGGTGGGTATGGGTGTATGTCTTATGGAAATGTTTTTATACTTTAAACAGTGTTTTCTTTAAGGTAGTGATTTTTTTATATTTATCCATATCAGTATCTTTGCATCAATCTTTATTGCCGCATTTAATAGATTCCTATTTCTTACGTTTGTATCTGAGTATTTTTTTAATATTCATCTCATATCCGTAATAATATTAAGTCACTCCCATTTTCCTTTTAATTATTCTCGTACGCACCTTTCATATATTCATTCATCATTTATTCTGCCATGCCAGTTTTTTTATTTGTTATTTATTTGCTATATATTTTCGTCTTAATTTTTTTTATATCACACATCTTGCTACCACTCTTGATTTTGTCTCGCTGCGGCTCATTAAGAGACCCTCCCAACCTAACCTGTTCTAACAATCGAATAAGCGATTTTAATTCATTCTCATTCATTACCGTCAATTATCCAATCGTTTCCCAAGCCTCTAGGAAAACAAAGATGGCGATGGCGGTATACGGATTCCACAATGCGCATGCGGACCGTTTCAAGCAAGAAAACCAGTAAATAATTAAGTAAAGTCATTAATAAATAATTATATAAATAGGAAAGAAAATACAAAATATTTGCATGAAAGGAAAGAAGGGGATTACTGGAAAACGAGTGACGAGAAACGTTATCTTTAATATTAAAGCGCGATATGAGCAGAAACAATTTCAGTGAAAAAATATTAGAAAAATAATTAGTGCAGAATATACAGAGAAATGTGATAACAAGAAAAAATGATACAAATAACACTGTGTAAAAAGACAATACATGTGCGATAGAATTAAAGAATAGAAGAGAACTAAAGAGTGAGAGGGTAAAATACGAAGTAAACTAATAATAAATGTATCGTAATTAAAGAATACAACGAAATTAAAGCCGCAGTAAGTGAGACCTATTGTGACAAAAGAAGGAAAATCCCAATAAATAAAAACAACAAATCAGAATAAAGATGAAATACAAAAGAAAAATACAAAGAGACAGGAAAAATTGTGAGAAAGACAAATGAAACCGCGATAAAAACGTAATAAATTATAAAAATAATGTAAAATATATAAATGTAATAAACAATAAACAAAGTAAAATAAATATAAATCATATAAAGTAAAATTAAAAATATTAACACATTAAAAGATGAATATACAAATCGAAGATAAGATAATTAATATACGGAATGATTTATAAGTGCTTGAAATTGTTTACAAAATATTCTGCTAATGAGCATATTTTAAGGTACCCGTGCGTGCTACACACAGAATGATACAGTCTGTACACATTGATGTAATGTATATTGCACCTCGATATTTCTAATAACCATTCGATATTTTATTACATTTAGTTTCGCCATCTGTAAAATAAGCATTATACATTCCTTTGGTATTTCATGTTATTCTCTTTAATTCTGCGCGAATTCCGCAGGCTTAATTTAATTTTCAATATGAATTAATTTCACAGTTTGAATGTAATTTGATTTGGCGTGCCGCCGCTCATTGCAAATTAATTTTCGGTGGACGTACGCTGATATATTAAGGCAGTGTCTATCAGTGACTTGTATCGAAGGATGAACAAATATCGATTATCTTGTGTTGAAAAAGCAAAGAACAAATTTTCTTTTAGTATTTTCTTTAATACTTCCAGTAACATTTAAACGTGGAAGTCATTCCATGTTGATATTATGAGGTACCAAAAAAAAAACAATATTCTAAAAATTAAATTCATTTATTTCTAATAAATATATAATTACAGAGAACATTGAATGAAGACAGGGCAGCTTAATACTAAAAAAATACTATATAACTATATGAATATGAGTGTGAATATATATCATATAAGTTTTTTAGTATTTTTAAATCATGATTATTTAGTCAAACAGAGGAAATACCACCGGCTTGCTTCTCTTGATCTCGATTTGTTCTTTTGTGGTCTTGTGTTCTACGTTCTATTATGAGTGTAAAATAAAAACCATCGCCATGTTTTTTTTTCTTTTTTTAATCTTTTGGTTTGTTTTAAAGCGGATAGTAGTTAAAAAAAAACTGTTGAGTTAATTTATTATAGAATTCTATGAAAATCATTTAAAGATGTCACACGTTTCCCTTTGTTAAAGATTGTACTTTATCAGACTATGTTATTTAATTATACCATTCACCTACACACACACACACACACCCCCCCCCCCCACACACACACACACACACACACACACACACACATATATATATATATATATATATATATATATATATATATATATATATATATATATATATAGCTTGTGGGGGGGCTGGGAAATTAATTCATGGTGTGGCTAGGGCATAGGGATACATGGAGGGGGAAGGGGAATATACGAGTGTAGGAGGACGGTATTACTTTAAAATTTGAGTCTTAATGATATATATATATATATATATATATACATATATATATATATATATATATATATATATATATATATATATATATATATATGGTAAAATGGTAATTAGTAAATACTATTGCAGAGCAAATATATGTTTTATTTTTTATTACCGTTTTATCTGTTCAGTTACATGAGTTTCGGTTGCCGGACCATGATTACGATCCAGCATCCTCGTCAGTCCTTACAGAAATGGTTATAATTATTTGGAAGAACGATTTTAAAAGAAATACGAGAAAAAAAGAACGAGAGAATAAAAAAGAGAAAAAGGAAAGAGGGGAAGAGAAAATAAGAGGGGAATTAATTTATGGTGTGGCTAGGGCATAGGGATACATGGAGGGGGAACGGGAATATACGAGTGTAGGAGGACGGTATTACTTTAAAATTTGAGTCCTAATGATATATATATATATATATATATATATATATATATATATATATATATATATATATATATATATGGTAATTAGTAAATGCTATTGCAGTCCTTACATAAATGGGTATAATTATTTGGAAGAACGATTTTAAAAGAAATACGAGAAAAAAAGAACGAGAGAATAAAAAAGAGAAAAAAGAAAGAGGGGAAGAGAAAATCAGGGGGTGTAGTTCAACAATAATTAAGTGTTGAAGTTTAAAATACATTAGATTGTTGTGATAATAGCCAGTTCTGTAAGGTATGACGACCCTGCGGGATCGTAAATACGGTCCGCCAACCGAAACATATAAAACTGTAATAAAAAATAAAACGCATATTTGCTCTGCAAAAGTATTTACTAATTACCATTTTATCACATATATATATATATATATATATATATATATATATATATATATATATATATATATAACATCAGGACTCAAATTTGAAAGTAACCCACTCCTCCTACCCCCACATATTTCCCCTCCCCCTCCATGTATATCTATGCCCTCAGCCGCACCAGAAATTATCTTCCCAGACCACCCACAAGCTCCTTAAACTCCAAAACCAAAACATTACCGACATACCAATCACCTCCTCCCATCTTTCCCCCTTGTTCCCTTCCTCTCTTTTCCCCCGTTCACTGTTGCACTCTTTCATCCCATAACAACGAACATTTCTGTAAATCTCTGAGGAAGCTTCAGACGGCCAAAAAACGGCCGGGTAGCTGAACCAATAATGTAACTTAACAGAAAGATACGGTAATAAAAAATAAAACGTATATGTATACACACACACACACACACACACACACACACATATATATATATATATATACATATATATATATATATATATATATATATAGGCATTAATACGTATGAAGGCCAAGAGACCGCTCGAAGATAAGGGATGCAGAGTGTACAGTAAAAATTGGACAATATGATAATCGTTAGTAATATAAATTAGATAAATTTGTAACTTATATGGTACGGCTCCTCGAAAACTTATTTACGTTTTATTTGAGTACAATCATATTGTAGTTAGCTGGATAACGCTTAAACATAAGATACATTCTTAGGCGTAAGAAAGAAGCTTTGCTCAGGAATCTTCGTTTAGCTTGTTGCGGACCAGGATATAAATATCTTAACTCGCTGCAAAAGCAAATAATGAAACGAATGGAATGAAGGAAACAAAACTCAATTGCTGAATAAAATAAACATGTCGTTAAATGCTTTAGGTGTAACAACGTGTTCATTCATGCGATAACGAATGCATGCGTGTTAAAGAAAGGAATGAAGTTGAGGACGAGATATGGCCACTCACATGTAGAAAGGGAAATAGAAAGGGAGGGTTGGTCTCAGCAAAACAGTGCGTTCATGAGATTCGTCCACGTGGAAAAAGTCTTCAAACCAAGAGCTTGTGGACGCCGTACTTGCCTGGTTGACGAACCCAGGTAAAAAGAAAAGTTTAATATATATATACAGCTTCCCATGTGGGGGTACCAAATTGGTTAAAGGAAGATTTTTTCCAGCTGGCATTTAAGTAAAAATGCGCTTTCGTAAATAATTGAATTCATGCAAAATTGGCCGCTAAATCAAAAACGAACAATATATAAGTAAATCGCGATATATCCAGTTGTAAAAGCTCGATAAAACCAAAATGAAATAGAGCTTATAATAAGAACACATTGTTAATAAAACATGTAAAAACACCGCACACTCATGATTTCTATCATTCACACAAAGGAAGAGCGAAAATCATGTGCCTTTGAAAAAACATTATTGTGTTTTTCAAAATACTTTTCGTATTCATGCACGTACACACACGGAAAATAAATACAGAAAAGATATAAATATTTATATAGTTTTCGTATTGATTTTTTGTCCATACATACTTAAATACACACACACACACACACACATATATATATATATATATATATATATATATATATATATATATATATATATTAACATAGGCGCCTCAAATTTTCAAGGCCGATAGACCACTAAAGGATAAGGGTTAAAGAGTGTAGAGTAGTCAAAAGGACAATATAGTAATTGATAGTAATGGAAGTTCGGTAAATTTGTTAACTTAAGTGGAACGGCTCATCAGAGAATTGTTCACGTTGAACTTGAAGACAACCATATTATATACAGCTGGAAAGCAGGAAAACGGCAGACAATTCCACAGGCGTGCAGTTCTAAGAAAGAAGCTTTGATCATGGAATCTATGTTTAGGTTTAGGTACAGATGAAAAGTGGGGAAAATTATTGATAATATTTTCAGCTAGTCTAGTGTTTCTTGTGAAAGTTTGGCGAGGGGGTGCTATAGATTGAAGCTCAGTTGATCACTTTCCATGAAAATAACGATAAAGCAGAGACAAACTCGCAAAATTAATTTTAATAACTACATTTTATTTCAGTATTTAATTATGTATTTCTGTTGTATTAAATGCTAGCTTTTTTTTCTCTCGTTCATAAATGTTTATCTACCAAGTTGATCTTAAATATTGTATAATCAATCCATTACATTATCATTTTTAGTCCCCCACCCCTAATATTGATTATACAATATTTAAGTAAATTAACTTTAACTTTTGCAGCTAATTCTACCCTTTGCGACCAAGACCGCCAACCCCAAATATTTCCTCCTGTATCAGAAAACACGCTATGTGATATACGTATATCTGTACGTGATGTTGCGAAGCTAATCAAAAACCTTGATTCGAGTAAAGCAACTGGCCCTGATGGTATTCCAATTATAGTACTCAAAAAACTTCAACCTGAACTAGCGCCCATACTTACAAAACTGTTTAAACGTTGCCTTAAGGAGAATAGTTTCCCATCTCCCTGGAAAATCTCATCAGTATGCCCTGTATTTAAGAATTTAGGTGATCGCTCATCCCCCTCTCAGTACAGGTCAATAAGTCTCATGTGCGTCATGAGTAAGTTGCTAGAATCTGTGTTAAATACAGAAGTAATCAACCATCTCAACAAAAATAACCTTCTTAGTGACACTCAATATGGTTTCTGTTCTGCTAGATCTACAGCAGATGTCCTTACAGTTATATCGCATAGGATTAGCAAATCTTTCGATGGTGGCAATCTTTCTAGGGCAATTGCTCTTGACATATCTAAATCCTTTGATAGGGTATGGCATAAAGGTTTACTTCATAAGATCGCTAGCTATGGTATAGCTGGAAAAGTCTTCTCAATTATTAAATCATTTCTTTCTGATAGGTTCATAAGAGTAGTAGTTGAGGGGCAAAAATCAGAAACTCACAGTATTAATGCCGGTGCCCCTCAGGGATCAATCCTGGGCCCAACTCTTTTCCTGATCTACATTAATGATCTTCCAAATCATATCCTTACATCATTTGTAGACATTTATGCTGACGACACTACCATTTATGGTACCACATCTAAGACAGTAAACGACCAAGTTCTCTCCAATTCTCTCTCCTCTGATCTTGAGCACGTAGTACAATGGGGAAAGGAGTGGCTGGTTACTTTTAATGCATCTAAAACCAAGCTTCTCTCTTTACATCATGACCATTCTAATCCACATTTGTCATCAATTGAAATGAATGGCTCTCGTCTTCAGGAGGCCTGAAGTTTTGACAAGCTTCTGGGCTTGACCATTTCTCCTGATCTTAAATGGAACACGTATATCAAATCTGTTGCCAAGACCGCTGGAAAAATGGTGGGATCTTTCTATCGATCCGGTAGATATCTCACTGCTGATGCTATTCTCTATCTATATAAGAGCCAGGTACGTCCAAGGATGGAATACTGTTGCCACATCTGGGCAGGAGCTGCTAGAAAGGACTTTGCCTGCCTTGATAGAGTTCAAAATAGACTTCGTAGCCTCGTAGGAGATGTCCTTTTCTCCTCCTTGCAACCTCTATCTCACAGAAGAGATGTTGCAAGTTTGTCTCTGATGTATCGTTATTTTCATGGAAAGTGTTCAACTGAGCTTCAATCTATGGTCCCCCCTCGCCAAACTTTCACAAGAAACACTCGTCTAGCTGTAAACACTATCAATAGTTTCCCCCACTCTTTATCTGTGCCTAAACCTAAACGTAGATTCCATGAACACAGCTTCTTTCTTAGAACTGCACGCCTGTGGAATTGTCTTCCGTTTTCCTGCTTTCCGGCTGACTACAATATGGTTGTGTTCAAGTATAAAGTAAATAAGTTCTTGATGAGCCGTTCCATATAAGTTATTAAATTTACCAAATTTTCATTACTAATGATTACTATATTGACCAATTTCTACTGTACACTCTTTAACCCTTATCCTTTAGTGGCCTCTGGGCCTTGATTATGTGGTGATGCCTTTGTAAAAAAAAAAATCTTCTGTGAGGTAGAGGTTTCAGCGAAGAGAAAAGGGCATCTCCCACCAGGCCACGAAGTCTATTTTGAACCCTATCAAGGCAGGGCAAGTCTTTTCTAGCAGCTCCCCAATATGTGGCAGCAGTATTACATTCTTGGACGTATCTGGCTCTTAAATAGATAGAGAATTAAATCAACATATCTTGTACTGTTTCGTTAATCAAAATAAGTCACTACGACTAGACTAGCATATTTTCCTAGCCGTTAATTTAGCCTAATATAATGTTGATAATCGGCAGTTGAAATCATAGGGTCATGGGTCGGTGCTCGTTAATCTTTCATCAAATATCTATTAAATAAAACGGCCTTTCGTCGCTTTTACATCTCTAGTGTTGCTAGTTTGTTTACAAACAATCAAACAGCAAGTCTCGATTAATAGCTAAATAAGTAGCAGGTGAGATACCTTTGTTACGCTACTCAATATGATGAGTCGGGTATAATGTACATTCATCCAAATACTGTACTGTTTCTGTTTATCATTAGTTCAGCTCGACTCTCTTGCACGTAGAATATATATATATATATATATATATATATATATATATATATATATATATATATATATGTGTGTATATATATATATATATACATATATATATATATATATTTATATATATATAATGTGTGTATATATATATATACATATATATATGTATATATATACATATATATATATATATATATATATATATATATATATATATATATATATATATATATATATATATATATATATATATGGAAACAATATTTTGTCTAGGACAATACTAAAGATGTCGCACTTTGCTTTTAATATATAATAGTACGTCTAATCATTATTTTTCTTAATTTATATTGCGCAGCAAATTAAGTTATTCTACGTTTTTTCTAAGAATGTTTACTAAAGCGCATTTCCGGATTACATCATTCTCGGTTTAAGGTCTTACGTGCTAAACACTATGGCGTAATCATTAACAAAAAAATAGATGTATATTTTTACGTGTGAGTGAATAGAAACCCATTATAATATAAAAGTATTTCTAAATTATGTTTTAAAGTTTAACTCATATGGAACTCAGAAATCTGACCGAATTTACTAAAGATCACTTTATTTAATCTGACGGTGAGAAGCATGCTATTTTCCATGAATTTGAAATCGGCAGAATCCTGAGTAAATTTTAATTTTACATTGCGTTTTTATGAGAATATGATTAACCGTTTGTTTAATTTGTACTCGAATATAACATCAATATGAAAATATCCGTAAACAAAAACAAAAAAAAATAGGAAGTCAGGCATTTGTTCGTAATTATGCTTCACCCACACAATACATATTTGAAAATAGCTGTCCTTTCTTTATACACATTCAAATAAGAAAACATATCAATAGGTCAAACAAAGATCATTACGGAAATATTTCCCGATTTTAACTATTTTTGAGAAATATTTACCAGTGTGAATAAAAACAGTAAATTAGTCACACAGAATTCTAATTATACCAAATATTACTCCGTAATATGTTCTACCGTTTACTTAAACGTGCATATTATTGTATATATCCTATTTTTTTGTAAATTCATGTTAAACTCATCTGGATTAATTACGACACCATTCAATATCTCAGATTTTCTAGTATTATTATGCGTAAAAAATGCGTATTCATTAAGCATCGCAGTGCAATATGCACACTAAGTATTATTATTATAAGCGGTGTGAAATATCACTATCAATATCCTTAAAGACAAATTCAAACGTTTGCAAGGAACTTTCCTTTTCGATAAAATTGAATTCATATTCAAAATCGCTCGTCTCTCAATTATAATTTGTCTAATTGATTAGTTGTCTCAAACATGACATACCGTTTGGAAATGTAAACAGTAAATTACGCAATTATTGGTAAAGTGCACTGCGGTCATAAATTGTAACGGCGGATTTGTGCGGCCGCCCATCTGACGAGGCATGCTTATCCATCAACCTTTAATGTGAGAATTTAAACCGCGCTGTAACATGAGATACCACCGCCCGGCCGCACAACTCTAACAGTAGGGAAGTAATAAATTCATCAATTATAATGTAAAGTCGTCGTTTCTGAAGACGGAAGCTACTGTCGATTAGATGTTGTTAAGATATCATCTCAATTTGCGTAGACATAAGTTATTGTCCATGCGTTTCTATGTCAGCAAATTGTTCCGCATGATACCATACTAACGTATCAGAAACATTGCAGTTTTATATATATATGTGTATATATATATATATATATATATATATATATATATATATATATATATATGTGTGGGGGGGTATGTATATAACACTCACAAACACACACACATACATATATATATATATATATATATATATATATATATATATATATATATATATATATATATATATATCCTAATCAAGCCTCCCGCGAAAGTCGAATTTTACATTTCTTAATTTCTTATTTGTTTTTTTAATTTTTTTTACGCACATTTCCTCTTACATTTAATAATATTATTGCATTTCATTCCCGTTTCCTTGTATCTATTTGTGAATTTTTCCACGGATTTCTGCTTGTTGGATTGCTTTGGATCATCTTCCTCCTACGCGATTCCTTTGGGATTTTCTTGTGCGAATGGAAATTTAACTAAATTTCTTGGATTCTGTATTTTCGGATTTTATCGTCATTGGATACTTTACCCTTCATCAGACTATGCATTCACCTGCAATCAGTTTGTTATTCACCATGTTCACTCTTCTTGATTTTTTCGTATCAAGTAAAGTCTATGACTCACTTGAGTTTCATCAAATACTTTTGCAAGCAAAATCTGAACCTGCATTTTGCTTAATCCTACCCTCTGATGAGAAAGAAACAGTATTCTTTCGAAAATCCACGGATTATGGACTATCCACTTATTTACTGTCTCCTTTGTAAAATTAAATATATTTTTCACCTTTTTCAAATTGTTTCTTTAACTATTAGTTCTTATATATATATATATATATATATATATATATATGTATATATATACATATATATATATATGTATATATATATATATATATATATATATATATATATATATATCAGAACAGAAATACGCAAAATCAGTAAAATAATTCTCGAAAGAACATATGAACAAATCAAAATGGCCTATAAACTTCACACCTGGATAAATGCAACCGATACACTAAAACTGTTTTGAAACTTTGGAAACACACGTATAAAACGAAGATTGGGCTAGCACTTTTATGTCATCGTTTAACACATTCTTTGGAATAATTACACATCTAAACAGATTGGTTAGCCTAACTGATGTAAGTGATTTTTCGTGATTAAGAATGATTTGAAAATAAGGTCTGTTTGTAGACACGATCTTAATAGAAACGCTACTACAAACGATATTATTATTTTTTTATTAATACTACTACTACTACTACTACTAATAATAATAATAATTATAATTATAATAATAAATATATAAGTAATAATAATTAAAGTATTTTTATTAGTATTGAAAAAATAATGATGACGATAATCGGAATAATAATACTTAGTACAAAAATAACGATTAATGCATAAATAAAAATTACAGCACATAATATATGAAGTAATAATCATCTATAATGTAAATCTTACCTGTGTGTTTAAATGTGTGTATATATTTATGTTTAATTGACCTGCAAAAACTTTCGACGAATGCGATAGATCCTACCAGCATCAGTATCAGAAGTTCGACATCGTTGACGGCAAATATCGAAAATTTATCCAACACAGTTTAATTCTTTATCCTTAACTCGATCTTTTAGTACGCGGTAGGGGCGTTTTTTCGCTGTTTTTTTCTTTTTCAGTCATCGTCACCGTTGTATTAACTTTGGTAAATTCCAATGAGTTTTTGTTCAGCTCGCGTTATGAAGACAGATGCTAAGACGGCAGGTTTTCTTTTATTTGATTTTCTGACTTTGCGGAATGTGTTCGAGCTTACTACCATTTTTTTTTTCTCAAAACACAGCTCTCAACACTCAGGTAACGCCGGACGCCCAGGCAAGTCTATTATATAAGTCTCACCGTCTGTTTATATTTATGCATGTGTGTACATATGTATGCCTGCTAACCTAAAACTTTCAATGTAGGCGAATGTTTTTCACGGGATCAATATGATTTTTTTAGCTCGACTCTTCGGATGACAAATATCGAAAAATCAGCTTAAATATTAATTAATGCATACAAAACTGGGCACTTTTTTACAGAAAAATGTTGCTTTTTCGCCGATATTTTCGAATGTCCTCCTACTTTTCCGATTAAGTAGCCTTAATTTAAATATTCGTCACTTGTGCTCTATCGATCGCCGCCACAGCAAAAACTTTACGTTTTTTCACGTCCTTTTCCATCCTTGGCGGTACGGTTCGAGACTGCCTGCCTACTACCCCCTTCTTTTGGCTCAAAACAAACCTCAAACACCAGGTCAACGCCTGGCACTCATAAGACATAAATCTATCCTGTCTAGGTAAATGTATATATGTCTGTATGTTTTTTTGTATGCCGGTTTTAAACTTTCGACATAGGTTACGAATGTTAAGAAAATCGGTATCGTTTAAGTGTGAGGCTCTTTACACGGTAAATATCGCAACATTGCCTGAAAGCATTAATACCTTAACCCTAAACTGCCACTTTCCTACAGGAATTGGTCGAATTTTTGACGAAATTTCCGAAAGGAATCCCCTCTTTTCGATTGACTAACGCGAATTGAAACATTCGTAACTTCCGGTTTTGCGATAGCTGCAATCGTACAGAAACAATGTGTTCATGCCAGTTTTCTTCTTTCTTCGGTACACTGGTTCCAACCTTTCTCCCTTCTATATTCTTTTTTTTTTTGCTCAATACACAAGCACAACCACCGGTCAACGAGGGGCACCAGGCTAGTCTATCATATAAACCTCCCCTCTCTGTTTAAATTTATGCATGTATGTCTGCCTAAAACTTTCGGTTTTTCTCGAGATATGTGGAGTTTAATAGCGCAATGCTCCGAACGACAAATATCGAAAAATTGGCTTAAATTATTCATTCCTTGACTCTCAACTTTGCACATGTTAACAAGGAGGATCCCTTATTTTAGACGCTGTTCTCGAAATTCATCATCTCTTTCGGATTGGCTAGCCCTAATTTAAATATTCGCCATTACACGACTGCAATGACGCAACGGGAACAACGTCACGTTTTCGTCACGTTCTTTTCCTCCTTCGCGATGAGGTCCGAGCCAACCTGACTGCTACCACTATTTTTTCTTGCTCGACACACACCTCGAAACATCCAGGACATAGATGGACCCCAGAATATGTACATATATATATATATATATATATATATATATATATATATATATATATATGTATATATATATATATATATATATATTTATAGATAGATAGATATATAGATAGATATATAGGTGAATGTTTATGTGTGTGTCTGTGTGTCTGGTCTCGAATAGGCTCCTGTATGTTTGACTATCTAAAAAAAAGCTGAGTACATATAATGATAGAAGAGGTATTGTGACACAGGAATGGGTATGATGATCGGGCAGAACTGTGGTTCATTAAAATTGTGGGGTCTGCGTTCGCGACCGGTCTACAAAGTATGGAAGCAAAAAAATTTAAAAATTAAAATAAAACGTGTACAAGGGTTTGGATATAGATGTACATAAGAAGGCTTTGTATGTTTTAACTTCAATAGGAATAGTATTATAACATTGCGGGGACTGCGTTCGCGCCTGGACTCCATCGAAGTGGAACAGACACACACTTTAATAAAGACTTTCATATCTATCTGCGTAAGTATACTTTGATAATTATGTTTTTGTTTGAAGAAATAGGGTATAATAAAATCATGGGTGTTCGTTCGCACCTGATCTCATTAGAATGGATATATGCCACAAAGTTTGACAAGGTGTTTTTTTTTTAATATAGATCCACAGAATATTGTCATAAGTGTTTCAGTGTGAACAAGTATGGTATAATAAAAAATTGGTTTATCTATGTTATTTTTACTTTCATCATATGTTGCTTTGATTTCGATAACCCGAAATTCCAAGCTATCTCTTTCCAACCCTTTCATTTTCATAACACACCATACTTGCAGAAATCATGGTCCATTTTTTGTAGGCTGTTTTGAAACCAAGTCAACGACAGGTACTTTTGTTAGTGTATATATATATATATATATATATATACATATGTACTATGCACATATATACACATATATACACACATATATATATACATATATATATACACACACATATGTATATATATATATAATGTGAAGGGGTGGGATTGTATTGCCTGTCGGGTTTATCGGAGGTATTTACGTAGAGGGGGTACAAGTGTTTCCAGCTCGTCGGAAAAATACACCGTTAAATAATTGTAGAACAGGCAGAGGGATGCTACATTGCGTCGATCGGACTGAGGCTTAAACTTGGATGATAGTTCAGGACCTATTAGGTTGGCGTTTCTCTTTGAACCTTGTCTAGGAGCGAGAGACTCGTAGCAGATGCACCAGATAAACTATGACAACAATAGTTCATGCATGGGCGAATGGTGGCCTTATAGAGGTACAGGATACTTTCAGGGTCCAGTAGTTTTCTAGCACGATAGAGAGAACCTACCTTTTTCGCAGCGGTCCTGGTAATGCTCTCAATGTAATTATTCCAACTCATGTTTTCTTTGAACGTTAGGCGGAGAAGTTTAAAAGATGTGCATTCAGATAAAGAGTCTTTGACCATTGATATTGGTGGTACAGAAAGATTGTTGTGTTTTTTGAAGGAAACAAGGTTAGTCTTGGCAGCATTGAATGTGCCCATCCATTTTAGTCCCTATTCCACTACGGATCGGAGGTCGTCCTCTAGTTTTTCTGCCATTTCTTTAGATATGTGTTCATTTGTTTTCCTGTCCTGTATGTTATAGAGCGTGGTTTTATCAGCATATAAACCCATCTCACTGACAATTTTGTCAGGGAGGTCATTTATATATATTAGGAATAATAGAGGTCCAAGGATAGACCTGATATCATATTGTTTAGATCTACGTTCATCGAAGGCAACCTAGATTTTTCTCTTATCCAAGAAGGATCTAATTATGTTAAATATTCTACCAGTAATACCCTATGGACGGATTTTCCTGAGAAGTCCTTCATGTCATACCCTGTCGAAAGCCTTAGATATATCTAGAGCTACCACTCTACCCTCCACTGTTTGTCAATTGAATGGCATACACGCTCAGAGATTACAGTTAGAAAGTCTTCTGTGGAATGGCTTGCCTACATCCATATTGTTGGTCGTTAAGAAGTTTAGCATCTGTAAGGTGATTGAATAGAGCTAGGTAAATTATGGACTCAAATATTTTGGCAAAAAGTTGGAGGAGGCTAATGAGGCGGTAATTTACTGTGTCAGTTCCTCCGCCAGAAGCAGTTTTCCAACAGACAGGGAAGCAAGATTCATTAAGGCATGTGTTGGAGTGACTTGGAGCTACTTCGGCGGAACACTTTTTTCTATAGCACAGACGGGATGAGATCAGGTCAATATGCATTATATATCACGGAAAAATATCCTAGGATTAGGAAAAAAATGTTATCATATTAGGACGCGAACAACGTCAGATCTCCCTAAGGAGAGAGTTGCCTCACCGGCATTTGAACTGGGGCAACATTATGAAAATAACAAAGTGCATGTTATATCGAATGAATATTTTGTAAAACTGTCTTGAAGGTTACGTAGAAATAATTTAACCAAAAAAAATAACATATTTAGAATGGCGTATAATAGTACCGGATTTTAATGTTTGGCTTTGATAAACAAATATCACTGACGAAAAAGCAGGCAACTTTTGTCTACCTAGGTACACGCAGTAACAATTTTACTGATTTTATAAAATTAGTAAATTCAGTAAAAGGCAGACAGGATTGTCGGCAGGGAGATTAATAATAAAAAATGTCGCCAGGACGGTATCGGCTTTCAATCTATCTAATGTAAGAAAAGCCTTTCAATTTAAAATTGGCGGAACAATTCTAAGATCTGTTGTGCGTATTAAGTTTCCGTTGTAGCCTTCCTTTAAACTAGATCAAATGTTGAGCGTCTTATTTAATTGCTCGACTATTTTAACTCCATTGAATTGCGTTTGTGCTTTTTCTTGGGGTATGCCTTCCTATGTCAAATAAAAAAATATGTTTGTTTCGGATATGTTTATTAGTCGTTATATGTAAAGATACAAAAGAAAAGAAGGTTAATTACAACATAAAAATATGCCGATCACACTTAAATACTATTATGGAGATCAGAAAAAACATTCAAAAATAAACATTTAGTGCACTTGTCTATATGTATGGGATATATAAACACTTAAACTGGAATACACAATATTTTTGATATTCCGCAATCAAACATAATTAGGATATTACATTTTGTTTAGGACGGTTGGGAAAGTCTAGAAAATATTTTAAAAATTGCAATTAAATGTAGAAACATTAAACCTGCTAGTAAACTGACAAGGGTGCGTATAATCTAATGGATGAGCAAAGTTGCTAGTTAGATAGAGAATCTAAAATTTATCTCTAAACGAAGAATCATTAGAAAATTTCCAATGAAGTAAGATCATCAGTTTTATGCGTAATGTAAGAATTATACAAAATTGTGTATTATGTAGTTCACGTGATTAAATTGTAGGAAGTATTTTTAACGTTTCTCCTCACTTCTATAACGTATTTTATTAGAACATTATTTTGCATTCCGTATAAATATTTTTTTTTACTTGTAATTACATCAAGGTACAGGTAACATGACTTGAAACCGAAAGTATATAATTTAGATTTAGTAAGAATCGCTGAATTGCTTGTGAAGAAATCATGTAAGATCTTTTTTTTTAAAGATCGTTAAATATGCCCCTTGATTTATCTCTGTTTATTACGAACATATGCAATTTGAGATTCTTCACTTAGATGTAAGTATGTTTTGAGTGGAGACTATATTTCTTTCAAGAATGGCTTTGTCTATATTCGATCTGAGTAAGAAAAGGAACGTAGATCGCAGTTGTAGTTATTATCTGTTGATGACCATGAAGGAAATGCAATGATAGTGTTTGAAAAGTGGGGTTAGTTCTCGATATTCATATATTCTAGATATTAAGCGAACACCTATTTCTATCCATATGAATTGTGTTGTACGTTTTAAAATAGTTTTTGCAATAAAAACGTCAGAGTATATTGTAGTTTATTGACGGGAGATTAGATGATGCATATAATTTGTCTATTCATTCCTGGGTGTTAGTTGATATATAGGTTACAAGAAAAATACAGCATCTTTATTCATGTGGTTATGACTGATAGAACAATCACAATTTTTAATTGGAATACGTCTAAAAGGACTGGATGGACAATTGCTGGGTTGCTTTACTTTTCTTTTTATTTCATGTGATAATTTTCGGTGGTTACAAAGGTATTGTTGTGTAAGAAATTTGAAGGAAATTGAATTAATATTGTTGTGTTACTATGTGAGAATAAGCTTGTATT
The DNA here is from genome assembly GCF_053919585.1 of Euprymna scolopes. Lineage (NCBI taxonomy): Eukaryota > Metazoa > Mollusca > Cephalopoda > Sepiida > Sepiolidae > Euprymna > Euprymna scolopes. The sequence continues at coordinate 131,830,532 of NC_136492.1, read as the reverse complement.
GAAGTTTAAAATGGAGAAGTAAACTATCATTTTCCTATTGTACTTTTTAAACATTCATTTTGAATGCGCCACTGTTCATATAAAAGAACCTGCTGTTGACTAAACTGTAGCCATCGCTTTATTGCAGATTACAAAATAATCAATATTTCAGTAAATATAGGTTATAAAAAGCTGAAAATTACACCATCAAAGGACTATATTAAGGTGAGATAAATCCTAAAATTTCATCAAAATTCATGTCATATTTAAAAAGTTATGTTATTTTTTTAATATTCAATGAATTTTCACCGTCCACCGCTTTATTGCAGGTCTCATAAAAATCCAAAAAAGGACGTTTAACAGCTACCGAGAAGCAGAGGATTATTGCAGAACTAGCAGAAGGACTCTCGATCATAAATTTATCCACAGAACTAAAAAGGGATCCCCGAACTTTAGCTACATTCGTCAAGAACCCCAACATCAAGTCCAGGAAAGATAAGGGCACAAGGAGGAACCTTTCTGATCGGGATCTTCGAAAAATTCGTAGAGAGATTGAGCGCAACACAAACAGCACCAGTGCAACAAGTTTTACGAGGGCTAGAGTCATACCAAGGTCCAGACAAGCCCGATGCAATGTACTGAATGAAATGGCAAGGAACATCAATCCTATTCCAAGGCCTCCATTGAGCCAAACCCACAAAGAAAAACGTGAATATGTGAAAATGGATTGCCAAAATGTTCTGTTTACAGATGAGGTTCGTGCTACCCTTGATGGACCGGACGGATGGGCCAAGGTTTGGAATCCAAATGGAACTCTAACGCCTTATAGATTTCGTAACAAACAGGGAGGTGGAGGTATAATGTTTTGGGCGGGAATTATTGGTGATAAGCTATGTGGACCATTCCGAGTGCCAGAAGGTGGCAAGCTCACCAGCAATGCCTACACTGCCTTTCTAAATGAGAATTTGTTTCCATGGCTAGATGATCTTCCCTTGTCACATCGTTTTAAGATTATTTTTATGCATGACAATGCCCCATCTCCTGCTGCTAAGGCAACTACATCCTTCCTTGGATCTCAGGGCTTTGTTGGAGAAACCCTCATGTCCTGGACACCGTGTTCTCCGGACCTTAACCCCATCGAACACGTATGGTCAATATTGAAACGAGGAGTTTATGAGGGAGGAGATCAGTTTTCTTCGAAGGATGCCCTTTGGAACAAAATAGTCGACGTTGCCAGAACCATTACTCTATCTCAGATCAAACAATTGACCTCCTCGGTGGACAAAAGGTTGTTGTAATGTAATTTCAAAACATGGGGGATATGTGGACAAATAATTCGTTTGTTTGACACTTAGCCCTCGGGATGTGCCTTTGTTTTTGTTAATTTCCCCCAGAAAATGTGTTCAATATAAATTCATGATGTTTTGGTATTGTTTTATTGAGCGAAAACTTTATCTTAGAAGACTTGCAATAAAGCGATGGACGGTGAAAATTTCTTGAATATTAAGAAAAATAACATAACTTTTTAAATATGACATGAATGTTTATGAAATTTTAGGATTTAGCTTGCCTTAATACAGTCCTTGGATGGTGTAATTTTCAGCTTTTTATAATTCATATTTACTGAAATATTGATTATTTTGTAATCTGCAATAAAGCGATGGACACAGTTTATGTATGTCGGTTCTTTTGGCTTGTTTGGTAATAAAACTCTTAAAAGTCACTTGTGATTTTAGGATGTGTAATGTGTAAACTTATATGAAAAATCCGTGTCCCTTATGTCACCGGAATATTTTGGTTATCTATTATTGATACTTGTCGAAGAGTTTCTGATGAATACAATTATCTAAAACCACATCCAGTAACGTATTTATATTTTGAAATTTGCGCTTCATAAATTTGTTTTATATTTCGTAGCTGAAGATATTTCGACCCTCAATTTTACAGTTTCCTGGTGTTATATTTCAGAGATACAAAAATCTGTCGAGTTGCTCGAAAGATGTGCAATTTTTGAGAGAATCTGTACCTTGGAACACAATGTTGGCTACTCGCTGTGCAAACATATTTTTATTGATAGTAATAGTGAGTCTAAACTTGTTGTAAGTTGCTATAAAATCGATTACACATTTAAGATTCTTTTCTTTCAAATGGAATAGGGATTTGTTTACATCTATGAATAGTAATAGAAAATAGATTAATTTCCATCTTCGTAGTAGAGCTTTGTGAATGTTGGAAATTCTCAAAATACCCGAATTTAGAAAAAAATTATATGCATAACCATTCATTAGTATGCGGATATAGATAATTTCCCATGATGTAAAAAGGGCAATCTAAGGGTAATTACAAAATGTTTTCAATCACGTTTTTTAATGACGGTTACTATTAATGCATCCACAGATGCTTAGGTATCAGAGTTCTCCCGACATCTTACAGATTAGAGGGAACATTAATGCTAGTATATGTTTCTTTAGAGTGTTGAAAACCTCATAAAGGATAATATCAGTCCTGGAGAGATCCTCTACTTTCATTAGCTTGGTGGCAATCGAATACTCATGCAGCATCCATCCAGAATATGTCTGAGAACACTAAAAAATGGTGTCATCAGTAACGATTTGTTTTATAATATCTGACGTGATTATTTTAACACTCCATCATATAAAAGGAAGGTTCCGGAAATATAGTCTCGTATATTTGTTTAGTTATTAAAAAACTGAAACGTAATTATAAGTCAGTTGTATTATGTAATTTTGTAGGCATTTCTTTAAGATTCGCAAATCTATACATTTTTGGAAAGGATACAATCTTAGTAATAAGAAAAACTATTTTTATATTTACCCAGCTTAGCATAGAGCTGCCATATTTGAATTTACAAAGTACCTACCGGAAAATGTAAGTTTCATTATGTAATTGTGTATGGATATTTGGAATATTTGCAAATATATACAAGTTTTTGAATAGCTATTGTCCAAGTAATCAGTAAATCATCGTTGTATTTGCCCAGATGTGCATATGACCGCCATTTTCCAATTTCAAAATGCCGGCTGTAAAATATTCAATTTGCAACTTAACATCCGAGCCAATCTCTCAGCTTCTTAATCAAAGCTGTTTTTATGAAGATGTTTTAACGGCAAATTTTGGATGTTTGTGTAACCGTCTAAAACATAACATAGTCTATGCATCAGCATCACCATAATAATTTTCCTGAATAACATATTGGGGGTCTACATTATTCTGGTACTGGCTGCTGAACTGACACATGTCAGTACACCTAAAACCTTTGCCCTACAGGAACATCTGCCAGAAACCTTTGTCCTAAAGAAACATCTGAGAGAAGTACAGTCAGATTGTCATTGACATGGAACCCTCTCAAGGATGGCCTTAGCGGCTTGGAGGAACTATGTGGTCTTTGGTTTCAGCATGCAATTCAATAGTTAGATTTACCCAGGCTGCAGGGAATCCAGCTTTGGCATCTGCAGAGTAAGAGAATCTTGTGTTCATGCCATTGCTTTGGGCATAGAAATGGGTTGCTTCTAAGCTCGAGTTTTTTGGTAGGGAGCCAATCATTTATTTCCATATGATTGCAAAACATCGCAGTTCAGGAATTGTCTTGATGTTGATACGTTTTGGGGAATAAGCTATACATACGAAGGACTTCAGTTTTTACAGCTTTCCTTCTGAAATTTCTGCTTCATCTATAAGTCTATCTGACTTGATAGTGAATAGTAGTTTTTCTGTGTCTTCGTTCATCTCGCTTTGTACTTTTCAGAGTATCTGCCTTGTATATGTCAAAATCGAGGAGTATTTCAACATAATCTGATGTGAGTTGCATCACTGCGTCATTGAAGCAGCTATTCAGATATTTGACTTCCACTACCCTCATTGGTTTCTGGCTACACCTCTGCACAAGCACTGTGCCATCCACAAGTGCTATCCTCTGACTTGGCTGATCAGTAGATGTGGAGTAAAACAATTCTGTATGGGTGCGGTAGAATTTCCAACTTAAGGTGACTGGTCTTCGTGGTGAATGCCTCACTTGTAAAGTTCTCAAGTAGATGGATAAACTTAGATTGGCCTGGCATGGTAGAACTGCCCCAGAAGGAGCAAACATTGTCCGTTGTGTCAAGGGTAATTTTGGTTTCCTATGGAATATTTCTGGTTGATGTCTCGGATTGACGTGAATCATACCATCAGCAATCCTCTAGATCCACAATATCATCTCTGAGTGTTACTGTGATATTCTTGTTACGAGAAAGGAACGTTTCTTGTTCTCTTTCATTAAAGGAGCCCAAGCGCTGACATCAACATTGATCCGCTTTGATACATAATCAGTAAACAAATGTTGTTCAGTGATGTAAACATTAAAGATGTGTGGTACATACCCATCTCAGATACAGATATCAGTTATCACATTGAAGAAGTCACCCTCTTTATTCTTAAAGCGTTTTCCATGGCTGAGTATGGAATCCCTGATCTTATCGATTGTACTATGCACCCTTTTGACTGCACTTGGTCTGAGTTTATGAGGCCCTAATATTCTGTCAGCGTCCATGTGAAACTGATTCTTAAATGCATTTAACAGACGTTTCGAGTAAGGTAAAATAACCAGTGAGGAAAATTATTGATAGTAGTTTTAGCTACACGGGTGATTTCAGGACGGCTTGGCGAGGTGGGACAATAGATCGGAGTTCAAACGAACACTTGACGTTGAAATAACGATAAAACAAAGATAGGGCCGCAAAGTCTCTTCTGTTGGAGAGAGGTTGATTAGAAGAGAAAAGGACACCCGCTACTAAGCTACAAATTCTATTTTGCACTCTGTCAAGGCAGCATAAGATATTACTAGCAGCTCCTACCCAGAGGTTGCAAGACAATTGCGACGGTTACACAAACATCCAACGTACTTTGCTTTTATATAGATAAAAAATCGCCTCAAAGAACGGTAGAAGGATCCCACCATTTTTCCAGCGAGAAAAGATTAACAAAATCTTATTACGCGGGTATAATAAAGATATGAAAATAACATATTTTAAAAGAAAGTACAATGAGTAGTTAAAAAAGTGCAGACGTAGTTGCTAGATAGAGCAGGGGTAAAGAAGTTAACAAATATTTGATCCAGTGAGGAGCGAGGTTATTCGATATATAGGTTGTGGTTTTGTAAATATTGGGCAAGAGAAAATCAAATGGCAATGATAGTAGGAATAAAAAATTCGGTGACTAATCATTATCTAAGAGGGGTGTGGGATGGCCTGCGGAAATCATATGGTATTCATATTTGAATAATATTTTGTGCTTATATTGCCTAACGATTTCTTCTTTTTATGTTAATCACGTTAAGGTTGCACCCATTGTAGTTATATATCTTTGCAAAGGAAACTATATAGACAGCCCGGATATTAAGATGTGATTTTCTTTTGGAGATTCTACCCTTCAAAGGGCACTGAATATTATTGGGATTCGCGTTTCAAAAAAGGTATTTTAACGTGGCTGTTTCTATAGAATCATTATTTGAGAAAACGTCGATGTAATTTACAATGCGATTTTCCATAAACATAAAACGCAATCCTTTATAAGTATGGATATTTTCTGTCGTACAATTGAACGTGGATGATTTTTTTTTTACAGTGATCACAACTTTATCAAGGCCCGGAAGCAACTCAGGGATAAATGTTATTGCAAGTACATTACGTTAGTGTGGCGATTTGATGAAGTGTTTACTTAAAGGGGCAGTTCATTAGGAATTTGTAAACGTTGGACTTGAAGACATCCAAGTTGTAGTCCGGTGGGAAGCAGGCAGACGGAACAGAAATAGGTGAGTTCGATAGTAATTATAAGTTGTTCTTATGAGGTATAAAAAGAATGGGAGGAAATAGAATTAATTAATCATTGAGGTTATTTTTTATGGGGGGCTGATCTATTGGATTGACTAGTATGTTATGTCCTAATATAGGATTGGTTCGTTATTGGGTCCCAATCGGGTATGATAGAAGGTTGTTATGTTTGAACGTGATTCCAGAATTGTATATGAATATAAAAAAAAATCTAAGTGCAAGTATTCAATATGGGATATATATATATATATATATATATATATATATATATATATATATATATATATATATATATATATATATATATATATATATATGTTTGTCAGATAATGGCATATCGTACCATGTAACCCAGTACAACCTGGCGATGGTCGGGTCATCGGTGACTAAACTGGTTCCCTCACCAGACTTGTTTGGTGAGGAGGGTTGATAGTCTCCCTGAAGGATTAAAAACAAGACCTTCCAAAAGGCGAATGAACCATTTTCAGGGTCAACGGCCAACTAGCAACCTTTCTCGGCGAAGCAACTCTCTTATTTAAAAAGCATAAAATGGGAGACTAGTACCAGCGTTGAGCTTGTCTGCAGTTTAACTTGTTGCTGGTTATCTTGTTGGATCTCAACATTTTGAACCGAGAGAAAGACTTTTTTATTATTATTACATTTTTCCCCAAACAAGGCACATTGCCACTTTGTTGTAGGCGGTTACTATCGGGGGCATAAGCCTCAGGGGTACCGTGTAGGAAGTTGGGCAACAAGATGTGGGATCACGTTGCAGTTGAACTTCTGTATGTCAGTTCAGTCGGGGAAGTAGAGACCCGAGAGCTAATTCCAGAGTCTAGTTGTTCTGGGGAAAAACTGGAGTAGAAGGCTCTCTTGCATCTAGGGATCTCTACTTTGAAGGAGTGGGATTAAGCTGCTTGTTGGGTTTGTCGGGGCGTATTTACGTCGCGGGGGCACAAGTGATTGCAGTTCGTCAGACGATTCTCCGTTAAAGTACTTGTAGAACAGGCAGAGGGTACAACATTTCGTTGATGTGACAGGGGCTGATTTTAGCTGACAGTAAAGGACCTATTAGATTGGCGACTCTCTTTTGGACCTTGTCTAGGAGCGAGAGACTAGAGGCAGATGCACCAGCCCAAATATGACAGCAATACTCCATACATGGGACAATGGTGGCTTTATAGGAAATTTCAGGCATTAGCAGGGTAGAGAGACCCCCTTCTTCGCAGCGGCCCTGGCAATGTTCTCAATGTAATTGTTCCAACTCATGTTTCCTGTGAACGTTAGGCCGAGGAGTTTAAAAGGTGTACTTTCAGATAAAAAGTCATTGGGCATTCCTATTGGCGGTAAGGAAGGGTGCTTGTAATTATTCAAGGAAACAAATTTAGTCTTGGCAGCATTGAATGTGCCCATAAAGTTTTGTCCCCATTCCACTACGGATCGGAGGTCATCCTCTAGTGTTTCTGCCATTTCTTTAGATATGTGATCATTTGTTTTCCTACCGTGTCTGTTATAGAGCGTGGTGTCGTCAGCATATATATCCATCTCACAGGCAATTGCGTCAGAAAGGTCATTAATGACTATTAAGGATAGCAGAGGTCAAAGGATAGGCCCTGAGCAACTCCCGCATCTATACCATGTTGATTAGATGTACGACCGAAAAGGACAACCTGGATTTTTCTCTTATACAAGAAGGATCTAATTATGTGATGTATTCTTCCAATGATACGGTATGATCTGATTTTCTTGAGAAGACCCTCATGCCATACCCTGTCAAAAGCCTTAGATATATCTAGAGCTACCGCTCTACCCTCCCCTACTTTGTCAAATGACTGCTATACCCGTTCTGAGATGACATTTAGGATGTCTGCTGTGGAACTGCCTTGCCTAAATCCATATTGTTCGTCAGTCAGAAGTTTTGCATCTGTAAGGTGATGAACTAGAGTTTGGTAAATTTAGGTCTCAAATATTTTGGTGAAAAGTGGGAGGAGGCTAATGGGGCGATAATTTACTGAATCAGTTCTCTCCCCAGGATTCTTGAAAAACTGGCACTACATCATCAGTTTGCCAGCAGGCTGGAAAGCAAGATTCATTAAGGCATTGGTTGTAAAGTTTAGAAAGAACTGGAGCACTTTTTTAATAGCACAGTCGGGATGAGATCAGGTGCACTTTCTTTTGCAGTGTCAAGATCTCTTTGATAGCATGTACCTGAGCAGGGTTTTTTTTTACAGTGATCACCACTTAACAAGGCCCGGAACCCACTCAGGGATAAGGGTTATTGCAAGTACATTAAGTAAGTGAGGAGATTTGCTGAAGTGTTTACTTAAGAGGGCGGTTCATTAGGAATTTGTTAGCATTGGACTTAAAGACATCCAAATTGTAGTCCGGAGGGAAGCAGGCAGACGGAACAGAGTTCCACAGACGTGCAGTTCTAAGAAAGAAGCTTTGTTTATGGAATCCGCGTTTTGATTTAGGCACAGATATAGAGTGGGGGAAATTTTTCACAGTGGATTCAGCTAGACGTGGGTTTCTCGTGAAAGATTGGCGAGGGGGGACCAGAGATTGGAGTTCAGACGAGCATCTGCCATGGAAATAACGATAAAACAAGGACAGGCTCGCAACGTCTCTTCTGTGGGAGAGAGGTTGCAGGGTAGAGAAAAGGACATCCCCCACTAAGCCACGAAGTCTATTTTGTACTCTGTCAAGGCAGGATAGGCTGTTTTTAGCAGCTCCTGCCAAGATATGGCAACAGTATTCCATCCTTGGACGTACTTGGCTTTTATATAGATAGAGATGATTTTCAGATCGTCTGTTGTGTCGTCTGTCCGCAAAGGAAAGTCAGGGAGGAGGTAGTTTGCTGTCGTACAAAACTAAGACCCTGTAACATAATCTGTGTATAGATACTTACTCAGGCATTTGTCTATTAACATGATCCTGTGGCGATGGAAGTAATTTTTGGGTTCATGGATTTCAAGTGTCTGAGGGAGTGGAACTCGGCTGACAAGACGTTGCAATCATCAGCATGGTATATACATATATATATATATATATATATATATATATATATATATATATATATTCACTATTACGACACAATCGCGTGACACGCCGGTTTTCGTCAGATCACCAGAGTTAAGGAACCTTCAGCCTGGTTAGTAGCCAATGGCTGACCATTTGACAATTCTAGGCGCTGTATGTGCTCTCCGTTTGTCTTGGTCTTTGTTTTCAAGTTGACTTGTACAAAGACTTCACTTGCCACTGGTATTTTACAAGGTTCACTCGGGACAGGTGTGGTTTGAGATTGCGCACTTCCTACCACAAAAAAAATATCATGCGCAGGCACGGCTTAGTGGGTATCCATAGTTTGATAAAAAGCTTGAATGAGCCTCATGCACATTTTTACTGGTTTTAGAAAAAATAATAATTTTCTTGATATTATTTTAAAACATATATCTGTAAATCATATTTGCACTATCACATATACTGAGTTATTATCGTTTTGGGCGAGCGTGCCTTATCAATTAGGCCTCCTTAAAATATTTTACAAAACTTGATAACCCAGCATTCTTTAATCTGTGTTCCTATACGCCTCATAATTCATATATATATATATATATATATATATATATATATATATATATATATATATATATATATATATATATATATATATATATATATATATATATATACATATATATACATACATATTTATGTAAGACAAAATATAGCATCCAGCTTCTAAAATATTATAATTTCTCTAAAAATAATATGGAAATGGCATAAGTTTTCTATAGAGATACCGTCGATATATCATGAAGATACTACCTGTATTCACTAACAAGTTTATGTTTTGACGATCAAAATTTAAAACTTGCTTGCAAAAATTCCAAGTAAAAAGCATATCTATTATAAAAATGTGTTGCATTCACGTTATGTAGAGTCCGTGGTATTATATTCGAATGTCATTATTTATATTTCAGAGTACTACGAGTTAACCAAGTTCTAGCTGGTTGTTGCATTCAGATTTACATCAATGTGGGCAGCTGTCAGATGATAACTAAATTTTAGTATCGATAATCTTATTTTGGATGAATAAAGTAAAGGATTTTCTATGACACTCTAAATATTATTAAATGCGTAGGAGATGCTTATATATATTGTATATATATATATATATATATATATATATATATATATATACACACGTTTATGTATATAATATATAAACGCGTATATGTATACATATGTATGTATATGCATATATTTTAATAAATACACATGCAGACATATATCAGTATGTGTACATATGTATAAATATATGTATGTGTGTATGTAGGTGTGTTTTACTAATATCGATTTCAACAGGGCATTATTCGTTTGTATTTCTCTAAATCGCATTGTTTGTGTCTCCTCTAATGTATATTTTGTCATGGAGCCAGATATTTCACTATTGGGCATAATAACCCCAGTTAATACAGTAATGCAACGCAAGGTGAAGTATAAATAAAAATTCGGATAATGTGCAGGAACATTTATAAAGACGATGTCCCTCATTTACAGTGTCTTGTCACTAGGTTATGCCCTTGGCTTTCTCTCTTCTAAAACCCTTACCCTTTCTTCCATTATTGATATACTTCACGATAACGTTTTTTCTTGTTTTGTTTGTTTTGGTAACAAACCGACTTGTCGGATCACGAGGTGAGGAATATTGTAAATTAAGAAGATAAACACAAGGAATAAATGTCTGCGGAGTTCGAAAATAGGTTTTGGATTAATAAATTGGTTGTCAAGGCAGATGGAGATGTATGGAAATGTTATTAAAACAAATCGGATAGTAAGATTTGCAATGTATACATATAACTGAACTAGGATTTAGTTAGGTGTTTCCTCCCAAAACATGCCAAGGTGTAATATGAGAAGAATTTTATTATTCTCAGGGAGTTTCTTATTTCTATCCCCTTTTATTGGAATTAATCAATGTTGTTCTTAACATAAATATGCCACCGATTAATTGTTTTGTGCAAACACAGTTAAATAATATATATATATATATATATATATATATATATATATATATACATATATATACATATATATACATATATACATATATATATATATATATATTGTTTCGTTTTTTTTACATAGGCGTCACCAATAATCAAGGCCGATAGAACCACTCAAGGATCAGGGTTAAAGAGTGTAGAGTAGTCAAAAGGACAATATAGACATCGATAGTTATGGAAGTTCGGTAAATTTGTTAACTTAAGTGGAACGGCTCATCAGAATCTTGTTCACGTTGGACTTGAAGACAACCATTTTATAGAAAACTGGAAAGCAGGAAAACGGAAGACAATTCCACAGGCGTGCAGTTCGAAGACAGAAGATTTGATCACGGGATCTATGATTATGTTTAGGCACAGATAAATAGTGTGGAAAATTATTGATAATGTTTTCAGCTAGTCTAGTGTTTCTGGTGAAAGTTTAGCGAGGGTGGGGCCATGGATTAAAGCTCAGTTGAACACTTTCCATGAAAATAACGATAAAGAGACAAACTCGCAACATCTCTTCTGTGAGATAGAGGTTGCAGCGAAGAGAAAAGGACATCTCCCACCAGGCCACGAAATCTATTTTGAACCCTATCAAGGCAGGACATGTCTTTTCTAGCAGCTCCTGCCCATATGTGGCAACAGTATCCCATCCTTAAACGTATCTGGCTCTTATATAGATAGATAATTGCATATGCAGTGAGGTATCTACTTCATCGATTTAAGGATCCGACCATTTTTCACTCGGCCTTGACAACAGATTTGATGTACGTATTCCATTTAAGATCAGGAGTAATGGTCAAGCCCAGAAGCCTGTCAAAACTTGAGGCCTCCCCAAGACGAGATCCATTCATTTTAATTGATGCCAGATGGGGATCAGAACGTTTATGATGTAAATATAGAAGCTTGGTTTTAGATGCATTAAAAGTAACCAGCCACTCCTTTCCCTATTGTACAACGTGATCAAGATCAGAGGAGAGAGAATCGGAGAGAACTTGGTCGTTTACTGTCTTAGATGTGCTACCATAGATGGTAGTGTCATCAGCAAAAATGTCTACGAATGAGGTAAGGATGTGATTTGGAAGATCATTAATGTAGATCTGGAAAAAGGTTGGGCCCAGGATGGACCCCTGAGGGACTCCAGCATTTATACTGTGAGATTCTGATGTTTGCCCATGAACTGCTACTCTTATGAACCTATCAGAGAGAAATGATTTAATAAGTGAGAAGACAGTTCCAGCTATATCATAGCTGGAGATCTTGTGAAGTAAACCTTTATGTCATACCCTATCAAAAGCCTGTGATATGTCAAGAGCAATTGCCATAGAAAGGTTGTCTCTGTCGAGAGATTCGCTAATCCTATGAGATATAACTGTAAGCACATCTGTAAGCATATATATATACATATACATTTGTACATATATTATATATAATGCATATATATATATATATATGTAGAAATCTATATTTTAATATATGGATATGTCTGTAGGTGTAAAGGCTTTCGCGAGTAAGTAATTACTGTGTTGCCAGCTATCAGATCTCTGCCAATAAAATGCAATTTTGAGAAGACATTTATGTCAGAGATGTTTATTTAACACTTGTATCAGTTATTCTCTCGGAATATTTTTTCATATTGATAATGCCAGTTTTCTCACTGATTTGAATCGCGTAATAATCTCTGTTGAATCACGTACTCATCTCTGCTTGCCACATTTTGAACTAATTTTTATATATTCAATTGATAATGGTAATGCAGAAGAAAATAATAGCGAAATTCAACAACTACGCTTTTAATTTTACTCGTTTTACCCGATCAAAATTTTGGTTCGCTCAAATTTACTTATATATAGAACGGTTTATGTATTTGATTTTACGTTTTTCGATCAACAGCGAATTTTCCACATCCGCTTCAAAATATAATGGAGCACGTTGACTTAAAATTATTTTCATAGAATAATTGATGTTTTGCACAACTCATGAATCATAAGTACACATAATTATGCTATTTATTTCAATATTGAACATGTCAAATGTATTAAGCCCCTGCCGATAAACAGTGACTACTAATCCAGTGTAAAAAGTATTCTGATATACAGCACCTCAACGCACATATGTTGCAAGTTTATTCAATATATATTATCGGTAGATTATCACAATAAATTGTAGGAACCATCTCTTTTGATAGCAGGATATATATATATATATATATATATATATATATATATATATATATATATAAATATATATATATATATATATATACATATATATATATATATCTTTATACTTTTTACTTGATTTAGTATTATGAGTATTAATAATAATAATAATAATAATAATATTAATAATAATAATAATAATAATAATAATAATAAAAGGCAATGCAAGTGAATGAGGTTGGTAGTTATAAGTATTGAGCTGTCGGGGTGTACGCGTATTGGGTGCGTTTTTGTAGTAAGTAAAATGCGTCCTCTTAAGTTAAGAAAGTTACATCCAATTAAAGTGACTTACCTATTTAAATTCATTTGTTGTAAAGGTCTTTAAGAAATTAAGTAATTCAAATTAATTCAAAAAATATACTTAAATATTGTCAACCATGTATTAGTAGGTAGAAAATAATAATATATACATGTAGTTAGATATAGGTAATAATAATAATAAAAATAATAATAATAATAATAATACTCATAATAATAATAATAATAGTAGTAGTAGTAGAATGTGCTCACTAAGAGATTTCCAAAAAGAAATTTAAAAAGTCATCATTTAAGATTTGCTTGAGAACAATATGTGCTTGTTGCATCTTAGTAACACTAATTCTTCCAAGATGTTCAGTAGTATCCACATTTTTATGCATGTTGCAGCTGAATTTCCGTTATCGCAACAACCGTTTACTTTCGTCATTTCTTCTTGTTTAATGTACATTACTTCAATAATTCATTTTTAAAATTTATTCAAGGTCTGTATTTGCTTATCTTTCATAAATACACGTGTACACATACACATGTACATACATGCATACATATGGGCACACACACACAAATATATGTATATATATATATATATATATATATATATATATATATATATATATATATATATACACATATATAAAAGGGCTATATAACATCGGGTTTTGACATCTTTTTTTAATCTTCATTTTTCCTTATTTAAAATAGTAGATATTTCAGTTGAATTAATATCATAATTTTATTGTTCATTATGCCATTATTTTTTAAATAAGAAAATAGAACAAAAATATATATTTAGTATTATGTTATGTTAAAAAGGTCTGTGCAGAATTCTCATTTTTTGTAGCCATCATTAATATATATTTTACTGTTTATCTGATTATTTTTAGGGGGTACTTTGAATTACTAATACCGGCAACCCGTTTAATGTATGCAGAGTGTTATCTACTGTAAAATAAAACTAGAATTTTAATCTTATTATAAAAAGTTTTAAATTGAAATTATGAAACAAAAAATACCGTAACCATTGTAAAACTTTATCGTTACTAATATATTTTCGATAACAATATCTACTGTAGAATACGCGGCGTAATCACTTTATTTTTTTTATTTAGGGTATAAAGAGATAGTTTGATCAGGTTTTAATTATTGAAAATGGAAAATCAATCCTAAGTTTTAGACAGTTTACAGGATTCAAAATAACAGAAATGTCGTGTCCCGACTATTATAAATACGTAATGTGTTGTTTTCAAGTTTCAGTCAACGTGTAAAGAACAAATATCAGTTAACCGAATTTGTAATTAAAAGGAAACTGACTTAATAAAAACAAAAGTTATCTCCTGAAATTTAAACAAATCCTTGATTTTTATTATTCAATATGTTTAAATTGAAATAAGGAAACAACACATTTAATCATTGAAAATCTCCATTCTTGATTAGTTCCTCGCAATAACAATGTATTTGTTTTTACATGGTAATCACCACTTATCACTCTGGGATAAGGGTTATTGCGTGTAAATAATCTATGGGGCAATATCGTAGTAATCGATAGTAATGGAGATTTGATAACGTGGCTTACTTAAGGGGCCGGTTCTTCAGGAATTTGTTTATGTTGGATTTGAAGACATTCAAGTTTAATCAGGTGTGAAGGAGGCAAACAGAAGATAGTTCCACAGGCGTGCACTTCGAAGCGAGAAGCTTTGCTCACGAAATCTAAGCTTTGATTTAGGAACAGATAAAGAGTGTGGAAAATTATTGAAAGTGGTTTCAGCTAGACGGGAATTTTTCGTTAAAGATTGGCGAGAAGGGACAAGAGGTTGTAACTCAGACGAGGACTTACCATGGAAATGACGATGAAACAAAGATAGGCTCGCAACGTCTTTTCTGGTTAAGAATGTTTGCAGAGAGGAGAAAAGGGCATCCCCATTAAGCTACGGAATCTATCGTGTACTGCAAGATAGGTCATTTTAGCCGCTCTTGCCAGGATTTGGCAGCAGTACGCAATCCTTGTATATACTTTGCTTTTATATAGATAGAGAAATGAATAAGCAGTGCGATATCTAGTCCAGCTGTAGAAGGATCCAACCATTTTCCCGTCGATATTGGCAATAGATTTGATGTACTTGTTCTATTTCAGATAAGGAGTCAATGTCAATCCCAGCAGCTTGTCAAAACATGGAGAGTCCCAAATACTAAAGCTATCCATTTCAATTGATGCCAGTCGGAGATCAGAGCGTTGATGATGTAAAGATAGAGGGGTTGATTTAGATGCATTAAACAGCCACCTCTTCCTCTCATTGTACCACGCGCTGACGATCAGAAGAGGGAGAATCAGAGAGAACTTTGTCACTTACATCCTTTGATGTGTTGCCATATATGGTCATGTCATCAAAATATATGTCAACAAATGATTAAAGTATGTGTTTCAGGAGATAAGTGATGTCGATCAGGAAGAGAGTTGGGCCAAGATGCACCTTGGAGGGACACCAGCCTTAAACTTTGAGCTTCTGATTTCTGCCCATCAACCATTACACTTATGAACCTATCTGGAAAAAATGATTAAATAATTGAGAAAAAAGTCGAGCTATATTCTAGCTGGAAATCTTGTGAAGTAGGGTTTTATACCTTATCGAAGGTATTTTCATATGTCAAGAGCAATTGCCCTAGAACGGAACCTTTGTCGAGAGATTTACTAACCCTGTAAGATATACCCGTAAGAACATCTGCTGTGGATCTAGCAGAACTGAAACTATATTGCATGTTATTAAGAACGTTATTCCTGCTGAGGTGGTTGACTACTTCATTATGTAATATTGATTCAAGCATCTTACTCATGACGCGCAGAAACTTATTGGTATGTAGTTAGAGGGAGGTGACCTATAACCTGAATTCTTAAATACAGCACATACTGATAAGGCTTTCCAGGGTGTTGCCAAGGAATTCTTTTAAGACAATGCTTAAACAGTTTTGTAATTATTGGGATAATTTCTGGTTGAAGATTTTTCAACACACTAATTGGAATGTTGTCAGGGACAGTTGCTTTACTGGAATAAAGGTTCTTGATAAGCGTGGCGACTTCACGCATATATATTTTTGTGTTGCATTGCGTGTGATCTGTTATAGGAGGAAATAAGGGGAGTTGATAGCCTTGGTTTCATCGGGTAGAATCCGCTGCAAAGTTCTTGGCAAATAGTAAGTCTTTGTCTGGTGCTGACGAGAGAAGCGCAAGTCCAGTTCTGATGGTTGGGATAGAACGCACGCTTTTGTCAGGATCCTGTTTGCTATTTGCCTAAACTGGTGGGAACCAAGTCGCTGCTCAGCTTATTTGGATATAAAGGACAGAGCATATAGCTCCCTTGCATTTATTATTACTTATTAACAGTGGTTGCTGACAGTCCTTAAATCTGCTTTAGTTTCAGTACATCTATTACGTTGGTAGCAATGGAAAAACTTATTCTTTGAATGATGGCAGTAGCCCATTCTGGGGAGAACCATGGTGGATGTTCGGTTTTAGTTAGAATATTTTAGATAGTATGAATCGGTCTTTACCAACATTTAACCATGCGACCAGGTCTGATACTATAGCGAGCACAAACTTTCTAAACATCGAATGCAGTTGGAGATCAGATATGAATGTACGGAAGCTATCCTGGTAAGCCATAGAGTATTGAAATAGTGTAACGTGGAGTGGTACGTCTGAAGACATATTACATTTCATTTTTATCTTAACTGATATAACCGAGCGGTCGAATGATTTCAGAGGGCATAGAACAGAACATGAACATATCTCAAGGGAAGTTTTGAAGGTTTGGATAGACCGGTGGTATCGGGCACACGAGTGGGGTTGTGAACAATCCAAATGATGCCATAGCAAGGGTGAAATCATGACAGAATTGTTCTCATTATCTGTCTTATTAGAGTGGGGCAGTCATTCTACATTTTCTACATTAAGGTCACCACGTACGTGAATGCTAGCCGAATGATGACTAGACAGGATCTGGTCAATTTTCTCAGATATACTTTAAAGATAGTAACTCCGCTGTTGGGGGGGGATAAAGGGCAAATATAAATGCGGTGGTGTAAGCAAGTGCAACCGGGAAGAAAATGTAAGGAAAATTAGGGTCTTCTCTTGAGATATCCCTACCACACGGAAAACCATCTTTAACGGAGGCACAAATTCCATGAACATGGTGTCTTGGGGGCAGATTTAGATGTTAAGTAAGAGTATCTTTTAATTATTTACCCATGTACGGAAGTGGTCGGCCCTATTCCAGTTTTACTGAGGAACAATATGTCCGATCTCTCCTTTGCACTTGGGTTTCAACCTCTGGAAGGTTGGAACGTAGACCCCCGATGTTGGAGAAAGGGACATGGTAGTAGAGGTCTACGTTTGAAGTTGTGCTTCTAGGTATATTCCTGTTTATTTTTCTGGAGATATTCAAGGTTGAGTTTTTGGGATTTTTGGAACAGGTCAACGGACATTTAAGAGCAGGATAGAGAGGGAAATTATGAGAAAAAACTACAGGACATTTTTGGAGCACATGAAAAGGTAAAGCCGTAACAATTACTTACTAGTATGACATCGAGAGGCTCCAGCAAGGAAGCAGCCCCAGCACTTTACACCTGCTCGAAGGTTTGGTTTCCTGACTATCAGGCAGATGACGTCAGCCCAGATGATATGTTTACATTACTAGTGGCATAGACACAAGGATAGATATAAAACAGAATTTACGACATCTCAGGATATTGTTCACGTAATTACTACCAAACTAGAAAGCAGCTTTTTCCCTCACAATTTATCAGAAAATCACTCATTGAAATGAGGTCTGAAAGGCAAATACGGAGAAGCAAGTGTTACTGCAGGTGGCACAGTGTATTATCTACTCTCCATTCGAAAAATGGTATGGGGGACTAATTAATATCTACTAAATAAAGTCCGTTGCTCCATTTCATGTTTAGTATGATATTTGAAAATTAATGCGTAGATTTAAAATGTAATACACAGAAATCACGTATCAGAAATTATTAAAATAATAAAACAATTACATATTTCTATAAGTAAGCATTTCCCCCTTGTATTATTGCTGGGAAACAAGGAAATAACCCTGAAACAGTTTCGTACATATCATTAACCCTCGTGAGTCGTATTATATCAACGTGCTATAAGAATGTATCATGTAAATGTGTACACGCAATCATTGTTTTTATTTATTTTTTAGGAGTTAAAGAATTCAGATTTATCTAATGTTATATTATAATAGAGGTAATCGTGTTTTTTTTGTTTCTAAATATGTTTTAAACAAATAATTTGTTCAGGCATACGTTACTCTTACGCAGATTATACATAAAACATCTTAATCAATCGTAATGAAATCAACAAAACAACTCGCATAATTAAACCAAGTTTTTCCACTGTGAAAGTAAACCAAGAGTATATTTTCAGCATATAATATTATCAACGCGAAATAGTGATAGAACATTCAAGTAATATTCGTAAGTGCATTGTTTACTAGAACATTTTTTACTGTATAATATTTTTATCGTTTTATATGTTTTTTAATAGAGTATAGAGAAGCATATTAGTTTAGTGTATGTAGCTTGTAAAACGTGAATGTAAACAGTTTATCTACTGTAAAAACAAACAAACAGTTTTGTAATAATTAGGCTGAGAACACTTAGAGGATACAGTACTGGTCATGTATTTTTGTCTGCAGAGTAAGGATTAAAACGTTAACGACAGTTTTGAAGCGGCTAAAGCATGAAATACCTGGTTGTCGAATGTATTAATTGCTTCATCGGTTATTATAAATTCTATAAGCTGCGTATATAAATAGATTTTAGAACAACATGACAAAAACGGAAGGAACAACAATTGTTTTTTCTTAGGTTATAATGGATGCATATTTGATAAAGCCGATTGTGTTCGTTTAATAAAATCGTGTACTCCCGAATAATCGATTGTACAACGTGCAGCCAAAAAAAAAAATATATATATATATTTCTTATTGGAAATAGAGATGTAAATGAGTTATGTAAATGGTCTGTAAATGAGTTATGAGGCAGCTACGAAGTAAGAGGGTGCGGTATATGCATAGCGTGTAGATAAGTCCACGGTGGTGACTGGTGGTGGCATGAGGACTTTAAATTGTACAGGAAAAGTAAGCATTACTTCCTCTAAATATGTAGGCTATCGTGGTGATGTTTCGTAGGTATGTTATGGAGGATTTTTTTGTATAAAAACGGTGTTCTACAGTAACATAAGATTGAGGATAAGTGGGTTGTGTACGTATATATAATAAGACATGTATGCACCTCTACGTGTGTCTTTTTGTGTGAATCTGTATTTTTTGTTTATGTCCGTATAACCCTCTTTGCCTATTATTGCGTGTGTGTAAGTACTATAATAATATATGTATTTTTTTAAATATAGTATGTATAAAGAGTAAACATTGAATGCATCTATGATATATACAGTATTCGACATATTGATTATGTAATTATATACTCACATATATAGCTGCATTACACACACACACACTAATATATATATATATATATATATATATATATATATATATATATATATATATATATATAACAATCTTACAATGTATTTTCTTGAATTACCTTGACATTTACAAATGTTGACAGGGACATTTTCGTAGCACAGATTCATTCATTTAATTTCTTTTTTCCAATCAATGAATCTATTTTTCTCTTAAACACATCAGAATAAGTATATATATATATATATATATATATATATATATATATATATATATATATATATAGAGGGAGAGAGAGAGAGAGAGAGAAAGAGAGGGAGAGAGCGACACAGGGAGAGAGCGAGAGATAAAGATGCATATATATATGTATATATGGATGCATACACACGCGCATATATATAATATTACGTTAGTGTGTAGTTAATATATATATATATATATATATATATATAGTGGTGTGTTATATATACATATACATATGCATATATATATATATATATATATATATATATATATATATATATATAACACCACTTGATTAAAAACAGCATTGTAATTTTTACAAAGGTATAAAGTATACAATCCATATAGGTGTTGACGGTAAATATGAAACCCAGAATAGAAAGGAAAAGCGAATAAAGGTTTTACATTGAGATTTCTTTTAACAAAGCTTTAGCATTACTGTAGAATTTGCAGTCTAAAAAGTAGCGATGAAACTTTGAAATATTATAACATGCAGTTCGATGTATTTTCACTCTGAATAGAAATATCACCGGACCTATATTCAAAAATCTTATAATAGTTATGCTTTTTCCGATTATTCAAAGGGATTCCATTGCCCACGTTGCACTAGTTTCAGTCGGCATACACAATGGATTTTGGATAAGGTGGGCTGTTATTAATACGTTATTATATACAATTTCTTTTATAAATATATTAATTATGACAGGCCATCTGAAAATCTTATCATCAAAAGATACCGTAGTATAAATACCTGTCAAACTCTATTCTTATATCGTGTATGTATTTGTTGTTTAACGGTAATAAAATGTATGGTGTTATTTAAAGTCGCATTATAAACCATGCATTGTAAATATTCTAATTGTTGGGGCGAGTGCCTGATTGTTTTACATTTCTAGACATCGTAGTGTCCAGGTTTATATTCAATATTCTCTTGCAAAAATAGATTGTAAATAAAGCTACCACCATGCATTCACTTAAATAACCGTTGCATTCCAAGTGAATTCATTAAAAAAAGAAACGGCATGCAATTTATGCATTTTCAGCATGACTGTTACACTGTTAAGGTTTCCCATATTTTAACGCAATTTAAAAATGCATTGCCGTATGAATTATTCCAGTATCCTTTTGTCCTTCAAATAGATTATCTCCTGTTTAAAGGCAGCCCTATTCCTGTTTAATCGATACACGCGACTGAATTCTTCCCTAAGTTGATGAATTATTGATCGGCCTAATCTGTTTAACACATTATTAGATCCCAATGTGTTCTCTTTTACGAGCATCACATTTGTTAACCACTGAGTAGAGGAAAATCTGTTGTAACATCGGAGAAAACGTGCTTATTGCGCTGTTTTTTGGTGTACTTATATTATTCTGGATTATTTTTCAGTCATAAAAATTAGTGTTTTTCAGAAAAAATTTAGCTATAATTTATTTGCCTTTCTACCTTTCTACCAATATATTTTACTATTAAAAACATTATATGTGCGACCTTTACTATATTTATTGTTTTATTAACCTGCAATATACTCTAGCAATTCAGGTTTTATGCGAACATAGCATGGGCTATATATCGTTAAGTTATTCAATGGCGGACATAAAATGATCTACGTAACGAACTAAAATGTTTCAGTTTATAAGACGCCTATGTCTAAGCACAATACTAATTTAAAAACACAAAGAATCCTCTTTAAATACGTTGAACAAGTATTGGGCAGGAAAATAGATGGATGCGATTTGTTTTATATTAAACCGATATTATGTGTGGTCTCACGTACGTTGCATGGGACAGTATCAATTTTTACTCCATTGAACCACCGTGGTCATACGTTTATCAGTAAATCCTCATGTTATCTTACCTGATTAGACTACTGATACACCGACTATAACTATTAATTATTCTTTAACTAAGCACGGAACAGTGTAAGCCTTCTTAATAGCAGTATTTAGCTGATGAGAAATCGTGACTCTTATTTAGGTGTGTATGTTGTCCATAAGTAAACTCAGGCTGCTTATCACTTGAGATGAAGAATTTCGCCTGCTACTGGAACCTGAAATAACCATTTAACTATTGCATGATATTCCGCCAAGTTACTAAGATGCAAAATATTCGATTTATAGATATCATTTTACAAATAATCATGTTTATGAACCCTGCCTAGCGTTTTCATCAATGTGCACCTGAGCAAGGCTTTATGTGTTTAGTTATCAATGACTCTATTTTTATGTATGCTGGTGCTACCTAGATGATCCGAAAACACGAAAATGAAAAATCAGGTTCCGCCTACTGGACAATTTATCATGACAGGTTGACGTTTTATAATATCTCCTTCCCCTATCCATCGTAATGTACCGCCACGACGGCTCAATCCAGGTCCTCGAGATACTTGTTGAAGTCCGGTGGAAGACTTATACGCCAATCTTAATTTTGTCAAATATTTCCTCGCTCGATCTGCAGATGTTATACGTTAATTGATGAAAAAAATATCGATTTATTATGTCATGGTGTATTGGGGAATTTCTCTGTTCATAATTGATCGCATTATTACCGGCGTATCATGTAAAAGCAAAACTGTGTTAGGTTATGCATTTGCTACTTCAACTTCACGGTATCACAGGGCCACAGTTGAATATGTGTACTTGAAAATAGGACTTATTCAGCTTAAATACAGAAACGCCCATCATTTCAACCGTCATTCCCGCAATTTTGTGCACATATATCTGTATTTACAGTATATGCGTCAACAAAATAATACACCGGCTCGTAGTCGTTAACAACTCTCATTTTATATTTCTAGTTGTAACCACCGCCATTAAGAAAATAAAGACATAATCTTGACCTAGGTATTTTTCTAAATAGAAAAGCAATTTTCGATTTTCCCGTAATTCATTTAGTTATTTTAATATGAAAACCGAGTATGCTTGTCCACTGCGTAGTCTAATATTCTATCTTTTACTTTTGATATCCTGGTTAATGATCAAATCCAAACAGTTTTTCTTCAACGATTAAAACACTAATTGGAAAATTGTTGCAGGTAGCGTATTGTATGCTCTTGACCGGCCCCATTTTATGCAGTTTTCACGTTGTCTGGCATAATTACTGACGAAATATCGCTTTATTTATAAAGGTTAAGATGCAATTACCCCATGCATTTGTGGCAGTAAACATTTATGTATGATAAGAGGCAACTAGGCGTTCACTTACTTTGATCACTGCATCAAGGTTGTCGTTCCTGTTCCAATTAAAATATTGCATTTATGTCGCGGCATTTTGATGTTTGTGCAATATGCACGTTGCGTTGCGTAGTCATTGGCAATATTGCAACGGCCGTCGCAGTTATAACAAATGCTCTCTCGCTAAGTATTCGTTGTGGGTGGAAAACTGACCTCACGTTGGATAGGCTGCGCTGATGCGGAAGTATCGTAAGCCGCATCTCGTGTCCTTACCTCGATCGTTCTGTTATCAAAAATAGCTGAAGGCCAAATGGTGTCTTCCTGTTGAAACTTCAATTTGATATCTTTATCGGACTAAGGCAAAAATGCCGGATTCATTGCAGTCCTGCATATTTTCCCAGTTATCTTGAACGCCCGGCAGCAAGTTATTGTAATCTTGGAATATACATAAATATAAACATTTACTGACTATAATCGATTTGTGTATAGATTTTATCAAATAAGTAATTCTAATTATAAACCATATTATGTAGCAGAACGTTAGATCTCAGTATATGACACAAGAAACGGATATATACTTAAATGTAGGAAGAAAAGAATTACAGCAAAACGACCATATTCGAATACACATATATTGCTGAAAAACATCAAATTTGCTAGATTAATTACATGCTATCAATAAATTTACATATTCGGTTGAGGCCGATATTCTAATCTATTTTATTATGCCGGTGACAATGGATCGTTTTGCCATTATAGTTTACAGAAATTTTACATCGAACATACCACTGGGCTATTAGACGTAAAAAAGGCTTCTGTTCTTATAGCATATACGGTATTAAACAGCCTGATGTCAGCGTACAATAAAAAAGTCCTTTCTGCATACCAATATCTTATAGATACAAGAGAATGGAATATTAAAGCTAAGTATTTGCGGGATTACTACCACGCCTCCTTCTCCAACGTCAGGGGGCTACGTTCTAATCTTCCAGAGGTTGAAACCCAATTATAGAAGACGAAACCTGATATATTCTTCCTAAGCAAAACTGGAATAGAGCCGACCACCTCCCTAGATGAGTTCATAATTAAAGGATCCTCTAACCTAATATCTAGATCTGACCCCCAAGATCGCAACGCACATGGAATATGTGCCTACATTAAAGATGGCTTCCCATGTGGCACGGATATCTCCAGAGAAGGCCATAATCTACCTTATATGTGCTTCCGGTTGGCACTTGCTTACACCACCGCATTTATATTTGCCCTCTATCGCCCCCGCTACAGTGGAGTTACTGTTTATAGAGTATATTAGAAACAATTGGCCACATCCTGTCTGCTCATCCCTCAGTTAACATTCACATTTGCAGTGACATCAATGCCCATAATGTGGAATGGCTGACCCACTCAAATAAGAATGATGATGAGGGGAGGTTCTGTCATGATTTTGCCATTGCCTATGATATCACTCAGATTGTCCGCGAGCCCACCCGTGTGCTCGAGAGTACCGGTCAGTTCGAAAGCCTCCTAGACCTTTTTTTCCATCCACTTCCCCTGAGCTGTGCTCGTGTTCCGTTCTATCTCCTCTGAAATACTCCGACCACTCCGTCGTATCAGTTAAGATAAAAAATGAAATATAATAAACCTACATACGTACCTCTCCACCTTACTGTATACCGATACTTTATGGCGGACTGGGATAGCTTCCGTACATTCATATCTGATCTCCCTCTCCATTCCATGTTTAAAAAGGATGGGCGCTCTATAGTATAAGACCCAACCGAATGGTTACTTGTAGGCATAGACCAATTAATACCATCTAAAAATTCCAACAAAAACCTTACACCCAGCCATAGTTCTCCCCCGAATGCACTGCTGCCATCGCACACAGAAATCACTTTTTCCAAAGCTACCACCGTAATGGATGCACGAAAACTAAAGCTGTTTTCAGAACCGCCAGCATCCACTGTAAATGAGTAATAAAAATGCAAGAGAACTATATGCGCAATCCGTTAATTCCAAAGTAGCTGAACAGCGGCTTGGTTCCCACCAGTTCTGGTAAATAGCAAATAGGATCCTGAACAGAAACGTGCGTTCTATCCCAACTATTATCAATGGACCTGAGGTTATCTCGACACCATCCGACAAGGCCAAACTATTTGCCACAAACGTTGCGGCAAATTCTACTCTGTGGGACGAAGGCCACCAACTCCCCATATGTTCTTCTATAGCAGACAACACGCTATGCCCCATACAAGGTCGCCAAGCTAATCAAGAACCTTGACTCCAGTAAAGCAACTGGTCCCGACGGTATTCCAACAATACTGTTAAAAGAAATTACAACCAGAACTTCCCCCATATTTTCCAAACTGTTTAAGCGTTGCCTTAAGGAGAAGTGCTTCACAACACCATGGACAACCTCATCAGCATTCCCTGTATTCAAGAATTAAGGAGATAAGCCATTCCTCTCTCAATACAGACCAATAAGTCTCCTGTGTGTCATGAGTAAGTTGCTGAAATCCACAATAAATAGAGAAGTATTCAACCACCTCAGCAGAAAACACCTTCCTAACGACAGAGAATATGGTTTCCGCTCTGCTAGACCTACAGCAAATGTGCTAACGGTTATATCTCATAGGATTAGCACATCTCTCGACAAAAGCTTTATTTTTAGGGCATTTGCTCTCGACATATCAAAGGTGTTCGATAAGGTTTGGCATAAAGGTCTACTACACAAGATTTCCATCTACGGTATTACTGGAAATGTTTTCACTATCATTAAGTCATTTCTCTCAGATAGGCTCACAAGATTAATGGTTGATTGGCAGGAATCATAGGCCCACAGTATTAATGCTGGAGTCCCTCAGGGGGCCATACTGGGCCCAACTCTCTTCCTGATCTACATCAATGATCTCCTGAATCACATACTAAAATCTTTCGTTGACATCTATGCTGATGGCACGACCATCTATGGCAACACTGCAAAGGCTGTAAATGATGAGGTTCTCTCTGATTCTCTCTCCTCTTATCTTGAGCGCGTGGTGCAGTGGGGAAAGAGGTGGCGGGTCACCTTCTTTTTTAACACAGTGATGACCATTTGTCAAGGCCTGGAAGCCACTCAGGGATAAGGGTTCTTGCAAGTAGATTACGTTAGTGTGGAGATTTGATAAAGGGTTTACTTAAGGGGGCGGTTCATTAGGAATTTGTTAACGTTGGACTTGAAGACATCCAAATTGTATCCCGGTCGGAAGCAGGCAGACGAAACAGTCTAAGAAAGTTCTAAGAAAGAAGTTCTAAGAAAGAAGCTTTATTCATGGAATCCGAGTTTTGATTTAGAGACAGTGGGGGAAATTTTTCACAGTGGATTCAGCTAGACGGATGTTTCTCGTGAAAGATTGGCGAGAGGGACTAACGATTGGAGTTCAGACGAGCATCTGCCATGGAAATTACGATAAAACAAGGATAAGCTCGCAACGTCTCTTCTGTGGGAGAGAGGTTGCAGGGTAGAGAAAAGGGCATCCACTCTAAGCCACGAAGTCTATTCTGTACTCTGTCAAGGCAGGATAGACTGTTTTTAGCAGCTCTTGTCCAGATATGGCAACAGTATTCCATCCTTGGACGTACTTGGCTTTTATATAGATAGAGAATTGCATCAGTAGTGAGATATCTTCTGGAGCGGTAGAACGATACCACCATATTTCCAGCGACCTTGGAAACAGACTTGATGTACGTGTTTCATTTCAGAGCAGGAATAAAAGTCAAAACACGGGGCCTCACACAGACGAGAGCCATCCATCACAATTGATGCCAGCTGGGGAACAGAGCGTTGGATGCATTAAAAATAACCAGCCACTTCTTCCCCCACTGAACCACGCGCTCGAGATCAGAGGAGAGAATCAGAGAGACCTTTGTCAATTACAGCCTTTGATGTGTTGCCGTAGATGGTCGTGTCATCAGCATAGATGTCAACGAATGATTTAAGCAGGTGTTTAGGGAGGTCATTGATGTAGATTAGGAAGAGAGTTGGGCCCAGGATTGACCCCTGAGGGACTCCAGCATTTATATTGCAGGCCTCCGATTTTTGTCCATCTACCACTACTCTTATGAGCCTATCGGAGAGAAAAGATTTAATGATTGAGAAAACATTGCCAGTTATACTGTCGCTGGAAATCTTGTGAAGTAGACCCTTATGCCATACCTTGTCGAATGCCTTTCATATGTGAAGAGCAATTGCCCTAAAAAGAAAGCCTTTGTCAAGAGATTCACTAATCCTGTGGGATGTAACTGTCAGCACATCTCCGGTAGATCTTGCAGAGCGGAAACCATATTGTGTGTCACTAAGAAGGTTATTCTTATTGAGGTGGTTGACTTGTTCTCCATTGAATACGGATTCCAGCAACTTACTCATAACACATTAATGCATCTTAGACCAAGCCCCTATCTCGACATCATAAACGCTCTGATCCACATCTGGCCTCAATTGAAATTGATAGCTCCCGTCTAAGAGAGGCCCGAGGCTTTGATAAGGTCCTGGGGCTCCCCTTTTTCACCTGATCTTGAATGGGATACATACATCAAGTCTTTGGCCAAGGTCGCTGGGAAAAATATGGGATGCTTCTACCCCTCCAGAAGATATCTCAGTAATGATGCAATTCTCTATCTATATGAGAGCCAAGTACGTCCAAAGATGGAGTACTGCTGCCACATCTGGGCGGGGGCTGCTACAAACAGCCTATCCTGCCTTTACAGAGTACAAAATAGACTCCGTGGCTTGGTGGGGGATGCCCTTTTCTCTACCCTGCAATCTCTTTCCGACAGAAGAGACGGAGCGAGCCTGTCATTGTTCTATCGTTATTTCCATGGCAAGTGCTCATCTGAGCTTAATTCTCTGGTCCCCCTCGCCAATCTTTTTGCAAAACCCACCCGACTAGCTAGAACCACCGTCAATAATTTTCCCCACTCCCTATCTGTGCCTAAATCAAAACGTAGATACAATGAACAAAGCTTTTTCTTAGAACTGCACGCCTGTGGAACGCTGTTTCGGTTGCCTGTTTCCCTCCCGATGTCTTCAAGTCGAACACAAAAAAATCCAGATGAAACCCCCCTAAATAATGACACCTTACAAATTCTCCAATACTATTGCTACACTATCCCTTTGATTACTGAACACACAATAACCCTTATACCTGAGTGGCAATTGGACTTTGATAAGCGGTGAACTCCATGTAAAAAAATGTATTTGGTAAAACTCATGTCGCTTATGAATTTTAAGGCAAAATCTCCAGATAGCCTTTATCCATGGTCATCACTGGCTTAAAATATTTCGTATAATGGTTAAACTTCAGGTGTGTACTGCCAGGATTTAATGTTACTTCAAATTTACCTTCTTATTCCACTAGCGATTGAGTGTGGTATGTTAATGTTTAATGAATGCCATTGATCTGCGAGCGTTCGTTTCCAACAGAGACACACATTGTATACCCATTTCTGAGAGATGATTTTTAATGGTAGTTAATTTTTAATACAAGGTATAATAAATGGCCAAGGATTTATCAGTGTAGTATACCCGGATTTATGTTTGTACATATGCCCATCAACCACACATTAGACTTCCATATTATCTTACAATAAGACATTGTCTTAAATTGTCTGATACATCTTATGGTTACAAGAAATCAGATAAAAAGTCAAATAAAGAAAAACATCTTTAATATACGCATAATTTCCTTATAATTAAATACCGTCTTAATTTATTTTAAATAAACATCTTCTAGGTACAGAAATATCCGCTCGTACACAGAGCCATACATAAACATATATAAGTAGCGTTGCATAGCAACAAAGGAGGCAACAAAGAAAAATTGAAGAGGAAAAAGTTAAATACATCCTAACGTAGTAAAACTGAAGCTGGCTGGCCAGAAGATTATATATTAAAATTTAGGCAATTTTGAGCATATTTTGTTAGATTGTGAATTACATGTTATTTGTTACCAATTATCATCAAATTTTGAACAGAGAATATTAATGTATTCTGAAAAAATCCAGAAAATTTACAGGTAATTCCGTT
Organism: Euprymna scolopes; assembly: GCF_053919585.1. NCBI lineage: Eukaryota > Metazoa > Mollusca > Cephalopoda > Sepiida > Sepiolidae > Euprymna > Euprymna scolopes. The sequence goes on along the minus strand of NC_136492.1, from coordinate 131,801,216 downwards.
TTAGACAAACCAACACACACATGCAGACACACACAAACCCACACACACACACATATATATATATATAATTATATATATATATATATATATATATATATGTGTGTGTGTGTGTGTGTGTGAGGGTGTGTGTGTAGTTAAAACAATTCGAGGTAGGCGTAGAAAGAACATTAACCATTAACTATGTTTTTTTTATTTTCGATATATATAATCGTTATTTCGACAATATATATTTACTTACTTTATTTATTAATAAAAGAAAAAAATATATGCGTTTGACATGGCTGCCGAGAGGAAGTGTAATTAAGACAATCAGTGAAGAGGTAGAGATAAATAAGTGAAGAAGAAGAGAAAAAGAGTAAATGCTGATAGAATAAAATATAAAAAAGAAAAGGAAATGTCAAAATGGTCCAGACAAAATGGCGTGAAAAGGCGCGAAAAATATTGGGCAAAAAATAGGTCAACTGAAATGCACAGGTTATTACTTAGGAAAATGTAAGCAAGAGTTATTAAAAGACACTAAATGGAAAAATAAAATAAATAAATGAAAAGTAAATAAAACGATTAAATAAATAGTAAATATATATATATACATATATATACATATATATATATATATATATATATATATATATATATATATATATATATATATATATATATATTAACAGGAGAGGATTCCGGTATCTGAAAATCCCGGATTTTAGTAAATGATGCATAGTGTAAAATAGAAGTAAATATACATACAGGATATAAATGTGTACCTAGAGTGATATATTAGATAGGAATATTTAAAGAATAAGTTTGCAGATAAAAAACAGGCCAAGCAAAGACAGGCCAAGTAAAGAATTAAAAAAGGGGTTATTAAGTTATAAAGTATTAAAAAGTATGTACAAAAATATAATATTAAAGACAAATTATATATGTCTGAAAGATTAACTATGTAATTTCAAAATTACCATAATGAAATTTGGGCCTATGTTTACAGAAAGATACCAGTTAGTTTTTAGAATTTATTATATTATTACTTTGAGGGAAAGTGATTATAGATATAGCTTCGGTTGGGCAGAGGCGACATGACTAAGAGCCTGGAGTAGAGTTTTTTTATGATAGTCCATTTGATTAAATTGATTTTTTATGATAGTCCATTTGATTTTTAGAGTAAAGTTTTTTAATTAAAGTGGTTAGAGGGTTATACTGGTTATTATTAGAATTATGGTTGTTAAAAGAAGAAATGTGGTTTGATATTCTTTTCTTAATAAATGTTGTAGTAGTGCCGATATATGTATGCACTTTATTCACATCTCGGGGTTTGATATTAATGGTATTTAGCGGATTTGTATAAGTAAAATAGTTTGAATTTTATTCATTGTGTTCAATAAAGGGTGGTGCAATAATTGTACGATGACTATTTATGAGGGGATAATGAGTATTGCTAGCGTTAGGATTGCTGTTAGGAGAATTATTATTATTATTATTATTATTATTATTATTATTATTATTATTATTATTATTATTATAGCTATGTGTATTATTGTAGATGGAGGGACAGCTAGAGTGGTATATTGGATTAGTAACTATATCAGATGGACGATGGGAAGAAGGATAAATAAAAGACGAAATATAAGTGTGTATATACATCAGATATTCATGTACGAACCATTAGGATATATATATATATATATATATATATATATTTATATATATATTTATATATATATATTATATTTAGAGAATAATTATTTATTTATTGCATTATATATTTCAATATTTACCATTTATACATTTTGTTGTATTTTCTTTTTAATTATAAAAAAGATTACTCTCTAATAAAGCAATCGATACATAAGCTACACTTCCGAATTGCATGCATACGCATACATGTAGCAATATTATGTTTGCCTCTTGATGAGAACAAATAATGCACTTTTACGAATTAAAAAAGCCATAATAGAAAAGTTGATTGGATGAATAGCTAAAAAGAGTTAGAGTCAATGAGTGGCAGAAATTTTTATTTGTTTTGAATAATATTTTATCGCCAAGTATATTTGAGGAATGCACAGAATTAAAAGGATTTTAGGGGAAAATACAAAATGGTCGAATTGGCTTGTTATTTGATGTGTAAACATCTACAGGATGAAAAACTAATTGATGTTTATTGAAAAGAAACAAAACGTAAATCAATAAAATAAGGGGAGACACCAAAAGGAGAGAATAAAGAAATATGTGGTGTTGATGAGTAAGGTGTATCAGTGTCTGTAAAAATATTCATTTCCCACGTAAGTTAAAGTAAGTGTGACGAACATAGATTGTTGCGCTGTGTATGTTACATGAGACATTTAATAAACATTCTTAGCTAAACGAAATCGTCTACCCGAAAAAAAATTGTTAATTATATCAGTCTTAGAGAAACGCAATTGATTTAAATCATGTAAGCAAGGAAGACGGACGCGACGTCCGACCTGACTAAACGCCAGAATTAGTCGGTTATTTATATTTAGATACATCTGTAAAATAAACTATACGCCTCAGGCTCTACGCTTTAAAGATTACACGTCTTTTCGAATGCATTGCTACACAAATCACATGTATAAATCCGTAAAAAATGTTTTACAGATGACGTGTTTCCATACAATTAGTGTTTTGTGAAAAGGTATACAGAAAGTAAATACAAAATCAAACTAAATCCGAACTGTATATCAAAATACTAGCTGAACAAAGCCTCTCCACAATTTACTAAGACCACCCAGGTAGGTTGTGAGAAAAGCTGGAGTACATGTTTTGTTCGTAACTTATATACCTAATTACCTTATTAAACTGTCATGATAGTTTCTTCGTTGAACGTTATAAATAAAATGTCAATAAAATAATTTATTATAATCAGTTGTTGGTTCTGGTAAGGTGTTGACCTGACTAGATAGATATATTAAGAGAAATATTATATATTAAGTTAATAGCCCGTGAAAAGCCGTCTAAGAAATGTGATAAACAGACACTCAGAGGGATTAATCGATTGATATACTGTCAACAATCTTTTTAGCAAGTTATATAACTTGTTTTGCCCGAAGGAAATCTGATTGCTTACTTTCTTTGTGTAAATAGTAATATCTCTGTAGATTCATTCCTGAATTAGGATTGCTAGAGAAATGTTGTACATATTTAATTCTGAAAAAAAAACGCATACCGTATGTATACGTATGAAATGCCAATAAAATATTTAAGTGACATCAACACAAGCGCGGACAAATAGTGAACAGACAGATAAACATTTCATACAAATGTATGTATGTAAATACATATAATGCGTATATATAATTTTGTATATGTATATATATGCACATAAATATATACTATATATATATATATATATATATATATATATATATATATATTTATATATATATATAATTTAGCAACGATAAGCATAGCCAGTATAAACGAGGAACATGGTCAGATGTTTGGCTGTTTGAAAACCCTTTGCATTGTATGCACTGCGTCGCGTGCCAGAAATTTTAAAGTTGGTTTCTGAGGGCGCATTTATTTACTTGGAAGGTAAACACGCAAACTGCAACTGATAAAAGAATCTCAAACGAACAACCTGCAATCGGGTGTGTTCTCTTTTCTCTGGCTATTATTGCACTACAAAGATTAGCTGTAATAGCAAACACCGTGTTTAGTTTTTCACAAAAACTTCAGCACCATGAACAAATTATGTGTGTTGATTTCTTAACAAATTATATTTTCTGGCGGACCCTTATATATTCAAATCGACAGAGATTCTCCATGTCTGTATATAGTTATGTGTACTTGTATCTACAATATATATATATATATATATATATATATATATATATATATATATATATATATATATATATATATATATATATATATATATATATATGTGTGTGTGTGTGTGTGTGTGTTTGTGTATATACATATAACTATATATATATATATATATATATATATATATATATATATATATATATATATATATATATATATATATATATATATCACCAAGAACATACAACTGAACTATTCACAAAAAAACAAAAACCATAACATTTTTTAATCCCCAGATAAAATACGTTCCCTTGAATAAACATAATTTAATCGCCAGTTGGTTTCGTTCCTCATAACATTTAGGATATACTTTCTGTTACATCCTTATTGCATCCACTTTTTTAATCCGTTG
>NC_136492.1:131709518-131792018 GCF_053919585.1 Euprymna scolopes | reverse complement strand
GTCTAAACTGCAATGATCGTGATCGTTTTCTTCCGGGAGTACTTAAAGGATTCTCTTGTTTTGCCAACTTCGGTGTCGGTCACGACGTTTGCGTTTACTGAAATTCAATTAAGTTATCATGCTAAGTAAAAGAAAACAAACGCAGGGGGTTTCAATCTAATGAAATTTAATACACGAGCATTACAGGTATTTTACATATGTACAATTGTTCAGTTCGATTACACCAAAAACATCCGATATCTTATTCTTCGTTCTCCACGATCATGACCGTGACTGAGAAAGGGGAAAGGGCGGTATTTTCTTCGGTGTGTGTGTTTCTCTCGAGATTCGGCTTAGATCAGATAAGTTGCCCATCCCCTTATATTACAAGGGAAAGGGTTGGTTGGAGTAATCTGCTAGACTAATCAGGATTCAACACGTCACTCGGGGAATTTCCGAATCTTGTATGTGTTCGAACCGAAGAGAGCTTTCATACACCTGCGAATCTGGGAGCAAAACTCAAATTTATTCACACGCTCAAAGGTTAATACTTGGTTCTCTCGCACTGAGACAACCAGCCATCCTGTGCACGGGTTCGTCAGGCGAAGATCAAATGTATGCTTTCATTCTTACTTTACTCTGGCATATCTTTTCACTTTTTTCAAACAATAATATATATATATATATATATATATATATATATATATATATACATATATATATATATATCTTTTAGAAAAAAGAAACAATCAATTTATCCCTTCAGATATGTTGTCGCCGCTGTCCGGGATCCAATTAAAACTTAACAGAAAACATCAGCATAATTGCCATACTTTACTCAGTGTTTTATAGGGGCGTAATCTCCCCAACATACAGTAATACCGCTCCCATAGGAGGTCCCGCCATACTACGTATGAAAGTGATGTCTATAATATGTAACTACATGAAATCAGGCAAAGATAGATTACACAACCAGTTAGTTCCTCGTTTTCAATCATGCAATAAACACACAAAACACTCAAAACAACATGGACTTTACCGATGTGTTTGATATAATTTATTCCATAGAATAGTGGTCATACGAGACAAAAATGTATTTAGCAAGGTAGGAACATGGTAAACCATTAATAAACTTAAAACTTATATTTTGAAACAATGATATGATTCTCCCAGGCGTTGCCTGGCCGCGTGCTGATAGGGAATGCATGTTTTAAGTTGTTAGACGATCTGAATTTGCCAGTTGTTTGTAAAAGAGGGAACAACGCATAGCAATAGAAAACCATCTTCTAGAGCATTACAAATTCATAACCAAAGAAAGGCTGCTGACAATGGACAATGTGACAATTTTTGATTTATATTCTTTTTTAACGACTTACAAATGGCTTGCTTTATCTAGGCTTAACGTGGTCAAGATACCCAACGCAATCATCCATTCCATATTCATAGAAATCATAATTCACGGGATTGAGCTGATGACGCCCAATTTATAAACTGAATAAGTTTATCAGCGTAAGAGTTCATCTCAAGGCAATTAATAAAAGTTATTATAATGCAATTTATTTAAGTTGACACTATCAACCTTAAATGACGTTGAAATAGTACAATGAAAGATTACGCATATAAGAAGTCGTATATTTACAAAACTGTACCAGTTTTGCATTGAGAAAAACACTTATTTTAGTTGTAAAAGTTAACTACTATAAAATACGACCCATGTCCGGATATAAGTTTTACATAGAAGAAATTTTGTTGATTACATGCCTATTTCTGTGCATTTCGTCACAAAACTTACTTTTCTCTACGCAAGGATTTTTTTACATTTCATTGTAATATTCATTTAAATGTTTACGTATATTAGTGGTGATATCTTGCACATTTATTATTGTATTATTGCGTCGAAAAAATGACATCCTTTTATATATAAAAATACACATCAAATTTATTATTGATCTTGTAGTAAACGACGATGAAATTAGTTATCTATCTCTGTCCGCACAAGCAAATAAAATGTGCCTAACGCAAATCAATTCAAGTTTATTATGTAATTTGCTGTCACTTTTCTGTAAATTTGTATGAGCTTCTAATTATTAATGACGAGGACTTGTAACAAAGGCAGCTTATTCTTGTTGATTTCATTTTATGATACATTCTGCATTTTTCAGTTATGAAAAATATCCGGGCAGATTTAGCTGATAATATAATTGTAAAGCTCCAGGTCAAATAATTTGGACAATTTTTTAAATCTATTAGTACAATTATATTGGTGAAATATTAAAAAGTATTGGGTAAATTATTTAAGAACGAGGGATTATACATTTGTTTTATGTATGCCATTGACAGCAATCGGTGGTCAAAAAAACCATCACTCAAGTTATAAATGCATTTTTAATATAATGTAAAATCAATATGTCAATACATAAACTATGTCTATAAAATAAATGAATAAATAAATATATTTATATACATATATATATATATATAAAAGTGAACGTGTCTGTCTGCCTGTCTGTCTGTCTGTGTACATTTCCTTACGCAAAAACTGTCAATTTTTAGTCTATAGATTCGAAATTTTAAATACCGGGTACTAAGATTTGGAAAAATCGATGTGACGGGTGCCAGCCAGAAATTTGGCTGTTAAGGGGTAAAATTTCAACGATTTGACTTTTAAGAACTCTACCAAATTCCTCCGACAATTTTGGGTCTAGACACTTGAAATGTTAGATATAGGTTCCTCGAACCTGGATCTAACTTAATAAAGTGATTTGAGCCCGAAACTATAAATTTTAAGGGGTCATAATAGCGGTCAAATTTTTTAAAAAATTGATTTTTTTTAATCTTTTTGCTCAACATACACCTCCAAACACCCGGGCAACGCCGGGCTTAAATGCTAATATATATATATATATATATATATATATATATATATATATATATATATATATATATATATATATATATATATATATACCTTAAATATATAAATAAAGTAAATATTATATAATAGATAACAAACATTAATTAATTTCCATCTTTTTACACGGCTAAAATATTCTTTATAATTACTTCTTGAGAGGAAGAGATTTATATATTTACAATAGCAGGTACAGTAAATCTGTATTATACGGATATATTTAGCTGGAATAACGAAAGGAAATAAATATATTAACATTTCTAATGCATTATGTCGAAACTAATAAAATTGAACTTCTACTTTATTTTTTATGTTTCATTCTTTCTTGCTATGTAAGATTTAGCTTATTGTAACTCTCATATTTACCACTAAAATGAGTTATTAATCATGTTCGATTATGGGGGCAATGCCCTCTCATTATGCTTGTCTAAACACGAAAAGACAGAGTTTATAAAAAAAAGTGTGTCGTGTAGATACAAGAAATTGCTTAAGAGAGTGAGTTATATACCCAGTTTAAGACAAATACGTTTTCTCTTCGACCATAACAGCTTTAAATAAAGTGAATAAAATAACTGGAACAATCCAAAAATGTTCATTTTTCTAAAGTTCAAACGTAATTCTAGCTGTAGTACATTTACAACATGTTGAATATCCTTTTTGTAAACCGACTGAAAATATGTTGTTGAAAACTGCCATTTATATTACAAAAGGTCATCGGAAAGATTTTCTTTCTTTTATTCCCAGAAGCAGAAGAGATATAAAGATGTGTAAAATATCTTTTGTACGGAATCAGAAATGTTTTGGTCAAAATAATGTCTCTTTTAAGTCATTTAACATACTGAGAGCAATATCACGCGAACGAGATGGATGTTGATTTCTGAAGTTTAAGAATTATTTTTATACAGAAATTGAACCACAAAAGCAGCTGAATTTGCATTTATCTCCTTATTTTAAATATCGGACTAGTCTCAGGTTCGACTACAAGCGCGGCTCCCCCAGAATGCCAACTGTGTGTCCTTTCACATCGATTCCAGTATCACATAAGTGGTATCATGTGTGGGGGTAGTTTGTTGTCGGGTATTCATTCGCTGAAAGGGGTTTCTTCGGCGCACGTGCATATTCAAAATTCTCCAAAAAACCGGCAAATTGTCAGAAAATCTTTGATTTCTTATAAAAAAACTTTTCTGTTGCTAATTGTCACAAAGTCTAGCTGATGAATACATATTTAAAATGTTATTAGGAGTGTGAATTTTCAGTTTAACTTTCTAATGCTAAATAAACTTTACATGGAATCCTCTTTTCATATATTCGTTTTACGACAACCATAATTTAAAAACACCCCACCCGAATTCTGCATGCAATGCCAGTAAACAAAGAAGGGCCACCTCATCCAGTTACAGCAACGCTTGCCCAAGTCGAGGGCGAATGCATCCGCTACCATATACAATGGTAGAGGGTGTCTTATATCAGCAACCTTATGAAGTCTCGCTACCAATTTTAGTGTGTCAGATAGCAACACATTCGCTGGTGAATATTACTCTTAATTCAAATCTTCATGAGATATCGTGAATAATAGTCTGTATTTTCCTGATAGTTAATCACTGCTTTAATCACATGAATTATTTTATGTTAGGAAAGAATGATGCCAGAATTGTGTTCGTATATATTATACGAAGAAACGTTGTCTTCTTTCAATAGCTATTGACGCAGGAAAGATTTCGGATTAAGAATTTCTTTAACATCCTTGTTCGTCTCTAATTCCAGCACTGTCGCCGCCGTCGTCATTCTGTTTTCTGTCCTCAGAACATCCATGTCTCAAAAAACTTGGTGACTTGTCAGTTAGAAGACAAACATTGATTTTTGTAAGGAAATTGTCTCTGATAATTTTGTATAGGAGTGTATCACGGAGAAATTAACACATGTGGCATTAATTGTAAACCTGGCAACTTACACATTTTCTTCAATCCAATTGTTATCTATGACATGTATGCGTGTGTTTCCGTTTGCATGCACGTTCGCTATAAATTTTGACATACACAGCAAACAATAGCACAATTAGTAGTAGTTGAGGGCGCAGTCCTTCGACAAGAAATATCGTAAAGTTGATGAAGAACATTTGTTCAGTCACTATAAACGCATCTGTTTTCTACAATGAGGGGTCACGTCTTTCATCGGCATTTTTACAAAGTCATTCACTCTTCGCGACGTTGACGATTGAATAACGCATATATTTCGAACGCCTGCGACGTCAAAAGACGTCAAAACATTAAAAAGATGTTTGTTTATCACCTCTTCCGGTTATAGCTTCCAGCCTGGCTACTGCTCCTATGTTTTCGCTTGCACAGGTACTCATGACGAAGGATCTAGTACCTGGGTTGAATTGGAATGTAAATATTATTAATCACCCACCACACACATACAAATATATATATATATATATATATATATATATATATATATATATATATATATATACATTGTTTTATTTTATAAAGATAGTGAATGCAATGCTAATATATATATGCGTGTGTAATTTTATATTTAGACATATATATATATATATACATATATATATATATATATGGGTGTGTGTGTATGTGTGTAAATACATTGCGTATATCGATGTTATTGAAATACTTTATTCAAATAATATCATATATTTTATATTAATAATCGGATACAACATTTATTTTTATCTCTTTAAAATTTACGCACCTCCCCGTCTCTCCCCCACTAAAGAAATATTGTTTTCTGGGCGATAAAGGTAATTATTTGGCATATTGTGTAGTTGATAACAGTTAGATACAAACGTCTGACAGTCACTGAAAAATATAAGAGCGGAAGACATTAAACTATAAATTGAAATCTAAAACGTTAGAATGTGAGATTTTGCTGCATCTCCACTACGCAAATGTGCTATTAGTTAACTGGAGAACAATTTACTGAAAAAAGCTTTAAATAGGGGATACGTTCAATGCATTGCATTACAAGTAGAAATATAGTAGATGCACAATCCCAAAATTGGTAACACTACTTTATGGATAGGTGAAGACTGCTTTTGTAGACATATGGTATATCATCAGATGAAATGGGTTTCGAGTAGAGTCCAAAAATCTCAACCGTTTACATAAGATTTATTTGTGCGTTCAATATATTCCTACAATTTATGTTTACTGTTAATGCTAAACAATATAGCATAACCTATAATTTGTGTTGTTATTATTATCATAATTTAGTTTGGAAATTGTATTTTCTTTATGTGTGAAAGGGGAATTGTAAAAGATTTAGTCGAAATAAATGTTTCCATGAATCTACGATGTTCTCTATTATAACCCGGACGTTTATACCATTGCATTGCATTGTGTGTTTTTCTCATATCGGTAGTGTAAAGGAGTGCACGTTTAGCAAATAACGGAAACAAACCGGTCAAATATATTTATCGTTAAAGATAGTATATGCGAAAGCATACAACACTGATAAAAAGGCAGTATCTCGTTTTATATATGCATTGCCATGAAGGGCAACTTTATAGGTCTCTTCTATGAGAAGGAACTGACAATGTGTATTATTTGTCCGAAAAACAAGAACCTATTATTTAATCTTTATGAACATATTTCCATGCCAGATTGCGCTCAATTATTTTTATAATGGTTAGCCCCATATTGTGTATGAAATATTAATGACTCAAAGAGTTTACTTAGGATTGGTTTGCATCGCATTAATATAGCGCGCAGTTTTTACATTTTAATATTTTCCTTACTTATATGCCAGTAAAAATGATTCCTGAATAAAGCCTGATCAAGGCAGTAATTACTAGTTATAGGAAATAAGAGATTCACTCATCGAGACATACATTGAGGATATATTAAGATAATAAGTAAGTCAAAATTATGTTAGCAATTTGAAAAAAAAAACTCATCCGATGGATGTTAAATTTTGAGATAAACTACTAGGAAATAGAGCAAGTTAGCGCTTCGATTGTTGAAATTTGGCTAGATTTATATATTGACCATTATTTTAGTCCATCATTAAAGTTTTCCTAATCGGGATTTCCTAATTTCTGCTAACAAGTATTTTTCATAAGGCTTTATCTTCATTGCAGCTATATAAGGCATTAGATTTACACTGCACAAGAAAATGCCTAACTCAAAACGAGTCATTTTAAAACAACATTCAAATTAACATAATTTTAAAATAAGATGGAACGCCTATTTTATGAAGTACTGTGCATAAATGTATTCTCAATCCAAGAACAAAACAGTCATGTTGTTTTTAGTGCTGTTGTTTTTTTTTTACTTTTTTGTTTCCTTGAGACTTACCTGTGTTAAACTCGTTGACATGCTAGTATATTATTAGGAAACTTTACATATGCATTTTGGTAGCATAATATGAGACTTTGTTTACAAAACGGTTCAAAAAGTGTAGAAAATTAAAAAAAGATAGAAATTACGGCAGGGAATAATGCAGCCCGTCCCCCCAAATAAAAGTAGAGAAATAACGAAGAACACCGACAGGAAAAACTTTGATAAAGATTGATAAAAAAAAGACCTTTAACGGTCTGTATTCTATTTTCCGTATAATTATCGATTATTTCTCGTGTGTAGTCGAATCTATGTTTGTTGCAAACAGATGCCTGTCAAAACCTTGGATCACCTTTTATATTATAGTTAATGTTAAAGAATACAGTTATTAAATGTCGATTAATCCACACTGAACATTTCGCGTTTCATCCACTCTAGGAATCTTAAGGCTTATGCACGAATTTTGTGGTGGCTGCCGGTTTTATATACGCACCCTCGCTTGAGATTTTAGTTAGCCAATCAGCGTTCTAGTATCGACCGCGGCCTTCATATCAGTAAATGAACATGCACTTACCGGGCAAATGCCTATTTGACCTGTAGTTTACATGTTCTTTTGTGTGTGATCTATTAAACCTGGGGTCCTAGTTTCTTGACCTGTTTTACATCTAGGTTATGTTTTTTATGTTAGTGTATATGTATGTATACATATATATATATATATATATATATGTATATATATATGCATATATATAAACACATATACGGTCCTAGTCAAAATAAAAGATCACCCAAGAAAGCAAGCGCTTACGCACACCGTCGGACTTCGAATCAAACAAATGGTTGAAACCATTGCCAAAAGGGAAAATATGATGGGAAAAATGAAATGTGCTTCATTCGTAACCTAAACCCTGATCTCATAATTATCATATTTTATGTGAGTTAATGAAGTAGTAATATATATATATATATACATACATATATATATATATATATATATATATATATATATATATAAATCTCAAAGAATTACATTGGTCTCTCAAGAAAAAAAATGTACGGTACACACACACACACACACACACACACATATATATATATACATATGTGTATGTATATATATATATATACATATATATATATATATATATATATATATATATATACATATCGTCCATAATTTTTCTTCAGAGACAAATGTAATTATTAGAGGGGTTTTTGTCGTATTCATGGCATTTATTGAAGTGCATATAAGTAAAATAATATGAATATTAGATTTTGGCCTGAAAGTGTTATCCACATTTACTGACATTGTTTAGTTGTTGCAAATTAAGATTGCTATGTTGTATACCAACATAGGTGATCGGCCATATAAAACAAAACGCTAAATTCATATTAAAACTAGAGAAAAATCCAAAGAACCAGGAAAATGTAACTATACTAATGTAGTTGTCTATATAATTCACTTTTTTGTATTTAAAGAAAGTACGCGGGCTAAGAGAAAAACCAAATTCCCAACACAATGCAATTGTATTGCAACAACCATTACACTTTCATGGCACTTATTTAAAACTGTTTTTAACCCTATTTATACGTGACTTAAGGAATGGTTTATGTAAACACATTACGCACGCACGTTTTTAAAACAGTTGGAAACAAAGAAAAATATCGTAGTAATTATCTTATTAAGACACATTAGTAACTATTTCCGCTTGAAAACATATTAAAATGAGCTTTATATACTTGATTACTCTATATTTGAAACTTTTATCTGGAAACTTACAAATTTGGGGGAAAGAAGGTTGAGGAGTTTCTCTATACACATTTTACCTTTTATAAATATACTAGCGAGGGGTACCCGGCGCTGCCTCAGTGTTTGTAGGTGTGTGTTGTGTTAAATAAGAAAAGAAACTGGGGGGTAAGATCAAACCGAAACCCTGAGGCGAAGTTTGAAAATAAAATCGGCCACCCAGAATGAAGCATTGTTATAAGCGAATGAGTGAAAGATGTTTGAAAGCATCGTTATAAGCGAAGTAAGAAAAGAAAACAGCATTTTAATTTATCATACATCGAAAAAAACACACAAAAAACTAACGGAAGGCAAACGAACGATGAAAACAGCAACGAACACGTTAAAAATGGCTTAAATAAGCCTGTTTCGATATTAAAATTTAAAAAAAATCGGTGGGTACCCGGGTGTTTGGGATGTCGGTAAGAATAAGCGAAGTAAAAACAACAACAAAAAAAAAACAGGAAAACGAACGGTACGTGTAAAAATGCTTAAATAAGACAGGGTCTAGTATTTAAATTTAAAACTCTACGATTCGAACCCAAAATGTTTAGATAATGAACCAAGGCCTTAACTACCTGAGCTAAAGCGATGTATATGAAATGTGTTCGGTTTACAACTATTTTAAGTAAATCAGGTCACGACGTCATGGCATCATTTGACGGATGCGTTGTTGACTCCCCCTGTCAAAAATTGTCGATTTCGGGGTTAAATAGTTAACGTTTTTCTCTTTCTATCTCTCTCTGTGTTTACGTCTCTCTCTCTCTCTCTGTTTGCGTCGCTCTCTTTTTCTCTCTCACACTTCGTCTTACTTACTCCAAAGAGGGTTGCTAAAAAAGAAAATGGAGTCTGTGTTTGTTTTTTTTTGTAAAATCTTCGATCATTAATATTTTTTGTAAGCGGATTTTTTTAATTCACATTTTTGGCTTGTTATTGTTCGTTTAACTATCATAGCTAACAATTTTTATGTGCTAATAACTTTGGTAACGTTTTCATAGCGTAGAAGTTCATAGTTTAGCTTATGTGAGGGTTATTTTTTTTCCGATAACAACATTAGTTTTTAAATTCAGACTGTCATTACAGCTTGCTGACGTCAAGATCACGTGAAATGATTCAGCAGTGTTTAAATACAAGTTGACCCAAAATAAACGGTCCCGTGTATATTTTATGTTGAAGAGTTGGCGCCCGTATGTTTTGGGCCGTTATAAATCGATTGAAAAATATATAATGTTTAACATTAAAATGTAACTTTTTTTAGGCCCCCCTACAGAAAATCGATAAGTTTACGCACTTCTGATGGTCACTCCAGGCCAATTTGTCGATATTTTTTCGTCCGGAGTGTGGGACTGTCATATGAGACCAAGTTTGCGATGTTTTTAGCAGACATACATACAAGAATACACACATTTCCGCTTTTATATATATATATATATATATATATATATATATATATATATATATATATATATATATATATATATATATAGATGTATATTACTCTCCCCCCCCTGGACTTCGAAGGGGTCCCGGCGTTGCCCGGACGGTAGGGGTGTGGGGTGTTTAATAAAAAAGAAGCCGGGGGCAGGAATCGAAGCCGAACCCCCGAGGCGAAGTTTGAAAATAAAATCGGCCAGCCAGAAGTTAAAGATGTTTGAAAGTCGTCGAGCGTTACGACGACGACGATGACGATGTAAGCATTGCTATAAGCGAAGTAAGAAAATAAAACAACGTTTTAATTAAGCGGGGGGGGTAAAACAAAAAATAACGTAAGGCAAACTAACGATTAAAACAGAAAAATGAACGAACGCTACCTGCAAAAATGGCTTAAATAATACAGGGTTCAACATTTAAATTAAAAAATCGAAAAAACCCATCTCACACCACGATTCGAACCCAAAACGTTTATATAATGAGCCAAGACCTTGATTACCTGAGCTAAAGCGACGTCTTTAAAGTTTGTTTGGTTTATCAACTATTTAAAGTAAATCAGGTCACGACGTTATAACCTCATCTAACGCATGCACTGTTGACCCTCCCACTTCTTCGAAAATTGTCGATTTCGGGGTGAAACAGTGAACGTTTTCTCGTTTTCTGTCCACACATCTCTCTCTGTTTGCGTCTCTCTTACTCTCTCGTTCATTCTCACTCTCTCTCACTCTCTCTCTCTCTCACACTTCGTCTGCCTTACTCTAAAGACTGGAAAATGGCGTATGGCTGTTTTTTATTAAAAAAAAAAAAAACTTCGATCGTTAATATTTTTTGTGTGCGTATTTTTCTTTACTTCACATGTTTGGCTTATTATTTTTCGTTTAACTATCGAGTCTAACTATTTTGAATGTGGTAATAACTTTGGTAACGTTGCCATAGCGTAGAAGTTCATAGTTTAGCTTTAATTATTTTTTACCAATGACATATTTAAACTGTATATTAAGACAGCCATTAGAGGTTGCTGGCGTCAAATTTTAACTTTTAAATACAAGTTGATCCAAAATAAACGGCCGCGTGTATACTTTATGTAGAAGAGTTGGCGGCCGTATTTTTAGGGGTAGTCATAAATCGATTAAAAATATGTGATGTTTAACATTAAAATATCACTTTTTGTCCCCCCCTCGCAGAAAATCGATCAGTTCACGCACTTCTCATGGTCACTTTGGATCAATTTTTTGATATTTGTCTTCCGGAATGTAAGCTCTAATATGATCCCAAGTTTTTGAATTTGCGTTGTGTCTGACAAAAAAGTTTTAGACGACACACACACATGCATACACACAAACAAACATACACACTTGTTCGCTTTTATATATATATATATAGATGGACATTTCTCTCTCCCCTGGACTTCTCTCTCTCGCAATATTTCTATCTATTTATTTATCTATCTCTCAATCTCTCTGTTTCTTTCTTTCTCACTCTGTATATATATATATATATATATAGAGAGAGAGAGAGAGAGAGAAATAGTGAGAGGGGGGAGAGATTAATTGAAAGAGAGCTAAACACATATTTAGACCTCTGAAGAGTGGTCTTACTAAAGAATAATACCCGTCTAAGGCGATTAAAGCAATATTATTTAGTGTAACATCCGCAGAAATCGATGTAAATATAAAAAAATCAAATTAATTATTTCATTCTATTGAGAATTTTTATACACTACCGTGTATAATATTTTTAAATAAATTATATCTACACATTCATTATTATAGTCGATTTCATAATAAAATTCTACATAGCATTAATTGGAAATATTATCATAACTGTATATGCGGCACGGTATAATCAGCACTATAATGAAAAACTACAAATATTATAAACATGCTAAAGGATGGAATTATTCACGAAATAATCTAGTAAACACATATTCGAGATAACGAGATATATTTAATTGTTTTAATTATAAGAGGCCAGCTGGGATTGAATTATGATCAAGGAATATTTCACACACCCATGTTTTTACTATCTTCGAACATCATTAAATAGCCATGAAGTAACATACTCCAAAATATATGTTATTCTACATTGTACTGTGGAGTCCCTTCCGTGTCTTTTATACCATTCTTTTATATAATCTTCTTTCCAGTAAACGAAAGCAAACGTTAAAAAATAACCTGCGGAGTTTGACGCTTCAGACTACGTAATTTTAAATAAAGCCAAACAAAAAACAGGTAAATGTTCAAGTCTTATAAAATAGTTTGCATTAAATGAAAAACAAATTAAAAAGTTACGTAGAGAGTTTAACTGAACACCGTTATAAAAGACGCTATCAACAAATCAACAGTTTAATTTCAACTTCCCGGTTTTCTATTATTTCGACGGGATGGAAAATGGCTTTATCGATATGAGATACATTTAAATAACTGTTCTGCTAATCGAGTTTTTTTTTAATTACCGAGTGTATTCTGAAACAAAACCTATTTGTAGATAACCCACGGCCTTATAGACTTACGATCTATATTTTTAAAGAAAATCGGTCAAACCGGTAAGGAATCTCAGGAATTCACTTACACACACAAAGTTTTATTCATATTATTGTAGAGATGTATACAATATAAACTCGGCCATGTAATATTCTCAGGAGAGTTATTTGTTATAGATTGTAAAACGTAGTAATATTTTATGAAGCGAATAACTAACTGTGCTCTATTGAATCAAATTTAAAATTTTGCAACAATAGATGTGGCTGCTCTATATTGTAAAGGCTGTTTAATATAGCTGACATTTTAAGATTTATGTTGCGGGAATAAAGAGCCAAGTAACTGACAATCACATCTGCAAGATGGCCGCAAATATCTTAGGAACTGAAGGCAAACACACGTTGCCAAGTGAACCCTGTCACACGTCTCGCTGCACAAACAGTTCATTTGTAAAGTAGCGTAAAATAGTAGAGGGGCAGCTGTGAGAGTTGCGCCAATTTATTAAAACTTTTGATTACGATCAAAATGTTAACAAATAAATTTACTTGACAAAGAAATTATGGGCAGCATATAAGCAATCGCTAGCATAGCATTCTAATTCCACACACTCACACGCACACGCACACACACATACCCCCATCCACCCCCACAATATATATATATATATATATATATATATATATATATATATATATATATATATATATATATATATATATATATATATATACTAGCCGTGCCCTGCCATGCGTGAATGTGGTTAAAATTTGAGCAATGGAAAATGTTCAAAAATGAGAATATGCATCTTTTTAATAGGTTTAATTTCATAATTCGTATGGGTGCACATGTTTGTTGTTCTTTTTTCAAAGATGATAGAGAGATGTTCTGCTTGGGGCTCTTGACCACGTAACGTAATTGTATATATGAAATAAAAACAGTCAGTGTGTGCATGTAAGCACCACAATGGACCATTATGACAAACACATAATTTTTTTTTTTAATTCATCCTAAATGTTTGGAATGTTACTTTCTTTTAACATATTTTTCTTGTTTTATTTATGTATATGTATTTGTCACTACTTTCTTTCTTATTCTTCACCTGCCCTATACTACAAAGTAAAGTGACGATAAAAAAACAAAATGCCGGGCATTAAATTCTCTATTAGAGTAGACACAGTTAGGAATTTTATTAAGTAATATACTTAATATATACTAATACTGCAACTTGCGTGTATTACAAATGCTTGCTTTCTTGCTAGCCAATCAAATCATCTAATATAGTTAGTCTTTTTTTTCAATTTTATTCGAAATATAATACAGTGCTATTAGCAAAGAAAAAATACCTATGAAAACGAACCTCCTACATTAACACCTTGAATAATTATCTAAACTTGAATGTAAATTAATATTAAGCCGACTTTACAAATTGATAAAAGTTAATTATTGTATTTCAATCAATTATAAGGTAGAGTTCCAATGATTCAAACTCGATAGATAACGGCAAACTTCCACTTATAAATATGGGATACACACACAAGATAATATATATGAACACAAAGCCAGACATACACATACACACACAATCCCACTTTATATGAGAAGCCTCGAAATAAAAATCGAACGTTAAGGAACACACAAGTCGGTTTTTCCCTTTTTCATTTTGTCTCTCTCTAACCTTATATATATATATATATATATATATATATATATATATATATTAAATTGTAATTCAATGAATTTCAAAAAACTCTCATTGAAATGAAATGAAGTGGTTGAGTTTCATATCAAAGAATTTTTATTATTCTAAGCAAGACAAAGAATGTTTTAGAAAGTTTATCTCCTTAACCTATAGGGTTTCGATGTCTACCATCTCATCAGAGGAGTGAAAATATTAGCAAATAGTTATAAAGGTATGCACCCTATTTGAATTACAATTTAATTTATTTGCTCTATCTTGAATATCGAGCAATTCTCGTTTAGATGGGATAACTTATAGAATATTACTGCCAGTAATATTTTGTAAACCTACAATCTCACGTTTACATAACCACTGATTGTTAAATAAAAACTACTCCGAAGTATATATTTATATATATATATATATATATATATATATATATATATATATATATATATATATACATTTATGTGTATATATATGTATATATATGTGTGTGTAATGTTTTGTTGAAAATTAAAAGACTAACGTTTTCTTTTTCATAACCTTCGTTTATTTCTGGACTTTTTCCATTACAGCAGTTTCATTTGGTCATAAAAAATAAAACGTGAGTATTTGAATTCTCAACAAAACCTACACTAGATATGCTCTGCACTTATTAAATACATACATTGAGCTTAACCCAAAATTAACGGTGACTGTCTTTTAAAATAACAATCTGGGTACGTTAAACGAAAACGGTGTATATTGAAATAACGATATTTCAAAAACAGACTTATATATATATATATATATATATATATATATATATATATATATATATAGAGAGAGAGAGAGAGAGAGAGAGAGAGAGAGATAGAGATAAAAACGAATGAACCGACTTTTTTGTTCTTTAACGTTCGGTTTATATTTCGAGTCTTCCTATATAATAGTCAGGTTCCTAATGGCACAATTTAAACTTTTGTGGGCACTTTTTGGAGATTTGGAGATCTATACATTATTTGGAAAGG
Organism: Euprymna scolopes; assembly: GCF_053919585.1. NCBI lineage: Eukaryota > Metazoa > Mollusca > Cephalopoda > Sepiida > Sepiolidae > Euprymna > Euprymna scolopes. The sequence goes on along the minus strand of NC_136492.1, from coordinate 131,776,442 downwards.
TGTTTGTCTCAGAAATAAGCAAATCAATGTTTTCATTTTCTCAGACCATATTGGATTTAAAAAAAATGATCACCGTAAGATGTACGTTTTGTAATATTTCGGCTTCTTAATACGCTAGAACACTGATTTTAACTGCTAAATCTACATTTCAGGGTCCAGTAAGCCAATAGGGATATTTATAAAATTTTCTCAGATATGAATATGACAGCCATATTGGAATTTAAAATGGCTTCCATAAGATATAGGTTTTGTAATATCTCGGCCTCTTAAGAAGCTGGAACATTAATTTTTACTGCTAAACCTATATTTTCATTGTCATGTTAGTCAAGGGTCAAAGTTATTATTTCATATTTTGTAACGTCCATTTGCCTCATGTGAACACATACTCCACCATATGGGTAAAAACTTAACAACGCGTGGCTGTTAGTCTGATACTAAATCAAAGTTATTTTTATTGAAATGTCTTTTAACTGATAACTTTGAATGTTTGTGCAACGATTTTAAACATCATGAGATATTTGATCATAGTCTATGCACCATCACCATCATGATCATCACCACCATCATCAAAATCAGCATAATCATCAGCATCATTTCAACATCACTTTCATACATCACAGATTGGGAATCTTCATCATTTTCGCACTGGCTGCTGCACTGACACATGTCAGTACAGACTAAGTTTTTAGACCTGCAGGAACATGTGCAAGAAGAACAGCCAAATATACATTTGCATGTGACAGTCTCAAGGACGGCTTTAGGGGATGGGCTGCAGAGCAATTGCTGCTTTTGCCCATATTTTCTCTTGAGCATGGGCACTACAAATATGCTCTTTTAGGGCCCAAGTGTTGAAGGGTTTGTGTTTATGTTTGTCCATTTTGGCCTTTAAGCTGCACACACAAAAGACCCCAGTGTTTGCAGCATTCCCTCTGTCATTTCTGCTTCATCCATAAGCATTTATAGAGCATGGATACCAACTGTATCTGCTTTGAAGTAGATCTGCAATACTAATTATGCATCAGGTGGGTTTCGGTGTGAAGCCAGTACATCCTGGTGGATCAGCAGCTTTTCTAATGGTTATTTACTTCAAAGACTTGTTGCTCTTAGTGTATAAAGAAGCAGCTGTCATGATAAGCTTGGACGATCCCAGGTTGCTGTCCAGAGTTTGGACAGCAAGATAGTCAGTCACATAAACCTTCGTCTTGTCATGGGAGAGAAACCTTCTCATTGTGATATGTTTGATGTTCATGTCATCTCTGACTTGATACTATACAGAAGATTTTCATTGCCTTCGTTTATTTCTGGTTGCTCTCTTCAGAGAATCTGCTCGGTATCTGTAAAAAAACGAGGATAATTTCAGATCATTGACTGCCACAAGATTCGCTGGTTTTTTGCTTAGCCTCTGCACAAGCCCCAGTAGCGGTATCAGAAATTTCGTGAAAATAGTGAATAATTCCACTCCATCTTTCACAGCTTATAACTCCTCGAAACATGTAATTCAAGCGCTAATTTTATTTTTCAATTAAAGGAGCAAGGACCAGGGTTTTATTAAAAAAAAAACAAAAAACAATGTGTTTAAAAAAAAAGGTTTTAAACTTCGGACTTTACAGGAAAATTTCTAAAAAACGTTTTTTTTTGTTTTAAATTTGAATATATTATTTATTGACCTTTTCTCTACAATTTGTGATATATAAAACTATTCAACATAAATTAATTATTTACTTTTTAATAGACATTTCAAAATGAGAGGCGTGAATTATACGCCCCCCCTGTTTTCCAAGCTTATAACTCCTCGAAAAATGTAATTCAAACCCTATTTTTTTTCAATTAACGGAGCAAGGACCAAGGTTTCATAAAAAAACACAAAACAAAAAAAAAACAGTGTGTGTTTTTTTAAAAAAGGTTTTAAACTTCGGACTTTACAGGTAAATTTATGAAAAATGTTTTTTTTGTTTTAAATTTGAATATATTATTTATTGACCTTTTCTCTTCAATTTGTGATATATAAAACTATTCAACATAAATTAATTATTTAGTTTTTAAGAGAAACTTGAAAATGGGGGGCGTGAATTTAAAAAAAAAAACGTTTGTCTAAAATATTATATTCGGTTTATTGGAAAGAACATAAAATTTCACATTGAACCTGAAAATATCGTAAAAATAGAGTCAACAGAAAATTTTTGATAGATTTTAAAATTTTAAAAATTGAAAAATATTGAGTTCGGAAAATTCATTACTATTTTTAATAAATATATATATATATTTCTATTACATTTAAAATAACTGTAATAGTTTATTTTGGAAGTATAATCCATAAAGAAAATAAATAACCCACTTTTAACAGATAAATTACGAGATTTTTATATTTTATTCGCAGTTTCGTGTTAGGGGTGTCAAAAATTCCTACAAAAATTCTGATACTGCTAAAGCCCCAGTACTATCTTCCGACGTTGTTGATCAGTCGATGTGGGTTCTGTAAATCATGTATCCGTTGCATCTTGGTAAGTAGAAATTCCAGCTTGGTGTGACTGGTTTCCATGTGGCATGTCTTCTCGTGTCACCGTCTTCAGGAAATTTGGTACATAGAGGCCTTGGTATGCTCAGGTGTTTTCTACAGCAGCATTTGCCAGAGAATTACCATGAGAAGGGCACAACGATGTGAAATAGAGTAGCCATGAGCATTTAGAAGATTCCAAAGTTTCTTTTGCATGTGTCATGGTGGACATTCAGTGCCAGTCCCAGAACCTGAGGGTCCCCTTGTGCGGGGGTGACTTGAATCTGATGAATTGCTTGGCTTGTACCTTACGTGTTTACTGAATTTGAATCCATACATATATTCTGGCTCACCTTCAGTGTTACTCGGTTAACATCTTTTGTTCTGCTTACAGTTTCCAGCTTTTCAGCAGCCCAAACAATTATCCAATGTATTAAGGCGTAGAATTCACATTGTCATTGTAAGTAGATACATTCATGGCATTTCTTCCTTGGAATCTTTTCCTTATCACATGTTCTGCTTTGACGATTATCTTCATGCTGTTCTCCTGTTACCAGTTTTCATTGAGGTATTAACAATGCCCTCTTTAAATACATCTGGGGAGTAGAGGAAAGTTTGATTCATTATGATTGCTCGAACAGACTTCGGGTGTGGTAAATAAGTAAGGCCCCTTTCTTTAAGCCATTCTTTACTGAATACAGGTACATGACTTTCAAAAACTTTTGAACCTAGGATATTTACATAAGTCGTTTAAATATCATGCATCCCAAGGTATGCATTGTCTTTTGTTTCTACATCAATAAGATTTATCAACTCAAGCAGACTCACCTTTTGTAGAAAGGGTTCTTCAGCAGGTTTGCAAGTGTTAGAATATTTTTTGGTCCAGCAAGCTTTCTGGTATAGGATATCAATTGCATGTGCATAACCGTGTGATATGCAGGTGTGCAGTCTAGTCTTCAGTGCAGTATTATGAGACCTTCCCACAGCATATTTGAGATTTTTACCTGCATTCTCAGTCCTAATATGGTACAGTTGTTGGGCATTGCACTGTTGGCAGAAAACACTCTTTCTCATCCAGTGAAGTTGTAGGTAATCGTGTAAATTGCAATGCAGGACCAAATGTTGAGGGGCCTGGAACAACATCTTCTGTGCTTTGTCTTTACTGGTCACGATTCTGGCAGTGTAGTGACCTGTAGCTAAAGCGTTTGCATTCCGATCTCTTGTACGGTGTATTTGTTAGTTGCACTCAAATGACATGGACCATGCCAGACCGCCCTCCGTTCACCCATTTTTCTGATGTGCAGTTTTGCACTCGCCTTTGGGCTTGGGCATAGCCATTATCATTCAAACTAACCCACTCTAGAATTACCTGCAGTACGAACCCATAGAACTCTAATCGAATGTATTGCACGAAGTCCCCTTTCCTTTTATCATCAGACTGGCAGAAAATGCACTGCTTCTAGTCAATGGACTCATTGGTTTGGCACGCCTCCTCTCCACTTTGCGACTCATCACTCACGCTTAACCTACAAACACACAGAGAATTGCAGTAATGTAAGACTAACTATACATAAACTATGAAATATTTCTCATAATATCATAGGTAAATATAAAATTTGATGTAAAAGCCAGTTTTTTTAGGAAAAGCTGAAGTATGGCTATACATTATACATATTTTGTATTACAAAGATATTGCAATAAAACAATACCACATCTGTTTGAACAAAGATATGCATTTAAAGTTAGTGTTTGAAGAATGGCTGCTTTATAACAACCACCATTAGCTATACACATCTGGAAAATGTTTATACCCACCCCCATTGGTTTCCTTGGCCCTGAAAATGTAAATTTAGCAGTTAAAATCAGTGTTCCAGCTAATTTAGAAGCCGAGATATTACAAAACGTACATATTACGGCGGCCATATTTGCATCCGGGAAAATGCAAACATTGGTTTTGTGATTCATGAGACAAATCCTTTTTTTAGGTTTGGAAATCTTCAAAAAGTTCCCACAAAATCACAGTAAGAACCTGACTATAATGTGGGATTGATTGTGTCTGTGTACGTATCGCATTAATTGCATACAAAGTGACCCCAAAAACCGGGTATCAATTCTAATTAAGCACCGTTTCTTAGTGTTTTGTTCGAATGAAATGAAACTTCGGTCATAACTAGTGTATTATATTCAAAACACCACATCAAAACACTAGGGTATTTGGCTTTTTCACCGTTCTACAGCATATGTTCTAGATGGTCTTGATTTTGCTTTTGTTTTTTGGTCACCCTGTAAAACACGTATAGTACATTGAAAGATGCGAATAAAAACGCGTAAATATTATAATAAATATATATATATATATATATATATATATATATATATATATATATATATATATAACACATTCATATAGAGGAATGGCATCAATTAAAACTCGTGCTGAAGTAGAGTCATCATTCTCTGCTACGCTATTTTGCAGTACATGTTGGAGTTCATGTTTTCCTCAATGAATGTGATTTCCCATACTTCAAACACTCATGCAAGCTTTCACGCTAGGAATAAGTCTCTTCATAATGTACTACAGTAGCAAGCCGGCTAACACTTTACTGAAGACATGCCAACAGAGTTCATAGAAGACTGGAAGCATGTCCATAGTCTGATCAGACGAAATTATTTGCATTGTTCTGATGACCTTAAGCATGTGTGGTCAACCCCTAATGTTTTTCAAAAATTTAAGTATACCTCTTCATCAGACATCACTTAAACATTTAAAGAAATATGAGGTGTGTACGCACTTTTGAGATACACTCTATTTTGGACTGTTTGTGACAATAATGGGATTACTTTTCATGCTTGACCATGCTGTATGCAGTCTTCCTCGCAAGAATTATGGCTCTCCATTTGAGTCCGAAGTGGTCATTTTCATACCGTTTTGTAATCAACGAATACCTTCCTATTTCTTTCATTTAAACTATTTTTAATATTCCACAGTGAAAGGATTTTAGCGATTATATTTTGCGGCTAGCAAATCTCTTCTGCTTATATGGTACACAACATTCTGTACGCGTATGCACCAGGAATGTAACCATGCTCTTAGCGTACGTCGATAAACAAGACTCCATTGTAAGAAGCTTGTCTCGTCAATATCTCCAACATCGAAATCAAATTTCAAGGCCATCTAAACATTACTTTATTCATAATACCAATGTAATTTTCTTACGTTTTATAACCATTCGATCTGAATGTCAATATAGGTAGTATTACATTTATAACTTTCCTCATACACATCATACGGAAATATGTATGTATATATATATATATATATATATATATATATATATATATGTATATATATATCCTATTTATTGTACAAGATTATCAATTGCATATATACCTACTTATCTCAGTTAAATTTCAATTCAAATGGACTACATTATCAGAATGAAAAAAAAAATAGATAAATAAGATTACATCTGTTTATTTATAAAATATATTCAGGTGTGAGTGTATGCTTCAGAAGAAGGTACATGTATTGTTGTGATTAGAAGACGATTTGAAGTAGGTGTGATAAAAAAATAATAGAGTTGGAAGGGGCTGTAGAGGAGAAAATACGATTCCATTTTATCAAACAACCACATCTGATAAGTATCCGTTCTATTTTTTGTTGGCGGTTGTTTATTGATCAATTTTTGCTTTTATTTAAAGTAATGCAATACATTTATTGTTGTAAATCTCCTATTATAAGTTGTGTTTCTTTTTTTTCTACAAGGCATTTGTTGTTGGGACTAATACATAACAATCTTACCTTGTGTCCGGAGTGATTAAATCGGCTAAGTTTGTAATATTATTATAAAAACGTCATTTCGATTGCTGTAATTCTTTTATTTGGGTTGTGTGTGTGTTTTTCTCTGATAGAATATAAATAGTTTACATAAGTTTACATGCTTCGTTATAGAGATATTTATTGCAGACCATATACATGCAAAGATATATATAAGACACATATATGGGTCCTGTTTGGTAGAAACCCCATGTTCCTTGCATTCCACTAATTAGATTACTAAGTTATCGTTTGGGATAAATTATGGGGGTGTTTTCATTCGTGATTTGTTTGCGATAGTAATGTTCGGAAATATATGTTAACATAGAAACAATAGTCATGCAAGACACATAGATTATTTCAGTTTGACTTTTAAATAATAACCTTGTTATGTTAACATGGTATGTATTCCCTATGTGACTTCTTTATTAAATTGTTAAGTGAGAGTAGAGAATAATTAATAACATTCTCTCCTCATATTAAGAAAGATTTTCTATATCATAACTTTATTATTTCGGCATGCTGCGTGTGATGTATATCAGTTTCTACCCCCTTTGTCCTGAATATATATATATATATATATATATATATATATATATATATATATATATATATATATATATATATATATATATATATATATGAGTGTGTATATACAGTGATGATCATATTTATTGGCACGGTAAAATAAAAGTTAAATTTTGTCTAATAAATTCTAAAAAAGGGATAAAATTTAAGAAAATAACAATGTATATTATGTATTTTTACTGGCCTTTCCGATGCAGCAATCGGATTTTAGAAAAAATAAATAAATAACAAAGGAACAACAAACATAATTGCAAAAAACCCTTGTTCAAAATTATTGGCACGGCTTTGTTTTTCTTTTAGTATCAGTATAATATCAATCAATTTCCGGTTTACGTGCTTTCTGAACTTTTTTATAGCCATATTATGCTTGTTTAACGCTAATTCAGTGAATATTTTTTTCAGATAATTTTTAGATAGCGATTTATTTAAACTATTACAAGTAACTAAATTATAATTTTCAATCGCCATGGTTAAAACTAAGGAACACAGCGAAGACGTCAGGAAGCTTGTTGTAGCATGCCATACTAATGGGGAGGGCTATGATAAGATTTCAAAGAAGCTAAACCTTCCCAAATCCACTGTTAGAGCCATAATAAACAAGTTCAAATCACAAGGCCACGTTATGAGTTTAGAGGGTAGAGGGAGAAAAAGGATTCTTTCCCCAAGAGATGAACGGAAAATTGGTCGACAAGTAAAACAAAACCCAAGGATCTCTGTTGGGGAGATTTTTGATGAACAGAGCACCTCTGGAGTGAATGTATCTCGACATACAGTTGGTAGAGTTTTGAAGAGAGCTTGTTTAAAAGCATGTCGTCCGAGAAAGACTCCCTTATTGAAGCCTATGTACCTGAAAGCAAGGCTAGCCTTTGCAAAACGTCATATTGATAAAGATGTTGCATTCTGGAAACGTGTTCTATGGACTGACTAAACGAAAATAGAGTTATTTGGCCATAATAAAGTTTCTTATATTTACAGAAAATCTGGCGAAGCTTTCCTGCCTAAGAACACCATACCTACAGTGAAGCACGGTGGAAGCAGTTTGATGTTTTGGGGATCCTTTGCTGCCTCTGGACCAGGGCGACTTGTTAAGGTCACAGGTAGCATAAAAGAGGAAGATAATGTTAAAATATTGGATGAAAACCTGAAAGACTCTGCTAAAGAGCTCTCACTTGGTCGTCGTTGGTGGTTCATGCAAGATAATGACCCAAAGCATTCGGTTAAACTGACTAAGAAATGGCTTGAGGACAATCATATTAATGTTTTGGAGTGGCCATCACAAAGCCCAGACCTTAATCCAATTGAAAATTTATGGAGAACATTAAAATTGAGGGTAATGCAAAGGAAGCCTAAGAATCTTATTCAATTGGAGGATTATTGTCAGGAAGAGTGGACTAAAATTTCTACTGAAGAGTGCAACAACTTGGTTGTAAACTATGAAAAGCGACTGAGGAAGGTAATCAAGGCCAAAGGCTATACAATTCATTATTAAATAAATCGTGCCAATAATTTTGAACAAGGATTTTTTGCAATTATGTTTGTTGTTCCTTTGTTATTTATTTTTTCTAAAATCCGATTGCTGCATCGGAAAGGCCAGTTAAAAATACATAATATACTTTGTTATTGTCTTTAATTTAATCCCTTTTTTAGCATTTATTAAACAAAATTTAACTTTTATTTTACCGTGCCAATAAATATGATCATCACTGTATATATGAGATAGAGAGACAGAGAGACAGAGAGAGAATAAAGTAACTATGTGCGTAAAGGTATAAACCATTTCCGCGACTGATTCCATATCACCGCCTTTGGATAAAATAGATATAAAAGAACGTGTATTTGAGAGCAAAAATAGGTTCCGCATTTTCTTGGACAGATTAATATCCCCCTGTCTCTTAAAAATGTTTATGAAATAAAGTAATTTGTGATCGTAAACTGTTTAGCAATTTAATTGACTTAGACGATATTGCTCCCCCCCCACCGTTCTCACTAAAAAAAATATGCGAAATGAAGTAGTATGGGGATCGGAAACTGCTTCAGTTGTTTCTGTGCTTGATGACGTATCCCACTTCCCTTTAAAAATATATATATGACAGACTGTATTTCTGGGATCGGAAACTGCTTCATCCATTTACAGGAATCACTCCATATTTCTCCCCTCCCTTCTCTTTAATATAGTCTGAGTCGGTTATTTTGTATTGTTATTACAGAGTAGATAGTGCCTGGTCGAAAACCATATTACGCTTCCTTGACTTTTACAAAGATCAAATGTAGCTTTTTAGCAACTTCATCTATCCCCCCTCTCCAAAAACAGAAAGTGAGTGTAGCGCTTGAGAGAATGAAGCGCCAATAATTCACCATACCTCACTCTCTTCTAAAATGAAATGTTGGTAATCCTTGGAGTAACAAAATTTTAATTTAAGATTAATGACGTCACGTTCGGAGAATTACTCTGCAGTTTTTCGAAATATATAGTTTCATTATAAATTGTTGGTATTTTTATATGAGTAATGCACTAGAGAAACACTAGAAAAACACCCATGCTTTAAAAGGTAAATATCTCAAAATGTAGTTAGTAATTAGGTAATGCTCGCATGACCATAGAGTAAAAAAGAAATAGGATTGAGAAACATCTTCTTAATGTTAAATAATAGTAAACTCAAATCGAGATAATACAGGGGATTAATCTCTCGAGCTTTGTCTTAGCAGGCGAGCAATCTCATCCTCTCGTTTGATTTTTAGTAGGAGATAATGCCTGGTATAAAACTATTTGGTCTTTTGGCTAAGATCAAAGTTCAGCAAGCAGTCAAAACGTGTGGAAGCAGGCATCCCAGTTCGCGGTTAACATTACGTGATGACCGGAGACTATAAAATCAGGATGGACCTGGATAGGGGTTGTTTCAACAAAATTCCGACCATACTCGAATTTAGTAGTTTATGATTCATAGTAGAAGGCATGAAGCCTCAGTGCTGGCACTGCCAATAACAAGGGTACATGGCTAAGGACTGCTCCAAGAGAATCCGGGCAAGACCTTCACCAAGACTCAAGGAAAGGTCTTACCACATCGCCGACCAAAACACCAACAGCAGTACTAGCCACGACCCTCACTGCAGTCCAAACCGGGCCAGTTGGGCTGCGGTCACTAGAAAGGGCAAATCCACCAAGAATCCACCCAAGCTAATAGCGATCGGAGACCAGCAGACATCACTTACATGGGGACACAGCCGACCTCTTCCTCTAAGAAGAGGAAACTACACGACTCCGAGGAAGACATGGCGTCGAAAGAAGAGGAAACCACTGAATCAGAGGTAGCATCTAAAACTTCAGCAGACATGACAATGAGGAGGAGACAGAGCAGGAACACAAAAGGTGACACCACAACCCCAAAAGACACGAAGTAAAGAACCGAAGCTGTACTCTCCACACTCCCTCTTCTTGGTCAAGCCGAGCAACACCCCCGCATCCACCAAAACTCCCCCAATCTCTATCACGATTCCACCCCAAGACAGGTCGGAAAACGACCACAAACATCAACATTCCCAACATCGGACACTTCTGTCTGTGTGATTCATGGCCGCCATCTTGGTTTCTACCAATTACACTCAATATCTGATCTGAACTACGCCGCCATCTTTGTTCAAGATAATGTTCTTATTCTCTATTAAACACCAGAGGCCAGCTACTTACTCGTGACGCACATAAGGCTGATTGTTCTGAATTGAGAATTAGAAGACTAACCCCATGATTTTATATATTGCGGTATTATGACGAAATTCTCCCAGAGAGTTGGGAAGAAATTCTCAGTTAAACAACACGTACACATTTTTTTATTACTCTCACAGGGCTGACAGTCCTTAATCCGTATTTTTCCAAGTATATCTACTATGTAAGAAGCATTGAACCATAGTCATGTTGAGCACAATGGCAGCAGCACATTCTGAACCACGGACGTCGTAATGTTTTAGTGTCATTTGAAAAACACACTTCTGGAGCCAGAAACAAATGAGATTTCTCAATATAGGATTCTGTAAGTTCTGAGTTAGAAGTTACTTTATCAGTCAAATGTTTAGAGTCAAGTGTTGACAGACAGAGTTGAGGAAAGAGAATCAGTAAAAGTGGAAATCCCTTAGAGACGAAGGGTAGAAGATCAGACAATATCGATCCAATTTTGAATTCCTGATGTAATAGATCATCCGATTGAATAATAGATAAATTAACTATGTTGTAACTGTTGTCTTGTGTCGTTATTACTCACAACCTAGGACAAGTAAATGATTTGTATCAGCACTTATAACGAACTCATGTGTAATGATTTCTAAGTATTGTGTGCCCCAACCATAATCATAAGTGAAGGATCATATCATCTCTATATGTGCATAAGAAATGTGCATTATATCTTCCAGTCCGCATTAATATGAAGGTTCCAAGAATTGTCACGTCGTCAATATGTAATATATATGAATGTCTTCTCTCCCTCACCATCATCGACGTTTTTCATGTGGCATGAATCTTCGTTATACATGTCACGTTATGTACCTAATATGCACGATTGCTACACACCACAAGTAACTCCTAGAGTATCGATATACAGTAGAGTAAAGAATTATGTCGGAAGATTAATAATATTACTACAATTTAAAGCATTTTCTATTCGACTAACCATGTCTGTTCTCTTCTGTTTACTTCCAGTAGGGTACATAGGGCTTGGTATCAGTAGCATATCCTTTATTATCCATTGATAGTGTTTGACAATAGAAGCTGCTGTTAAAGTTAATGAGATGCCTCCTATGTAGAAATGTTTAATTTCTGTTTTTTTTTTGTTTTTTTTGCAGTGTATATTTTAGTCTTGTATACCAATAAAATATTGATTATTTAGTAGTAAGTTTGTTTTTGGCAATCGCAATTATTGTGTTACTTTTTTCTTAAGGAATAACTTACGTGCATTTATTGTAGATTAATCTCACAATAGGAAAAATACTAGACGGACACTATTTCAGTGTAACTCCTTTAATAATAATAATAATAATAATAATAATAATAATAATAATAATAATAATAATAATAATAATATTATGTAAACATTGTTGTAAAGACATCGACTGTTAACCGATAAACCGAGTCAGCAATTCGGTACGTAAACTGGAGACATAAGACAATAACACTTCAAATAAAAAAAACACTATACATAATAATATATTCAAACACTTAATGATCAACTCGCATGTTTTTATTAGTAGTATTAAATTATATGACAACATGTTACTTTCTGAGATTTTAATAATAATTAAAAATATGTCTTCTTTTGTCAGTTTCATATATCAATAAAAACGTAACTATTTTTTATTACATTTTCACCCCAAACAAGGCACATTGCCTCTTTAGTGCAGGGGGCTACTATCAGGGACACCAACTACTGGGGTACTATGTAGGGATTTGCGCAGCAAGATGTATGTTCACGCTGCACTTGAACTTCTGCACGTCAGTAGAGTTGGGGAAGCAGGAACCTGGAATGGAATTCCAAAGTCTAGCAGTTCTGGGGAATAAACTACTGGGATAGAAATATATTTTACATCTAGGGATCTCTACAGTATGGAGTGGGATGTTGCAGCCTGTCGGGTCTGTCGAGGGTGTTCACGTCGTGGGGGCACCAGTGCTTGCAGTTCGTTAGAGCATTCACCATTATAATACTTGTAGAACAAGCGGAGGGTTGCAACGTTTCGTCGATAGGACAGAGGCTGAAGCTTAGATGCCAGTTCAGGGCCTATCAGTTTTGCGACACTCTTTTGAACCTGGTCAAGGAGCGAGAGACTAGTAGCAGATGCACCAGCATAAATATGAAAGCAATACCCCATACATGGGCGAATAATTGCGTTATAGAGGTACAGGATACTTTCGGTTGTTAGTAGTTTTCTAGCACGGTAGAGAGATCCCGCCTTCCTCGCAGCGGCCCTGGCAATGCCCTCGGTGTAATTGTTCCAACTCATGGTTCGTGTAAACGTAAGGCCAAGGAGCTTTAAAGACGTACTATATTGTTATAGGTGGTAGAGAAGGTTCCTTTTAATTATTGAATGAAACTAGTTGAGTTTTGTCCACATTCATTTTCAAAGACAACTAAATATACTCTTTTTGATATGTATAAAAATAAAATTTTATATCAAGAAAATATTATCTTAATCAAAATATATGTTTTTAAATAATGCGTTTCTCATTCTGTAGAAAAGCAACGGATCGTACTTGTTAACTCAGTATTCAGTTAAATATATTCTATTCTATTAGATATTTTGTCATGTGATTTATCAACTCTAACATCGATTGCATTATTTATTGATAATATATGAGAAGATCAAATAAGAAGTGTCGTTTATTGATCATTGTTTATGTAATTTTGAAATAAATTGTAGCTGATCATAAATACAGCAAAACTACCTGTCAAATGTTATAAAGAATAGTAATATTTTACAATTATTAAACGTGAGAAATCGTGCTTGAAAAGTGAATAGCAAAATTACCGCTTAATAACGTGAAAATTAAAAATATAAGATAATCACAAGCGGTTTTGCACGAAGTAAACTTACTGTTAAAATATTATTTTTTTCTAATTTATGCAATAAATCAAGGAACATAAACAAAAAGAATTAATTCGAAAAATAGTCGAATTGTATCACTTTTAGGAAACCGCATGCAATGTATATTTGACAGCATACAATTTCAACCACAAATTGCTAAAAGCGCATAGAAGTAAATGCTAATTCGTATCACATTTGTGACACGGTATTTGTATTAATAAACGAGTTGGTCATATCGAAGGGCTCTTTCTATTTAGTCATGCAAGAGAGCCGCATATCGGTGGCAATTTAAATAAATCGATAAAAAGTTTACGTACTGTAACCGAGACATTCCTCGAACATCACTAAGTACGCACCTATAAAACGTTCTGGATTCATGATTCTCTTTGAAGTCTGTAATTATTTTACAAGCAGAGACATTTCAATCGAAATAATGAAGATGCCTTATTCACAGTGGCATTCGCAAAAATGTCTACGTTGTCCGATTTATTTTGCATCATCGATACTTGCGACCTGCTGCCAATTTACGGAGAATTAAGACAAAAAGGTAAAGCATTTATTGCAATTGAAGTTATTTATTAAGGACCTGTATTCGACATCGGCGAATAAAAGTTTGACAGGCTCTCATTTGCGTCAAACCAGACAGCCGTCATCACTATAATTATCAATCTAACCAAGATCGTATCGAACTTTTCTCTGTTATTTCTCCATTATTTATGGTCTCTTTTTTTTCTGCGTTACAACGACTGTCAGTTAGGATCTTACTTTGGCTTCTATGAACGTAGAATGTGTGTTGAAATGGTCGTTTTGAGCAGGCTCCACATTTACTTTGTAAAGTTACTTCCAAATACACCCGTTAATATTAAAAGAATATCGGCTGTCAGCATGTCCTCGTAAAATACGTTCGTACCGTTATTGTATATAAGGTACCACCGAACACATTAAGAAATAATACGATAACATCCCCCCAACTTTACATAACAATATACGTATTTTTTTCTACTTAAACTTTGGTAAAAAAAACTGATTTTGATTTAAAAAATACCGATCTTCAGCTGTAAACATATAGTTTTGCTGAGGATTTTGCCATTGTGATAATAAATAATTATAGTTGCAGTAATAAAACACATCTTAAATTATGCAAGTGTATAAACGTACAGTATAATATGTTAAACAATAATGTTCGATTATAACAATGGTATAATATATAACAAAAACTAATTCCAATAGGTTTCAAGACTATTTCCGACATCTATTCTGATATAAATGGAGATAATTAAAGATATGGACTTATTATCTACCTGTCAATAATATTCTTAACGAGAAGGGATTTCACATGTTTCGTGCTGCAAATTACTGAAAAACATCTGAGTTAAATATTTAAAATCAGATTAATCAAAAATCTTATCCGGTGATATTACAATTACTTGATTGTCAGTTCAGTCTGAATATGAAGTAAACCAGTATATTTCAATTGTTTACTGAATTGCGTTTATAAAACGAGGCGAATGTAAAAGGTAATACCTTAACATTAGTAAAATACGATTTTTTACAGATGATATCAAACAACATATAATATACAAAAATCATGTGTTTATTATATCATATCTTATAATAATGACTACATCATATATATATATATATATATATATATATATATATATATATATATTTATATGTAACATATAAACCCACATACGCATATTTATATATATATATATATATATATATATATATATATATATATATATATATATATGTATATATTAATATATATATATATGTATATATATATACATACACACCTATAAATATATATGTATATATAAAAGGCACCCACGCCCACGCACCCACACAAACACACACACACACACCCACCCACACACACGCACACATATATATATATATATATATATATATATATATATATATATATATACATGTATATAAAGACACCCCCACGCAAACACACACACATATATATATATATACATATATATATCCGATGAGACCTTGTCAAATCGAATCGTATTGTTTTTCTCACAATATTTCAAGACCTCGTTATATTGTTCAAATTACGAAGAAAGTGTTTTTTCGCAATTCCTTCGAGATTGTAATAAATAACTTGTAATAATTTATAACCACCTCAAATTTAATTGGATTTCTTGTAACCTTGCTATTGCCAACAAAGAAAATAAATTTATAAAAATCCAACTCGGCATCATTGCCTTTCTAACTGAACTTTTTTATTAGGATTATACTTAAACAAGTTTTATTAGCATTATACTTAAACAAGTTGTTATTAGCATTATACTGAAACAATTTTTTTATTAGAATTATATTAAACAAGTCTCGCGCTCCCACTTGATTAAATCTATCTAAATAAACGTAGCAAATTTCGACATACAAAAACAGAAGACCCGGTGCAAAAACTAGCTAATGAAAAAAAGTATTTATAAATAGCTCACATATCCCTTACTTGAATTAAACCTGTATTTTATTTTCTGTAATTTATTAAGTATCAAAACATTGTTCACGAAATGGTTATTAATCAATTATGTAGATGCATAAACATTGGGCAAAATAACTACACTTTATTTTCGTATGTACTTGTATAACGTATATATATATATATATATATATATATATATATATATATATATATATATATATATATATATCAGAATGTGAGAGGTTGTATATAATAAATTCCACAGGCAAACAACGTCGCTACCCAGAAGAGCCATTACAGTCAACGAACCGGAAGTCCAAATATCGAGTTTAACCCCCATTTGGGCTCATCAGTTAGACATATCCGAACTCAGGATTCAAAACCCGAGCATCTTGAATGCGAGGCAAGCACTTTACCAGATGAGCAAACGCCCCGCACACAAGAAGTTTTATTAACCAACAGAGATCAAGCAAACCGCGCCGAAATCCGACTGTGAAATGAACCTACTTTGTCTCGACAAGAGACGCGGTCATACAACCAGCTAATAACCCCAGCGAATGTCTCACAAGTAGGAGTTTTAACTAGAAAGGACGGTGCAATTCAGCAATACTTACCAACCGATCCACTTATGAAAGGGTTTTCAGAATGTTAGAGATTGCATATAATAAATTCCACAGCCAAACAACATGGCAGTCAATAAGAGCCATGACAGTCAACGAACCGGAAGCCCAAGACTTGAGTTTTGCACTCATTTCGGCTCATCATTTAGACACATTCGAACTCAGGATTCGAAACCCGAGCCTCTTGCATGCGAGGCAAGCACTCTACCAACCGAACAAGCACCCCGCACACAAGAATTTATATTAACCAATACAGATTAAGCTAACCGCGCCGAAATCCGACTGTGAAATGAACCTACTTCGTTTTGCCAAGGGACGCGGTCATCCAACCAGCTTATAACCCCAAGCCGATGTCTCACAAGTGGAAGTTTTAACTCGAAAGTGCGATGCCAATATATACAATCTCTCACATTCTGAAAATCCTATCGTTTTTTAGCATTGTTGGATGGCATCGTCCTTTCTAGTTAAAACGCCTACTTATGAGACATCGGGTTGGGGTTATTAGCTGCTTGGATGACCGCGTCCCTTGTCGAGACGAAGTAGGTTCATTTCAAAGTTTTCTTCACGGTTTGCTTGATCTGTGTTGGTTAATAGATATTCTTGTGTGCGGGGCGTTTGCTAAGTTGGTAAATTAGGGCAGAACTCGGTCTTGGACTTCCGATTCGTTGGCTGTAATAGCTCTTGTGGGCTGCGACGTTGTTTTACTGTGGAATTTCTTATATATATATATATATATATTTATATATATATATATATTTACTTGTTACGCATTATAAATATGTAATCGTCTATTTCTTTCTTCACTAACCCCCCCCGGCAAGCTTTGTCAATTTTGAAACTGTAGTAACAAATAAGAATAGACCAGTAGCTACCTATGTAAACAGTCAAAACGAAACTTATAAACATATGTTCAAGTAAAAATAGTTTTCTATATATCTGAAAAACAATAAAAAAGCTATTTTCTAGGTTAAATTACATTAAAACAATGTTATCTGTACTAATTATTAACCGATGTATATGGCTTAAACATTTGCTTAAATAGTAAAAAACATAGACTGGAAACCACGGTCTCCACAAAATAATAAAGAAAGAAAATTATTAGCAGGGCATAAGGATAGACTGAACTTAAACAAGCGGAGAAAATAATAAACGGACACATGTACTCATCGAGATGTGTAGTATCCTATTTTTAATTTTTCTCGGCCGGGTTTCTTCTTTTCTTTTCTTTTTTTTTTGCTACTGCATTTATTTATGTTGTTCTATTGTAAGCGTCTCTTTTATGACTATAAATTTCTATAGTAAGATTTTCTTTTTTTTAACACTGAACTGTTTTTGGTAAAAAGAAAAAAATATCCACATCAACCCAACTTTTTCTATTGATAAAAAAAAAAATAAATAGGAATAAAGTCAGACTTTTTCTCTTATTTTACTAAAAGCATTCGTCACAATAATTTCTACGCCGCATAAAATGAACCTCGCTGCCACTGTTTCATTTTATCTGGCGAGCCTTCCTACGACCGCACGCCGGTCACAGTCGCAACTTTCCCACATCGCTTGTAAAGTCAGTCATCTCCGGGCCCGACTATTTTACTCCCTCGAGCACCTGATGTGTTTTTTCTTTTATTTTTTCTTTCTACTGACTGTTCACACGTCCTAATCTGCATATCCAATTTTTCTGCTGCTAACTTCCTCGCAAACCATCAATTGTCAGTTACTGCTGATACTTCCCCACGCGGACATATGCACTACAATACATTCTTAGGTCATCGGAAAGTTTTTATTCACTTAATAGAACATTTTTCACTTCAGATACTTAGTTAGCATCACTATATATTTATTCTTGGCGTCAGCCAATGTACTAACACGATTGATGTACATAGATTAATGCTCATCCTGAAAATATAATTAAAATATGTATTATTGAATAAAAAAGCATGAACTAAAATTACGACTACTTAGTGTTTTTGATTTACCTACAGAACAATAAGTACCACAATAAACTTGGATAATTACTTTCTCCTAAAATCGCAAAATTTTATTCATAAAACATTATACAAATCACAAAAAAATAAAATTGATAAATCCGAATTATTTTTAAGATGATTAATCAAAACCGTCCATTAAATATAAAATTAAATCAATAATTCAATAAGAGAAAGTAATCCACATTCGGAATCACGTGAAAGGATTATCATCATTGCGTAAAAAATTTCAATATGAAAAAACATTGATGATGACTGATAAAATATAGTGAAAATGAGAAAAAGAAGAAACATTAAAGATTATGTACTGATGTAACAGATCATAGTTGAGCGCGTAATAAATTATTAGCAACATCCTAAGGATGGTTGGAATGCGATTCTATTAGAGCAAAAGCTACGTTTTAACGCGTATACAAAGCAGGAATTATGCTATTTGGCATATGAAGAAAAAATAAAAAGGCCACAGCTTAGTAGGGGAGACAAATTCGATAAAGAATGAGATAGATGTAGAAAATGAAAGAGGAGAAATAAAGTTGACTTTGAAGAAGGAAGACGTTTCAAGCGAAGGCGTTACATTTGATTGACATGCGGCAGCTGGAGGGGTTTAAAATCGTGTCGAGATGGGAGAGAAATGTCCTAACAAGAAAACAATGTATATTGTTTTTCACGAATGCAATGTAAAACATAAACCTATTAACTTGTATTATCTTTCTTATGATACTTTAAGAGTTATTGCATTGCTATTTACGCTATATTAAAGTTTATATGCCTCAGGGATCCTATGTTCCTTTCGAGAAATAAATATATGTCTCGCATTTCTTTGACATACCAAAATGGTTGCAACATCTTATTTTTCATTAGACGTAATCTCTGATGATAATGCGGCCGATTGAATTATTAACCTTTAGCGATTGTTGCAGGACTTTGTTCACATTATGCTTTTTCTTAGTGCTCGTGTTAAAATGTAAACAATGATTTCAGATCAGGGTGGTGCTTAGCAGTCCTGCTATGCTTCATTTGGAACGACTCACAGCACATCCTTAAGAGCAATTATGTAAATTACATAATGTTGCAATTGATAAAAAACACCCCCACTCTCTTTCTCTCTCTCTCTCTATCTATCTATCTATCTATATACATACACATATATACATATATATACATATATATATATATATATATATATATATATATATATATATATATATATATATATATATATATATATATATATATACCCACACGTATATATATATAAATATACATATATATTTATATATTTATATATATGTATCTATGAAGATAGACATATATATATATATATATATGTATATATATATATATATATACATACATATATATATATTTATATACGTTTTTTTTTTCTGTCTGTTTGCTTTTTTATTTACAAACACTTTCTCTTTCAGAATAGTATAAAACACCTCAAATGGTGGGATATAAATGAAACGTTTTAGCATGAGTAGGTTAAAATTGTTTAAAGTTGTGAAATATGTGAATACATTGAGAAGAAAACAATATATTTTGTAGATTAGTACATTGTTATTGGTGTAGTGTTAAAGAACCAAGCCTTAAATGATATTTAATTCTAAAGTATTGCTATGGCGAATAATACCGATCAGATTTATAACATTTTAAAACCACCACTTGATAAGAATACACACGAAATCAGCGCAAATTATAACATTATATTGAAGCGTATTTTCCGATGGACCAAAGCCAAACGCACTCCGCTTACACCCCCCACACACAGACACCTCCGATATATATATATATATATATATATATATATATATATATATGTACATATATACACATTCATATATATATTCATATATATATTCATATATACATGTATTCATGTATAAGTGTATATATATATATATTTATATGTTTATTCATATATATATATATATATATATATATATATATATATAAGCCACCTTCCTAGAGAATCAAATAACCTCATAATACAATAAAACAGTACACACATTCTCAAACCAATAAAAAACACCCACACCCACACACCTACCCTAAAGGAAAAAGAGAAGAAAAAATCAGTATTCAGAGAGAGTGTGAGAGAGAAACACAACACAAGAGTGACCACAGCCGAGGTTGTCGACTAATAAACATTGAACATTCCTATAAATAGTAGACACTTACAGGTTTCCACCCCTTGGAGACACTTCAAAGAGCTACGAAAATGATATGTTTACATCTGCAACACATTTGAAAATAATTTCTGACGAGGACGCTTCACAGAACGTCTGAAACGCGTAAAAACGAGTTCAATGATTCAAAAAATTATTACAATGATATAAACATAATTGTCAATGAAAAACCAAGGCACGAATAAAAAAATTCCAAGCATGTTAAATCTTTGATATTAAAGTTCCAAATCTCTAATAATGTTAAAAATACACATTGTTGGTGACTACCCCTTCATTTATATATATATATATATATATATATATATATATATATATATATATATATATATATATATATATATATATATATATGTTACATGATAAGGGATGCCCCCTTTTCATGTAAGTATAAAAATGGACAGTTTAGTTAAAATGAAAATGAAATACCAAGACGGAATTCGAACCTCGTAATTTAGTTTTAGAACTAGATTACGTGTGAGAATTTAAAAATGTAAAACAAACATGTTTAGAAAATAGATAAAATATTCAAGAAAAGAATGTGAGCTGTCAAGTTTGTTATGAAATTTTAAATTGCAAGAATGCAGCTCATAAGATAATGTTTTTAACATATTGGATAAATAGGTTACTGAATATAGGTTAAGCTTCCTTTTGTAGAAATAGGAAAAGTTTTGGACACGTATGTCCAGAACACGCGAAAGAAGGCACATGTTTTAACATGTGTATGACGTCACGGAAAATAGAAAGTTCTAGGAATAGAGAAAACACTTTAGAGTTAGACAATCAGTGAAAAAACTCAAATGGAGTCAGTAGTCTAGGAAGCGAGACGTCACTTCAAGAAAAAAATTTGAAGCCTTGAATTCTTGGTGATGGAAAAACGGCCGTGTGAAGAATAAACCATCATGTGTATTGTAAAGCTCGTCTTGTCTGATGATTCTTACAAAAAAGGTAAAGTGAAATTGTATTATATATTTGTGTTATAAAATGTCTTTTCATACACATATCGACTTCTCATATCACCAATGAGAATCTACATCATGTCTACACAATGTCCGAACTGTCTGAACACTATCCCTTCACTCCAAGAGCTTTCTTCTCCCAATCTTCAACACAATAAAAGAATGAACAGTTTTAATTTAAAATATAAGAATCATAACATACATATAATAGACGTCCCGATATTGTAGAATAAAATTAACAACTTTGAATTTCAAGCAAGGAATACGGATAAAAAGTAATAATAATCCCTTATTCCACGGAGTTTTAAAGGCACATTATTGTGCCTTAGGGGGAAAAAAACGTTAACAAAAGAAATATATAGATAAAAATCGAAGTTTGCTTGTTAACAGTATTATTTAATACGGTAGGTATAGAAGTTGCTATAAATAGTTTGGTTATGATATTTTTCAGTATTTTGATTTGATTATCACCCCTTTTACACCTACTACCCAACCATGTAATTAGTTTGATTCCGGGGACGTTGGGTATGTGTAGTTTTGGGAAAAGCCAATAATGTAAACAAAATACCCTAAATAGTCATTAGATTAATTGTATAGAAAGTTTCCTTGCCTAATTCTTATTTTAGTAATCGTGTAATTGGCTATACAGCTACGCAAATAAAACTCAGCATTTCCAAAACTGTCCATTCATTTAGTGCCGATAATATAACTAATAATAAAGGCACAAAACTCCTTACATTAATTAACAAATTAAAAAAAAACCTTCTTTATTAAATAGTCAATAATCAAAAATCAAAATTCTATTAACATGGTGTCAGATAATGCCGTCTGTGTCTGTCGTAAGCTATAAATATAATAACTTAATCTCAAAATGTTTTCATAATAAATTCTAAAAACGAATTAATTTCATGCAGATTTCATCCAAAAAATATAAATATAGCCAATTTTAAATTACATAAATCACCATTAAGTCATTGGCTGGCAGATTTTATATTACAATAATTTTCCCACTTGCCAATAACTACCATGTTTCTTATATTAGAAATATTATGATAGCTTTGTGGTTACTGCCACCAAATTTTTTTGTTTTGATCGTATTATATTTATGCCTTTAACTTATGCATTCCGTTTAAATGAAATCTCTTGTTAACCTTCTCAAATATTTACCTCTGGATTCTCTCAACTCCTTAGTCACTTAGCCGTATAGATCTCCCGTTTTTCACCTTTATTCTACGTAGATAATATGCAGTACATACATGGAACCTTCGTCTCCACTCTGTTCCACACTATCGTCGACCCCTCTACTCTAAACATTTTCCCACTTCTTTCATTACCTCTGGTCTTTTTTTACATTTAACTTTTCCGATTATTTTTCAACCTTTGTTGATTTTGAACTATTATCCATCTCTCTATATTCTAACAGAGTTTTCTTTTCTAATTTAACCTTCACCTAACTTGATTGGCGAGAAAATGAGTTTATAACATCATATTTAACTTTAATTTTCTCTAAGAAGATGTCCACAAGCTTTAATGTCCTATATTTTGCAGTTTTACTTCAATATATTTTTATCGTATTTTACTACTCTTACATAGAGGCAGTATCTTTAAATATCACTTTTATTAAATACACTTTTTTAGTACATAATAAGATTGCATTTCTTAAATGTACATCCTCCTGAATGTATTTTCACGAATCACCTTTTTTCTTCGTATCTTTTACTACCCTCCCATACCGCAAACAATGTTTCTTCAAACTAAATGGCTGGACATATTTTATTTAACAATGTCTTCTTCCAATCCCTCCATTCTTACCCCTCTTCTCTCCGAAATTGCTGTTTCTGTGTTGCTTTCTTAGTTCCTTTATTGATCTGAACTTACTAGATTGATGCTAATGCATCCCTTTCCTTTTCTTCTTACCTCATGTTTGGTTTATGATTTGATCTGGCTATGCAACAACCGTTTTGCCAACTTTAGAAAAAAGATGTTGTTTTATTACGTTAGAAAAGCTATGTTTTATTAATTTTCCATTTGAAGCCTATATACTCAACTTTATTCCTCATGCGCTTCTTTACGCTTTATCATCCATCTTGTACGGAATAGATTTTACCCCTCTTTAAGACAAGATATTTTTGAAGACATTGGAGATGTTAAAATGAAATTCAAAGGAGAACTCTTTTAAATCTCATTGGATCTACCCAATACGAATCTAATACAAATCTAATATCTCCTGAGTAAATAATTTTGTTGAGTATTTTTTTCTTCTAAAATTTTACTTTCGTTCTTAAGAGTTTAACACTATGTTTTCAAAATTGTGCGGATCAGCAAAATCAGATTTTTATAAATACATTCCTTTTGCTAACACAGTTTTAAGGAAAAGTGCCTAGTTTTTAAACTCCCAGGAATAAAGATTTTTCTTCGATTTTGTCTGATGTTTTATATTGTATAAAATATTTTGTATCTAATTCGACAACTATTACTTTTATTTAGCTCTATCACTAATATAAGAACTTTGAAAACAGGATAATGCTGTTATTCTATAAATATATAAATTGATATTTATAATTCATAAACATCCAATGTGAAAGGTTTTTCTAAAACTTTTCTGTAATTGCCAACCGTTCTCCTCCCAAATAATATATATATATATATATATATATATATATATATATATATATATATATATATATATATATATATATATATATATATATATATAGCTTTTCAGAACATTTCATTCTGTGCATATAATAGGTCGTCGGTGTTCTTAAATATTTTATTTGTATATTTACTCTACACTAATAAGCCAATTCTTCATTGAAGTATATTACGATTTCTCAAAATTCCCATATGATCACATAGTCAAAATCAGGGCACTCGGATATAATACTTCTTTGATGGTTATATCTCCGAAGATAAAGAGCATGGTTTAATCACCACACTTACTCTCATCTGATGATCTAGTGCAAATAGAAATTTAGCAGAATGGAGATAACCGGCATCGGAATTACTGTTTGGCGTGGTTTCATTTAGATTGATTAAACTCTGAATATTTTCTGAATCGCGTTTCTGTCACCATGAGGACCGTGTAAGTATTACTGGTTGGGTTGCATTTATATGCACGATAACCATAACTTTTTACTGAGTGCAATGTGACCACTTCAGTAACACAAATCGTGTATTTTTGTTCACCTTTCATATAGGATTAACAAAATGACGGCTCTATGTATACGCCCCTCTAGTACACTCTGGTTCAAACTACGATACAGCGACACCGCTTTTTTTTTCTGAATATGACTTTTAGGTAGTGTCTTGATCCGTGCAGTGGCATGTGCAACTTCTTTCCTCGGTGTAAGTTTGTGCCAATCAACCGCCCCCTCTATTATACAGTTTCTAAGCATCGACTATCTAAATGGTGCTATTAAATTGTTCTACAATCCTATGTTCATTTAGCTAGTGTGCACAGCGAAACCGAAAATACACATTCCAATCAACAAATTATTTATAGTGACGTCATGTCATCATAAGCCAATATTTATATCAGAAGGCTTTACCCAGGGAAATAATCTTAACTAAACGGTAAAGGTTGTCTCTGTAGTGCAAATATAAAGAGATCAGGGTCGATAAATATTCTTATCAATGTAGTGAGTTATATCCATAGTCATTTTGCGTCAGTTACACTTCACGCTGTGCTTTCCTTTTTTTCTCAACGGACATGATCAGTAGGTTTCAGAAACTTCCACAACTGATCTGGCAGATTAATTTTGTGGTTTTGTTTTTTGTGTGTCAGAGATTTTTCGTAATATTATGAAAGAGTGTTTTTGGGGGATACGTGCGAATAAACTGGTCCGACAGAGGATAAGACCCGCTTAACATGCGATGTGTTACTTTGATTATAGATTTCAGATTACTGGTCTTCCTCCATTAGTCTTCGTACCATTTTGCCGCACTCAAACACCGGCCATTCTGATGTTTTGACGATATCCAAATGTACATGGGATTCTACAGTAACTACCTGCGCTCTGTTGATGAAACTTAACGAGTTTCCTATTTATATTCAATTCATAATCTTCCGTCAGGCGTCGGAAGGTTAAAACGTGCTTGTCTAGTTTAAGTGTCGGAAATAAACCTGTGCACGTATGCATAAGCAATGGCTACCTCTTACGCTGTCGCCTCCGAAAGTAGGAGCAAATAAAATTATTTGCGTGCTGTATTGATAATTGCTAGATTAATGTGCTGAGTAATATTCGTTGGGCTTAACCAACAAACATACTCAATAATAATCCCATTCGCTCCAAAGCCAGCATCGACCAAGACTGTAATTTTGGGGATTTCCATACCACAGTGTCTTCCAATAGGATATGGTTCTGGTATACTGTTCAAACTTTCTGCTAATATATAATAGAAAGAATTGTTTTTGATTATATTATCCCAGCTGTTTTGTACTACAGTTGTGGCCCGCTTGACAACTGGAGTGAAAAATCTATACACATTTAAATGAATACCAAGGTTGCTATAGAGATTAAATACAAGCCGACAGGTTTATGTATAAACAATCTTGACATTTTACTTGCTCCTTTCCCTCGGAAAGTACTAAACTCCTCCCAGACCTGCAGGACAAAAACTCAGACCCTGAGTATCATTTAATACAAATGCAAAACTGCTGGTTAACGGGAGAACTAAAACTGTAGTTTCATGAAATCATGTAATCAAAATATGCTTACATCGACCTTTTTAACACAAAATCTTTAAATACGATAGCGTATATGAAGGGCCTCCTAATATGTAATTCCACATTTCAGTTCAAATCAAAACCCAATAAGACAGAAGCTCTTCTCCTTTAAAATCAGTTAGATACGGTCATAGAAATGGAACATATTTGCATCAGTCGCTATAACTTCCGCATAATTCTGCTTCCAAAAGCGACACACGTCTTTATTATTAAACATCTAGGAGTACCCGGAATTCATTAACTCCTTGCAATCTTGTCAGTCCATATATACGTTTATTGAGCAACACTTCTTATTATTCAGTTTCTTGAGGATGGGATTAAGGAAATATCTCCTCCTCTTCTCTGGCTGTGTGAGTCTATAACCTAATGGGGAACACAGCCACCACGTTTTCCCAAGACAACGTTTCGCACACGAGTATTCAGCCTCTGATGACGATTCTATAAACAGTCCTTCGCAATGCGTTTCGAACTACAACACGTGCAGCACACAAATTTGACAGCACCATTAAGCGCCTTTGAGGATAAATGTGCCCGTATGGCCCTGATAGTTCCGCATGGCATTTTCTGTGAGTCAGGGCAGTTTGCACTGCATCAACAGATGTTTTGCACTTATTGCTATTATCCTGAATTAGACACGCAGCCATTGTTTTAAATGTATCAATAGCCTAGATAAAACTGCGACTGTTAACCAAACATTTGGGCAACGGTTCGTCCCAGCAATTAATCTAGGTGAGTACAGAGGGTAAAGAGAGACGGGGGATTGTAAAAATTCCCCGAGTATACAGGTTCGTAATGGAATTTTTCGGTAGGGCGGGAAATGTTATTTAGTATTCTTTAAAAGTGTTCACCTCTTGATTTATAATTAAAATGGGAAATGGATATTTTTGTGATTTTCAATGAGGTGTGTGCGTGATAAGGGGTGGGTGTGCTGTTTTTGCGGTGCGGATGTATGAGCTGCCCACATGTATTTATAACCCCGAACGAATTAAACTCCTTCCGATTATGGATTACCCAGGTTGTATCAACTTCTCTTTTCGTATAATTTTTTCCATATAATTATCCACAACCACTCTAGTTACTATTTTCACTAATTGTGCTGTAAAGCAAAATTAGCGTCCATTTGCAGCGTAACATTTTGCTAACCACATTTTATTTCCTCCGATGATATGTGCCATTGTTGAAAATCCGTGGATTAAGGAAAATAACATACCCCCTTCTATGTATTCCTTTTGTCAAACAATAAATTCTTAAATCGAATATATGTCTCCATATGTTTTTTTTCAGAATTTAAAATTTAACCACGAAAAATATATATATATATATATATATATATATATATATATATATATATATATATATATATATATATATATATATATATATGAAATCTTTGTTGAAACATCTATCCCCCCCAAACAATTATTTGAATGAATGAAAATTCTTTACGAAAAATTTATAAATTTTTCTTACACCTAACAATTTACGGTTAAAAGGTATTAAAATCTTCATCGTTTCTTGAAAAAATAATAACACTTTTTGTTGAGAAATATTTAGCAAAACTAAATAAATAAAACTATTTTCAGTCTTTTAAAGGTAGTTTATTTTCTTTTTTTGTTATTTCATTTTTCTTGGATTTTCCGGTGTGTTTTACAATAGTGTACGTCTGGTACAACCCCCGGCTTATCGGAGCTGGATGGGTTTTCCTGGGAATTCTCGTAATATTATGCAAGAGTATCAGAAATAGTTGATCTTCCTATGATTTAATTTAAGGAAATATCAGGATTAAATAAAATTGTCAATATTAACTTGTGAAATCCTATATATCATCCTTGGTCATGTTGTTTTCACAACGTCAATAAAATAAAATAATATCACGAGTGAACATTTATTTATTATATAATGTTGAAATAAATCATACGGCATTTGAAATTACGCTAAATAATCATGATTTTTACACAAAACATAAGAAATAATCGCAGAGAAAACGACTAGTGTTAAGTTTTGTAAGATAAAAAGATTCTAAAGAGTAACCTGAAAGATAGAAGTGAATAAACTGCGATGCAACCGCAGACATAGTAAAGTAATCGATACACCTGAATTACAGGGAATTGGAAACACTGGTGTCTGCATTTAGATCGATATCTTCCCATAATGTGACAGTGTCCAATACATAAAGTACTCATAGACCTACGGCCACAAATACATAAACACATACAACAACATTTCGTAAGAGATCAGCGCTACATATTGAAACATACTACACAATCTGTATCCATAAAGTTTCTACAATGTTCGACATACTTCGAAAACACGAGTTGGTTTTTCCAAACAAAATATCTTCAAGTACGACAAGCTACGCTAAATGCACATATTTTGTATACATACATACATACATACGCACCCCCCATACGCATATATATATATATATATATATATATATATATATATATATATATATATATATATATATATATATATATATATATATATATATATAAGTGAACGTGGTTGTGTGTCTGTGTGTATGTGTACATTTCCCTACGATTTAACTCAATTTTTATTCTACAGATTCGAAATTTGATATACTGGTTACTGAAATTTAGAAAAAAATACGTGATCCGTTTTCAGCACAAAAATGTGTCTGTTAAATGGTCAAAGTTCAACGATTGGACCTTTGAGACCTCTACTAAACTCCTCCGAAAAATTTGAATCTAAACACTTGAAAGTTAGATATATGTTCTTTGGGCATGGATCTAACTTAATAACTTTGTTTGGACCCAAAACAATACAGGTTAAGGGGTCATAATAGTGGTGAAAGTGAAAAAAAATTTTTTTTTTTTTGCTCCGCAAATACCTTTAATACACACATATATATATATATATATATATATATATATATATATATATATATATATATATGTGTGTGTATATATATATATGTATATATATATATATATATATATATATATATATATATATATATAATAGGACAACAAGAGAATGAAATGAAGACATAAAAGTATATATAGGTAGATATAGAATGGATCATATATTGAATAATGGAATACAGGCAACAAAATAATGGAATACAGGAAATAGAAGGACTCTTTATGTCAGGGCATTTCGAAGCCTAACGCTTCTCATCAGAAGAGTAGATAAGGTGCTAGGTATCATGGGGGAAGTGCGGCGTCGAGAGTAAGATTCGTTAGGGATGAAAAAGATTCAGAAGAATTATAGAGTGTTGGGGGAAGCTTTAATGAATTCTAAATAAATAAGGAGAAGCTTATATATATAGTATGATATATAGGAATATATATTGTCTTTAACATTGTATTGAGATTAAGGGATGTATATATTATGATTGAATAAGGTGTGTATTGCTGGAGTGTGGTACTTTATTTTAACGGTTTATGTGGTGTCTATTTACTATGAAGCGGGTAATTTTTGATTAATTTGATGGGGGGTTTATGTAAGGTTGTAAAACTGAAAGGTAATATGCAACAATATATTTATAAGTTTCTACTGTTATGATATATGAAGTATGACCATAAAGGGCGGTTGGTGATTAGGGTGGCAATGGCTATGAGTGTGTAAACTTTATGTAAAAAGGTTAAGTATACATATTGATGGTTAAATGGGG
This sequence comes from Euprymna scolopes, assembly GCF_053919585.1. Lineage (NCBI taxonomy): Eukaryota > Metazoa > Mollusca > Cephalopoda > Sepiida > Sepiolidae > Euprymna > Euprymna scolopes. The sequence continues at coordinate 131,746,411 of NC_136492.1, read as the reverse complement.
GAGTAAAGGAACCATAGCTACTCATGGGAGTTGTAAAAATATACCAAATATTACTAGAGTAATTAAAATTGTACGGAAGGTAATAGTAATTAAAATTACAATAAGAGTAGAAATAATAAAGTTGGGGATATATCAAATGTAAAATTAAATGTAAAATAAAATATGAAAACAGAAAAGAAAGAAAAGAAGAAAAAGTAATATTAAGAAAAATAAAATAATAATAAAGGCAAAATTAAAAGTAAAAATTAAATTAAAACATTTAATATAATGTTACCAATAGTTGTGATAAAATTAAATTCCAAATTACTGTTAATTACAATGAAGATGGAGATAATAATATCAATTACGGTAGCAATGACGGGGGTGATAATAATGATATCAATTCTAATGAAGTTTATAATTATAATAATGATGATGCAAACAGTAATAATAATACTAATAGTAATAGCGCTTAAAACATTGCAGTAATAATAATGATAATGTTTCTACCACGACCTCCAAACATCATCACAACCATGACGAACATTAATAATGCAAGTGCTGTTAATAGGAAATTATTAGGGGGGGTGTAAAAGAAAAGGATGCAAACAGGTTGGAGGGGGTTTAATAGCAGGAAATGCGGTTGAGGTGGGAGGCGTGATTGAACTCATATAAAATAAAGTAAAATCGAGAATATAAATATATATATATATATATATATATATATATATATATATATATATATATATACAATATATGCGCATACACATACATATATCCGTATTAAAAAAAGTGATGTATAATAAGTCTGGAAAGCGTAAGTGCTCGTTGAACAAAAGGCCCGTGGGTTTAAATTCAAGGATTGCTTCACTGGGAAAGGTTAATTTTAAGCGTCCATCTTAAACCATTAAATTTATTGAAGTTCGATCAGAAGGCAATCAAATCTATGTGTATGTAGACAGGCCATTCTCTTGAGTCCTATTGTATAAGCTCCAATAATTATTGCTGAGCTTCGCATTATCCGGATAAGTCTCTATTTGTTGAATTGATCGTTGTCTTTTCTCTTTTACTTAAAGATATATATATATATATATATATATATATATATATATATATATATATATATATATGTATATATATTTCAAAAAAGGAGTACTCACCAACAATGTGTATTTTTTACCATTATTGTATTATTCCGTGTTTTGGTTTCTCGTTGAGAATTAAGTTTGGATCATTGTAATAATGTTTTTTAGTCATTGAAATCGTTTTTACGCGCGTTTCAGACGTTCTCTGAAGCATCCTCGTAAGAAATTATTTTCAAATGTGTTGGAGTTGTAAAAATGGAAATTTTCGTAGTTAATTTGATGTTTTTCCAAGGGGTGGAGGCGTGTAAGTGCTTATTATTCATTGGCATGCTCAATTTTTATTACTCTTTTATTGGGCTAGTGGAGGGAGGCCGTTGACCCGATTGTAGTCGCTCTCTCTTTCTGCTAATGTTTTTTTCTTTTTATTTAGGGTGGGGTAGGGTATGTGTGTGTGCACGCGCGTGTGTGCGTGTGTGTGTTTCCTTTTATTGGTTTGGGAATATGTATATTGTTTTATAGTGTTATGATGTTATTTGCTTTCTTAGGAAGGCGACTGTGATCCGAGGTCGTTACTAATGTGTATGTGTGAGGAGGGGGGACCAGTTCTTCTGAAATAAGGATAGGGGGGCTTACATTCTATTTTGATATTTATTTTTATTATTTTTCATTATTCTTGGATATTAGTATTGTGATTTTCGATTTAGTTGTTTCGGGTATTCCTTATATTATGTTTGTTTAGAAAGACGGTCGTATTTAAAATATGTATAGGGGATTTTTTACTGTTTCTATTTATTTTTCTCCCCATGTGGGTATGGCAAGACCCAGGATCGATTCCTAGTGCGGGGAAGATTTTGTTCCCCAGAGGGGGTGCATTGGAGAGGGTATAGGTATGGGAGGGGGATAATAGAAGGGATGATAGAAGAGAAAAATGACCTATTACGGTGCAACCAAATGCAGCGCCACCGCCCTTACCTACAGAACATTTTTAACCATGAAGGAGCAGTTTATCCGAAACAAATTGCGAGAAAAACTCACACCACAAGACACAGAGGAGCAGAAGAAAATAAAAAAAAAACCCTAAACATATCAAAACTACAAGCTGGAATCGACATACAGAAGCACAGAAAGATACACCTCACAGAGGAATACACCAAAATCGACGATAAAATACACACCGACATCAGAAAACTATGCCCCAAGGAGACCCACTAATTCCTTATTGGAATCTGAATGCAGAGAGGAGGAGGAAAAATCCAAATCAATTATGGAAATGAAGATAACCTGCCTAAAAAATCTACCAGAAAAAGAAAAAAAGCGAACAAAAAAAAAAAGCGAACAATTACCGAACATGACCAGACTAACCTACCAAACACCGAAACATACCTGATGTCAAAAGCTGGAGAGATTTTAAAACAAAGGTAAGAAACGAGACACTTATCACTCTCAAACATACCCACACAACAGACCCAAACACACACAAAAAAACGACCGGAACACATTCATACCATACACCCATCCCCATCAATAACTCAACCCAAACTCCCATCTAGAACACTACACATCCACACAAGAACCCACGTACTATACACACCCAAATACTACTTCAAAAATGCTCCAAAAAACAACATTTCAACAACCGGCAAACCACTACCACATAACAACACTAAAACATAAACCTACCAAAAAATACGAAAGTAGGTACTACCAACCACGTCACCCAACTCCGCGAAGAACCTACTATCTCTTACCCACCCCACCCACACACACCACCAAAACATCCCCTACTTAACAACCCCCACCGGAACAGCTAATGGAACTGAACACCCAACACAAAACAATATTTACAACACCCACAACCTGTACCCCACAGTACAAAACCGACCCCAAAAATACCCCCCACACAAACACAACCAATCCTAATACCGCAGGTACCATCATAACTCATACATCCCCACAAAACGACAAAACCAACCTCCCAACCGAATCAACGAAACTAACGACCCTCACAATAATCTTTTAGGAATCCCTCACAGAATGACAACACCAGCTAGACAACAAAAACCCCAAAGTCATCAACCTATCAACAGATACACTTACAAAGGACGAAATTGAAGTACTAAAACTAGGCCTATAATTCTGCCCAGCTCCCAGAAGTAGCATAGTAGAGTTTAAGAAAGACCTCAAAGAATTTGAATGCAAATTTAGACTCATAGATATACTAAACGACAGTGATAACACAAAAGACGACTCTCTAGTGAAAAACGAATACATATACTTCCCCAACAAACATAACAACACAAAAGAACTAAACACTCTGGAACCTCAACCCCCAACAAAAAGAAAACCCCACAAGTAATCTAACACGAAAATAAAATCAAGCACATAAAAAATGCAACACAATAACAACTTAGTTGGAAAGGAAGCAGACAAATATAGTGCAGTAGGTGTAATGAATAAGAACTTCTATAAAACAACCCAAAATAAACTTCACACTAGAACAAAGCCCCGCAGAACTACCTTTCCTAGACATCGTAGTAACAATAAAAAACAACAACATAATCACAGACTTCTACCACAAACCCACAGACACTCAACAATACCTCCACTTCAAAAGCCACCATCCTAAAAACTGTCTAAAATCAATACACTACTCCCTAGCACGTAGAGTATGCACCATAGTAACAGACACACCCATCCGTTTAACTACTGAATGAACTACAAATAACATTGCGGAAAAGAGGATATAAACTACCACTAATACAGAAAGGTATTGAACGGGCTGAAAAAAATTCCAATAGACCAAGTAAGAACCCCAAAAGAACACACCAAAGATCAAATTCTAGCATACGTCTCTACACACAACACAAACAACCCAGAACTATTCACACAGATAACAAAAATCCTGATACTCTTCAATCAGAACGACAAACTAAACAACATACTTAAAACAACAATAATAATAAAATGCAAACGCCAACACAAAAACATAAAACACATCCTAACTTTCTCAAAAATCGTCCCACATACTACAAAAGTGGTTATAAAATACAACAAACCGCGATGTGGAGTATGTGACATAAAAATAAAAGGTAACACATTGACATTCCAAAACCTGATGGTATATACGGGTTTCATTGAGAGAGTTTTATTAAGAGAGTGTTTGAGAGTTATAGTGAGAGTTCGTCTTATGACAAGTGATAGTGTATCTAAGAGAGAGAGAGAGAGTGAGAGAGAGAAAGAGAGATGTCGTTGTGGATTGTTCGTTTTATGACGATTCATATATATTAAAAGTTCATTACTTAGAAGTTTGGCTATGGAATATAAGAAGCTCCTTGAGGGAGGAGATAGTGGTCAGACAGTTTTAATGTAGATATGTAAGATGTAGAGTTCACCTTGTAGATATGAGATGTGTATGTTAAGACATTTTATAACACAAATATACAGACATATAATACAATTTTCACTTTACCTTTTTTGCAGAATCACACCACAAAGACGACGTCTACAAAAACACATGATGTTTTATTTCTTCTCACGACCGGTCGTGGTTTTCATCATCAACAATTAAAAACTTCATTCTAAGTTACAGAAGTGACCGTCTCGCTTCTAGACGTTCGAATCCTCAGACTCTCTCTGAGTTTCTCCCAGTTTTTCCTGTCTGCTTTACTCCCAAGTTTTCCCGAAATATCTCTCCAACGTTCTATTTTCCATGACGTCATACACACGTGTGCTGGACATCCGTGTCCAAAACTTTTCCCTCTTTTACAAAAGGAATTTTAACCTATACTCAGTAACCTATATTTCCAATATGTTAAAAACATGTTTATTAAATTATCTTGTAGCTGCATTCTTCCAATTGAATTTCCATAACAAAATTGAAAGTGCACATCCTTTTCTTGAAATATTTTATCTCTATTCTAAACAATCATTTGCTTTACATTCCATTTTCTAATTCTCACGCGTAATCTATTTCTAAACCTTAATTACTATGTTCGAATTTCGCCTATGCTATTTCATATTCATTTTAACTAAATCTCTCTTTTTTATACTTACATGAAAAGTGGACAACCCTTATCATGTAACACCAGCACAAACATTCAAAATAAAAAAGGATCTAAATTGCACATCCAGAAATGTAGTATATGAACTAACATGCGCAACATGCAACAAATCCTACACAGGCGCCATAAAAAAAAAAATCAGCAATAGAGTAGTCATACATAAGAGCAACATCAAAATTGCAGATAACAGACGTCCTATGTTTCAAAACACGTACACACATGCAGTGGAAAAAGCTTCAAAATAATGCCAATCTTCAAAACAGAAAATTATTTTTATTTACTTACACAGGAAAAAACTTCATCACCAGATTCACTCCTGAACTGAACAGAGCCTAATATCATCACACAAAAACATGAAATGAAAGGTACATTCGCATGCACATCCATACACATACACATATACACACCGACACATAAATCAGAACCAACACATTAAACACACACATGTGCGCGCATACAACCACACACAGACATAACACACCTATCTCTAATACAACACACTGAACAATACCAACCCTACTCAACCTCGAAACCAAAACACTAGGAAACACCTAGAACCATAGTATAATATCTGTTCCAACACCTTGCTCCCTCCTTAGTCAGTGGAGGAGAACCCCCTCATGACTGAAACAACTATCATCCCTTCTATCATCCCCCTCCCATACCTATACCCCCTCCAATGCACCCCCTCTGGGGAACCAAATCTTCCCCACACTAGGAACCGATCCTCGGTCTGGCCATACCAACATGGGGAGAAAAAATATAAACATTTAAAAAAATCCCCTATACATATTTTAAATACACCCCTCTTTCTACACAAAAATAATTTAAGGAATACCCGAAAAGACAAAAACGAAAATCACAATACTAAAATCCAAGAATCCAAAAAAAAAATCAAAATAGATTGAAAGCACACCTACCCTTATTTCAGAAGAGCTGGTTCCCCCTCCTCACACATACACATTAGTAACGACCTCGGATCACAGTCTCCTTCCTAAGGAGGGAAATAACCTCATAACACTATAAAACAATATACACATTCCCAGACCAATAATAGCAAACAAATACCCGCACATACAAGCGTACAAAAACACACACCCCCACACACACATACACACACATACAAACACACACACAAACACACCCTACCCCACCCTAAAGGAAAAGAAAAAAACATTAGCAGAAAGAGACAGCGACTACAACCAAGTCAGCGGCCATCTCAACTAGCCCAATAAAAGAGTAAGAAAAATTGAGCATGTCAATGAATAATAACCACTTACAAGCCTCCACCCCTTGGAAAAAATTTAAATTAACTACGAAAATTGCCATTTTTACATCTCCAACACATTTGAAAATAATCTCTGACGAGGACGCTTCGCAGAATGTCTGAAACGCGCGTAAAAAGGATTTCAATTACTAAAAAACATTATTACAATGATCCAAACATAATTCTCAATGAAAAACAAAGACACAGAATAATAAAATAATGTTAAAACATACACATTGTTGGTGACTACTCCCTTATTTAAATATACATCTTTCTTTCGTTGGAATTTCTTAACCCATTATATATATATATATATATATATATATATATATATATATATACATATTTATATATACATATTTATATATACATATTTATATATACATATTTATATATATGTATTTGTATATGTATATATATATATATATATATATATATATATATATATATATATATATATATATATATAACCTCCTCCGACAATCTAGGGTCTAAACACTTGAAATTTTTTATATAGGTTTGTTGGGCATGTATCTAACTTATTAATTCGATCTGAGCCCAAAACAATAAATTGTAAGAGGTCACAATAGGGGTCAAACATTTTTTTCTTTTTGCTCAGCATATACCTCCAAAACTCCGAGTAACGCCGGGCTGAAACGCTAGTATATCTATAAGTGAACGTGTCTATTTTTCTGCCTGTGTGGGTGTGTCAGTTTGTCCGTGTATCTGTCTGTCGGTGTACATTTCCCTACGTAGTAACTCTGTCAATTTCAAGTCTACAGATTAAAAATTTAATATACAGGGTCCTGATATTTGGGAAAATGTATTTGATCGTTTTGCGGCCAGAAATCTCGCGGTTAAGGGGTCTTAGTTGAAGGATTTTTCCTTCGAGAACTCTACCAAACTTCACCGACAATTTTGGTATTAAAGACTTGAATTTGTTTATATAGGTTCCTTGTGCATTGATCTAACTTTATAATGCCGATATACTGGCATGTTTATCATTCCTTCACCACCGCTTTTTACTTGACTTTTGGGCACCGACCAATTAGGCAACTGCGCAAAATAACATGTCCGAATGCAAACTGTTGTGTTGTATCTCCCTGAGTTCGTCCCACACCTTAATAGAGGCAGCACATTGTAATGAGTGAGGTTCAGCTTTCTTTATACACCCAGTCTATACCATTTTTGTGGCACTCAAGTAAGCCTATAAGCAAGGTTGAAATTTAAAGTGACCACTCCGAATCCACATTCACGTTGTAAATTCTTTTTACATCTTCAATATCAGCTTAATCAGCATATCAATGGCTGCCTATGAGTGAACCGGTCTCCTGTCTGGCAGTGTGCCCGATATCTAGTAAAACACGCATAGCGAATAGTTTTGTATAAGTAATTTCCTGACTTTCCACTGGAGTGCCATGTTGATGGCTTTTATCACCGCATCACGGGCTGCTAAGTAAAAATAAGCAGCGTTCCTTAGTCGCAACCATCAGGCGTCCTCAATAGTGAGTTCATACTTCTCCAACGTTCATCAATCGCCAGAGATGTCGCATTCATGAACGCGCTGTATTCCCTTTTACGCACCAGTCTCCTTTGGCGGGTTCATCGTGCTTTTCCCTTGCGATAGTTTGTTTCACCATGGGAACCAACAGATCGGCTGCTGTCTCATTATCACATCCTTTGGTGACGGTGCCATCTTAATTATACCTGTTGCCGCACGCTCCATCCTCACACTGGTTGCTTTACCACAAGTTTTCCACACAAGGAGAACATGGGTCGCCCCGTGAAAGCATCGGGCACTTCAGGAACTGCAGTTCCTTACACCAATGTGAAGGTCCGTTTTTCCTGTCGAACATTTATGGAAAAAAACGAGCTCGATCCTCCAAACGTTCTAGGTCCTTTAAGATAAAAAGAAAATGGTTAAGTTTGGGCCTTACACCTGGTGATGACACAAGGACTTCCTTCAAATACATGTAATGAAAGTATGCCGATGCCCCCTCTTTTATTATTTTTTTCCTGTGACAACATTGTTCTTACTAGTTGATGTGGCAGGTTCAGCCCAAAGCCAACAGAAGAAAAACAGCCGTATGAAAACGCAAAATACCCTCGCTGATCCGAGCTTGCAAATACACACCGGGCCACATTGGAATATGGACATTCTCCTGCTTGTCAAATTCTACACTAAAATCTGGCTGGTCAGTCTTCAGCGTAGCGCACATTGGGGCGTTCTGCTTTTACTTCTTTGCCTCCGGCTGCGTTATTGAACACCACTCTGATCATAGCGTATAAGCAAGTGAAACATCAGCGGCATTTCGGGCGATTCCAGCGCGTCGACGCTCGGTGAATCTCTAGTTTGGGGGTGAATGTTCTTAGCGCCAAACCCTAAACATATACGCGTGTTTTCACTCATGGTGGTCATCCTGACACTCTGCTTTCAAGTTCGACAGGTGTCCATAGAGACTACCAGCCGAGAGAACCCGAAGTCGAGGAATGCTGAGTTTAATGTCTCGTTTATATAGACCTAAATTGTCGGAAGCGCCTCGTCTTATTTCTGCCTGCTTTGGAAAGAGCTCGACGCTGGCATCTTGTCCCCGACTCTGTTTTCCGCACAATACCGGGAAATATGACTACTCATTAAACTGGTAGCACCGAACAGTTTGCTGTCGCCTCCGGCAACTTTTCTCAATGTGGCACCTATAAGACACAACTTCCCCACGAGGGGCGGGCCCCTGAAATGGTATATCTAGTGTGGACTGTTCAACTCACCCGGTCTATTAGGGCATTAAGGTACAACAAAGCTCTGCTTTAGCTAACTTGCAAAATTACCAACTAAATAACACCGTCAACTTTGTAAGCTCGGCCATATACACGGCGACAGTTTCTGTATGTACGTAATGTGCTTACGGAGTGAATAAACAGCCTTTTGTATAGTTCTTCCTTGGTCCTCTCATAATTCTCTTTTTCCTCAGGACTCATCGATAGAAATCCCGTGTTCAATGAGCTTCACGCTAGTCACATAACAAGTTTTCCACCCAGTTCGGTCCGTTGTCGAGCAATAGAATTCTGGAAATAATTAAAGTTTATATGTGGCCCCCATTATGCCAAAAATCTTGAGACGATTGGGCTAACATTTTGGAAAAAAAGAACACAAAATTCATAGATAGAATTCGTCACTTAATAACTGGCTTCTCCCCATTTTCTCTCCAAACTTCCAGCATGCGCCTGGCCCCTTAACCTCTTTCAACGAACGTGTTATTAAAAAATATAACTGACTGCATTTCTTTTGCATTTGTGGTCGGAGGGCGGTGTGATTTCGGTGTCATCTCGTGCTAGTCTACGATACGGCGCCTTGTAATGCAACGGCCACCATATATAATCTTTTGCTACCTGTTTCAGATCACAATCGAAAGATGGGTGCTTGCTTCTTGAAATATTATATTCAACTACACATAGGTGTTAAAATGAATACCTTCTTAGCTGCGCATTTATAGATCTTTAGTTTTGCAGAACCGCCAACGCTGCTCGGGCTTCTCCAATCATTCAACAACCGAAGGACCAGCCTGGGACTCGTAAAACTGCCATCAGCTTCAGGTGGAATCCGTCTATGGCAACAAAAATGTACGCGTAGAAAGCTTTTTGTTGCATAGAAAAAAAGAGCACAAAAAACTTCTCACTACAGCACCGTCGTCAGTTCTTACTTTCCGAAGACTCGTTTTCACGTCTGCCACAATCTGCTCCAGTGGCCTGTGTTTATCAAAGACAGTGTCCTCCAAATTGGCATTTGTGCGCCAGAGCACACGAGATTCTGCGAGACTGCATTGCTATATAAGGCCGCACGTGCTGTCTTAGACCCTTTTTTTTTCAGAATCATGAGTTTGCCTCTGCAAAGCGTAGACCGAGACCTATTAAGAAGCAATCCTGCTTTCCCACAATTTTCGGCACACCATATCTGGAAGCTGTTTTCCATATATGTAAGCAACCCTTTCTCCGAGCTTCAGATAGAGATCACCGGTCCGTGGTCCGTTTGAAATTTTAAATGTCTTGCATTGAAAATCTTTAAAATCTGCGTTTCTTTTTGACGACTTTATTGGGATGACCTTGTCTCGTAACCTTAACTTCGCCTCCATTTTGTACAGCGGTCTAGTTTGTCCGAGAAAATAATAGTGCAGAACGTATCTCTCATGTATCTTTTTATGTTAGGCTGTGAAGTTGGCAACTTTTGAACAAAATCGCTTATATGCGATTTCAGATTCCAGATTTCAATTTATAAATCCAGTTTGCCCACACCCTAAAAGTTATTAGTTCATTTTTTTTATCAAATAATAAATGAAATTAAAGTAATACAAACACTTTAAAATTCAGTGTTTCCCTTCAATGTTACGTTAGTGATAAACTGACCTTCAAATCTGGTTCTTTTTCCAGTTATTGAACGAACCACTCTTTTAGTTCTCATCATCTTCGGTGTTCCGAGTGTTCACCTTGTGTTAGGTTTTATGATGGACAAGTCTAACATTGTTACTCCGCCCGCTTTTTAGCGTCTCTTACTACTGAACACTTAGTTTCTCTGCTTAAGTTCTCGTTGTATTAACCGAATTTCTATTTAGTCATTTTACTTTGCAATGTGGGATTTTCGTTCCGTTTGCATCCATCAAATATCCGGTGTCAGTATGCACAATACTTCTGCTAGCGGAGTTCTCCACGTCCTTAACATGTGTAACGGGGTAACTCAGGTTTGTGTTGGCATTTTTCCCGAGGGTAAGATTTGGTTTTCCCTAGACTGTTTTAAGAGTAAATTGTGCGTTCCTTTGCACCTGTCTAATGTGTGCTACACCCGCCATATTATTCATTCTTGCTCATCCGAATTTGGTATTGTGCATTTATTAGCCAATTATTTAAGGGTTATATTTGGTTGTTTGTAAAATCTGTTTAGTATAAGGCTTCTGAGTTAAGCGGGATTGGCCGTCCCTAAGCCTTGAACAAGATATGAACGCTGATCTTGTCGGCTGTACATGAGAATAGTCTGAAGTTGAAACACTGTCTATTTACAACTAAAGCAAATGTGGTGTAATCTGGTCTTCCTTTGCGTTTCAGGTTGATGCATTTGTATCTTTTATGGAATAAGGTAATTTTTCCTAGTATAATTCCATCAAATATCAAAATTCCATCAAAAGGGCAATTCTGTCCACTGTTTAGGGATGCTGCAGTTCACGATGTGCTTATGTTTCACAGCTCTCAATTTATATAATAAAAAAAATATACCTTAATCTGCACACAACATGACTTGCAAGCAATCCATAATACGTAACTAAATCTGCGAGAATAGGCTTCCGAATGCCACTTTTTTTTTTCAGAACGATAGCTAAATGTTTCTAATGCTGACCAGATCGTGGTTTCCTCAAAAACGTTCAGGTCTGACACTTTGATATATTTCTTCGCTAGTGCTTTAGTTAATAATTCTATTTTTTTTTTTACTTGCCTGTGACTGCATTTCCAATATTCTTATCGCCGAATTGCCTTTTTTCATCTGATTTTTCTCATCCTTCGTCTCTTTCCGATACTCTTAACTTTTTTTTTTGTTTCCAAAGGTTCCGCTGTACCCTTTTTATTCGACAAGTTGCCTTGAAGGTTCTTCAACTTGGAACAAAATAGACTAAGTAGACGAACCTGTGTTTAACAACTGATAAACGGGAACCCCATAAATTGACGGAGAAGGTATTTATGAAGAAAACAATCGTGCGCAGGCGCTTTGAAGAGAAAAATGTTCAATGTTCTACGGAAAAAATACACCTAAGAATTAATTTTAACTCTCTTAAGAGGGAAAATCGAAGTATTTTGTCGTCCACAAAATGAATTGCCGTAGCAAACATACCCAATCAATTATTGACGTTGTTGTCCTTATTCCTAGAAATTGAATGAATGTAAATTGTTCTTCGTAAAGCTGATCTACTTTTTCCTATTTGCTTGTTGTATACGAGAAAACAGAACTATCGAGAGAGAATTTTTGTCACAGTAATTTTTTTATCAAATATATACTCCAATCCGAATATCGCATCAAACACATATGACAAACTACGATATTTCCAAAAACGACAAACGAGGCAGACCAGCCGAAAAATAATTTCCTTTGTTTCTTCTTTATATGATTAAGGCTCTGAGCCAATAAAAAATATCAGTCAACGTAAGTAATGAAGTATCCTTGTGTTTTTTTTCAATAAAAAGGGGTGTATTTGTTCTACACAGGGCATTTCATAAAATAAACCTTTCTGGGGTGACACCATTTGTTTTGTAGTTTAAAACACTTTGTGGGCGCCTTAATACTTTTAGAAGATAGAAAAATAGTAGTTTGTTGACCAGCAGTTTTTTGCTTATCCAATGAAGATCCTTCTTGGATTCTACTTCGAATCCAGACGTAAGCAATGATGTGGTATTGTTAGGGATCACAATAATTAGATGAATAACTCCTGGTGTTAATTACGAACAGTTAAATTTCGAATGTGATGTCCGTTGGAGGCAGAGATGTCTGGCTTACATAGAGCAAGACTAATCAATATTATCATGACTATATGGGTTTTATCTGCCCCAGAACAATAGCCTGCAAACATGTTTATTTATTATATACGTAAACTGTGTTATAGATTCAAAAATGTATTCTTTTATATGACCAGAAATATTTTTCTTAGTTTAGACACAAAACTATAATTTTACGAGTAAAAGAAATTGATGACACACACAGTGTAATTAAGAATAAGCTTACAATAACATTTATATCAACAGTTTGTACAAACCCATGTTTCTCTAAAATACGATTAAAAATTACAGCTTTTTCGAGAATACAAATGATTTCCTTGCCAGAAGTAAACGATGACAGTCTTCTACATCGCCATAAGAATATTTAAGACCATTACTATTACTTAAAACCGAAGCATGAGTGTATGTATAACTTTATTTTACTATTGTTGTTTAACTTACAACTGACGTCATTTTTCAACGGTAAACTTGCATTTAATTCCTATTGAACGGATTGGAATTCACCATTAAAAGTATGTATTGTATGATGAGTTTTCGATATTTTGTATAATTTTTGCGAACACGTCTTCATTGACAACCAATAAATTTCTACTTCCAGGTTTTTTGCCTTTTGTTTTAATATCTAGTTCTTATTTATTGTCTTGCATCGGTTATGTTTTCAAAGAATATAAATTTGTATATTTATTATGTCAGAAAAAGTGCATAGAGCCGACAACAATGTTTGTAAAAACATCAGAATAAGATGCCGGGCATTTTATTGTGCTCGGAGTGAAGCAAAAAACAAACGCATAATCCGTTACATATCGACAGTATTACAATGCATACATGATTGTTAACATATGTTTTGTGTCTAATGGGGTACGAAACAAATGATTTCGACAATCGTTCTTATAACAACAAGTTTTATTACACGATTATGGGGATAATAATGTAAAAAAACACCCATTATAATCACAAGTTTTAATAAACAATTATTGGAATAATCATTTAGAAACCAATCATTATAACCACAAGTTTTAATAAACAAGTATGGCGATACTAATTTAAAAAAAACAACCATTATAGCAACGAGGTTTAATAAACTTTTATGGGAATAATAATTTAGAAACCAACCATTATGAATACAAGGTTTAATAAAAATTATGGGGGTAACAATTTAAAAACCAATCATTATAACCACACTTTTTTATAAACAATTATGGGAATAATAATTTAAAAACCAACAATTATAACCACAAGTTTTAATAAACAATTATGGACATAATAATTTAGAAATAAACCATCATAAACTCAAGTTTTAATACAAAATTATGGGGGTAATAATTAAAAAAAAAAAAACATTATAACAACAAGTTTTAATAAACAATAATGTGGAAAATAATTTTGAAACCATCCGTTATAACCACAAGTTTTATAAACAATTATGTGGATAATAATTTAAAAACCAACCACTATAAACACAAGGTTTAATAAAAAATGATGTGGATTATTATTTAGAAACCAGCCATTATAAACACAAGTTTTAACAATCAATTATTTAGAAACCAACCATTGTAACCACAATTTATAATACACAATTATGTTGATAATAATTAAAAAACCAACCATTATAACCAGAAGTTTAAATAAAAAATTACGGTGATAATAATGTTAAAACCAATCATTATAACCACAATTTATAATGAACATTTATGGGGATAATAATTTAGAAACCTACTATTATGACCACAAGTTTTAATAAAAAATTATGGGGATAATAATTTAAAAACCAACAATTAAAACTCCAAGTTTTAATAAACAATTATGTGGATGAGAATTTAAACACCTGTCATTATAACCACAAGTTTCATAAACAACCATGGAGAGTAGAGTATGTACTGCGTATGTGTTATCGGCAGCTCCAGTTATTCTCGCTTCTCCTTTTTTATCCCTGAACCCTTATTTCCAATGAGTGATTTTTCTGACAATGGGTGAGAAAAAATCCGCTTCCTGGTCGGTAGCACTTCTTGAACAGTAGCCTGAGATGTCGGATATTTTCTGCTTATATGTCTATCCATGTTATCATCTCACTACTAAGCTGGTCTGACGTTACTTGCCTGATAGTCAGGAGCTAAAACCTTGGATTGACCACTAAGAAGGTTGTCCTATCAGCACCTGATTAATACAGAGGATGCAGTATTACCATTTGATGAATGGATTCTGGACTATACGGTAGTTTCTACTGGGGCCTCTCGAAGGCATACTAGTTGGTAAGGGTTAAGGCTTTACCTTATCATGTGCTACAAAAACAAAATAAAACAAAACATTCCCTGTATTTTCCTCTCTTAATTTCCCCCTCTGTCTTGCTCTAACCAAAAGTATCGACCTGTTCCACAAATCCCAAAACTTCCACATGCATATCTTCAGAAAAATAACACATGAATAAACCTAGAAGCACACCCTCCAACGTAGACACAATGTCTCCTTCTCAAAATTCAGGGGGTTTTCTTCCAACATTCCAGGCTTTGAAAACCAATTACAAGAGATAAAACCGGACATATTCTCCCGAAGCGAAACTGGTATATGGCCAACCACTTCCCATGTTCATAATTAAAGGATGCTTTAACTTAACATCTAAATCTGACTCCCAATATCGCCCTGGGCACGGAATAAACAACTACATTTAAGATCGCTTTCCGTGTGGTTGGGATATCTCAAGAAAAGCCTATATTTTACCAAAATATATGCTTCTTAGTTGCACTTGCTTACACCACCGCATTTATATTTGCCCTCACAACAGCAGAGTTACTATCTTGTTTGTTATATCTGAGAACATTGACAACATCCTGTCTGCTCATCCTTCCGCTATTATTCACATTTGCGGTGCTTTCAATGCCCATAATTTTAAAGGGATAACCCACTCAAACAAGACAGCTGATGACGGGAGGTGTTGTAATTATTGTGCCTTCCCTATGGCATCACTCCCATTGTTCACACACCCACCAGTGTTGCCGCTACTACCTGTCAAAATGCAAGCCTTCTAGACCCTTTTCTCACAACTTCCCCTGAGCTTTCTCCATGCTCCATTCTATATCCTCTTGAACTTCCTACAACCCAGTTGTATCAGTAAGGATAAAAATGAAATGTAATAAGTCTTTAGACGTACTGTTTATATATACTCTATATCTGACTGGAATATCTTGCGTGGCTTCGTATCTGATATAGCTCTGCAATTCATGTTTTAAAATGAGGTGTCCCCTATAGTATCAGACCTGACAGAATGGTTAATTTTAGGAATAGACCGATTCATACCATCCAAAAAATTCCAATAGGAAAAAACAGCGCTGGTTCGCCCCAGAAGGTGCTGCTGCCATCACGCAAAGAGTTCACTTTTTCCATAGCTGCCAACGTAATAGATGTACTGAGAGAAAAGCGACATTCAGGACTGTCAGCAACCAGTGTAAAGGAGTGATAAAAAGCAAGATATATATATATATATATATATATATATATATATATATATATATATATATATATATATATATATATATATGATCAGTCCGTTAAATCCAAAATAGCTGAGCAGCGGCTTGGTTCCCACGAGTTTTGGCAAATAGCAAACAGGATCCTGAACAGAAGCGTATCTTCTATTCCAACCATCATCAATGGTCATGAGATCATCTCATCAGCACAAGACAAGGCCAAACTATCTGCCAATAAATGTGCAATTTATTCTACCCAATACAACGAAGATCATCAAGTCCCCGTATGTCCTCCTATAACAGACAGTACGCTATGTAACATACAAATATATGTGCTTGAGGTCGCCAAACTAATAAATAACCTTGATTCCAATAAAGCAACTGGCCCTGACGGCATTCCAATCTTAGTGTTAAAAAAGATTGAAGTAGAACTTGAACCCATACTTACAAAACTATTTAAGCTTTGCTTTAAGAAAAAAAGTGCTTCCCAACACCCTAGACACCCTCATCAGTGTGCTCTATATTTAAGAATTCGGATGATAAGTAATCACCCTCTACGTAGAGTCCAAAAGGTTTCCTGTGTGTCATGAGTAAATTGCTGAAATACATATTATATAATCAAGTAGTCAACAACGTCAGGTGAAATAACCGTCTTAGTGACAGGCAATATGATTTCCTTTCTGCCAGATATACAACAGATGTGCTAAATGCTATATCCCATAGGATCAGTGAATCTCTCGACAAAACCTTCATTTCTAGGGGCGTTACTATTCACATATAAAACGCCTGCGATAAGGTATGACATAAAGGCCTACTCTACAAGATTTCCAGTTACGGTATAACTGGAAATGTTTTCTAAATCATTCAATCATTGCTCCCTGATAGGCTCATAAGAGTAGTGGTTTATGGGCAGAAATCAGAGCCCCTCAGTACAAATTCTGGAGTCCCTCAGGGGTTCATGCTGTGCTCAAATGACTTCCTGACCTATATCAATGATCTCCCAAAACACATACTAAAATCATTCTTTGACATCTATGCTGATGACACGACCATCTATGGTAAAAATTCAAAGACGGTAAATGATAAAGTTCTCTCTAATTTTCTCACCTCTGGTCTTGTGGGCGTCGCATAATGAGGGAATAGGTGTATGGTTACGTTTCCTGCATCTAAAACAAAGCTCCTATATTTACATCATAAACGCTGCATATGGCATCAGTCAATGTCCAAAAAAACGTGAACCAAAAATTGGCAAAAATACGTAAATGAAAGTTTTTTTTAATTATTATTATTAATAAAGAATCGTTGTTTAATTAGAGAGTTTTTTGTTTTTTTTTATAATGAAAATTCTCTGAATTAGGGAATATTTGAAATTATTTCATTTGAACTGATTTTAAAAACATGCTTGAAAATTCGTGTGAAGACAAACAAAAAAACAAACAAATGAGCGTCTAATACAAACGCAAATAACTGAAATAGATTTATAAAAAAAATAGATATTGGTAAAAATGGTTTAAATTAAATATATTCTCAATACAAATCAAATTTATATAATAAACTTAATTAGAACATTAAAAACAATCCTTCCCATATAATCAATAATTAACCCACGCTATTTAATAAATCGGTCTCCCTTGATACGCAAATCAGGTCATCTCTTAATCGTTTATTTTGCAATAATACTATACATAGGAAGAAATGGAGTATTAAAGTAATGGACCTTTTGTATATATTAATCAAACTTGTGAAATAACAACAAAAACAGACAGGAATACGAATTTTATATATATATATATATATATATATATATATATATATATATATATATATGCATATTATTTGTACACTAAATTTACATGTTAGCCATCTTGTCACGCTTGTTTTTATGTTCTTTCAAATTCGACGCATTGTGCAGAGGGGACTTATCGATGACTTAAGCCCTTAAAAGGCGTTACAGCACTTAATTCGTAATTTTCAATGTATTAATTGTGTATTTCACATTTTATTTTTCAAGTTCCATTTTTATCTCTATTGATTTAAACTGGAAAATTTACTCCCCATGTGATGCTATGAACAACAATAATAACATTGTATAAGGGGAACTTGCATTAAAATAAATAAATATACTTAAAAAAATGGTATCTTTATTACTTTTACCATTCCTTTATCTGCCTTTAAAATAGTTATTACTAAAAACAATGTAGTTCATTAATTATTTTATTCCTTTTCAATATTCTGTGCTATTTACTTGCTTGAACTGTACTGTCCTAAATTTGTCTTGCATAACACTTTGTTTTTAATATATTAATTATTAGTAATACATGTATAGATAGAATAGAAAATTGGAAATACATATCTTATTTTCTAGCACTGATACCGTTTTGGAAGGAAGTTTGTTTGTTTTAAATTATTATTAGAGAAATCGAGAACTTTACTGTTTAAATTAATAAAAGGAACTAGGGAAATTAAAATCCACATTTTGCTCTACACACAAAACCTCTATTCCCGTCTTACTGCTCTCAAATAAACGCTCATCTTTGCACCCACATTCATTCCACTTTGATACACCGATCCTTTAGTTGACTAACATGGGTAATCGAAGAACACCAAGTAATATGCAATTAATCTATCCATGTGGTATGTAGCCTTTCTATGTAGATGTTATCCCACCATTTCTTTTATTTTCATGGTTTATATTCTCTTACAGTTTTCATGTAATTTATTACCAATTCAGTCATTTTCATACGAATTCGTTGCTAGAAGTAAATTTTCTCACAGTACTGTAAAGATAATCGTTTTGTAAATGTAAGAAGGACATCTCTCACCAATCATCCGCTTATCTATGTAGAATAGAGAAACTCCTTAAAGTAAGATATTCAATCTCTTCATCCCTGCGGGGTGCAGAAATATCTTGGGTAGACTATAGGCGCAGCGTTATCCCTCTTGGTGTAATGAATTTGTAGATATTATCAGGTCCTCCATCTAAGAGAAAGAAAACTTTGATAATAAAACTGGGGAAGGAAGGCCTCCTTTGTCATGGACGACAACCTTCATAGAACTGCTGAATCGAACAAATCCATGGGTTGCAAACCTAACTTGCTGAAAGAGTAGATAGACTCTGCCTATCGCCGGCTTCCACGCTCCTATAGAACTCCCATGATTAACCCTAGGCTTGGCCTTGTTTCCTGACTGGGCCACTGAACGCCGTTCCCCTATTTTAAAATTATCTCTTTGAGCAAATTGGGGTCGCTTGCCTGAGACATGTGCTTACTCGACTTGTTAGGGCCGTTTTTGTTCGAGAAGTTGAGGGTATACACATATATGATTTTGTGAATCATCCGTAGAATCAATAGGCATATATATACATACACCCACACACACATAGATATATATATATATATATATATAAATATATATATATATATATATATAATTTCAAAGAAAAACATTGATTCCTTTATAAAATATTTGTGGTATTACCTCCTCCCCGAAGGGTTACTTGGTTAAGGAACGTCTTAGATACGCGACCAGCTCCTAGGGGAATAACCGATATCCAATGATATCTAAACGATAGACATATGCTGGAAACATCACCGAAAACGAGTCGATCCGTCGTCGGCTATAATTCTCTGGCATGGGTCACATTATGTGTGGTCATTATAGACGTTTTTAACGTCATCACAAAGTCGGGCACAAGGTTAGAAGCTAGATATAGGCCTGATTAATATAGAAGCCGTTAGTTCCTACAAAGGGGGCTACGTCATTGTGCCGCAGCTCGCCCCCTTCCTTTTTTGTGACTTTTGCTGTGACTAGAAAATGTCATAATATCACCGGGTCATTGGCACAATGATAATTTTAAAACTTCTTTTTCTCTTCCCAAATTATTATTTATTACTCACTCCTTTTTTTTTAATCTAAATTCCTTGGAACATTTTCCAATGGCATATTATTATTAGTATTTATTTCTTTTTTGAAAAACCTTAATCGACCCTGTTATTTTTTTTCATTCAATTTTATGTACATTTTTAAACATTTTATATAATATTTGATCAATTTGTTTGTTGCTTTTTTTGTTTCTTTGAAAAAACCTTCGTCCTCCACTGTGTAGTTTTTATAGTCATTTTATTTTTATTTACTTTTTTTTATTTTTAATCTTTTCAACATTTATGTCTGTGTGTGTGTCTCTGTGTTGGTTGCAATTTCTCTTGGCTCCTGTGTATACAGGGTGCCCCCCCCCAAAAAAAAACGGACCCCAACTCTAATTAGGCCCCGTTTCTTAAAATTTTGTCCGAATGAAATGAAACTTTGGTCATAACTAGTTTATTATATTCAAAATATCACATCAAAACATTAAAGTATTTGGCCTGTTTCCCTCCGGTGATATTAAAATGCCCAGAAAAACAATTGAATATCCTCTGCGTTTTTTGTCACGCTGTGCATATTTTGCTTGTCTTTCTTTTTTCAAATTTCTTGGCCGATTTCAACAGTTTTTTTTATTTTGTAGTCGGCTTTTACTTCTGTTAGACAGGGGTAAAGTTGAGAATTCTTTAAGTTGTGGGCTATCGGAATATTTTCATCGCGTTTGAGAGTTTTGGGATTTTTGTCCGAAAGAATTAGTAATTAAAAGATTTGTCTTGTTTTCCGAAAGTAAAAGTCCCGTGAAAAGCCGGCAGTTTTTCTAAGGATATTACTGTTCACAGATACCTGAGGTGTGAATAGTGGGGGCATACCTTAATTGTGACTGTTACAATGTTTCATTTTCGGACTGACGATCGATGTTGACGGGGTGGATTCTTTCTTTGTTTTTTTAGAAACTACTCTAAAAGTGCTCATCAATGCAGGGCATGGCGGTGACTTGACCCTACCACTGGTATTATTACCAAATGGGATGTTAACCCCGTTTAACCGTTAGTTGGTTAGGGTGAAAGGTTATTTGGGGTTGGTCTCTTTCAACCAGTGTACACTTAATATTAACTCCCGATCTAAGCCTTGGGTGATATAAAACCTTTACGAAGTTTGCAACTTCTTAATTTAAATAGGAAGATGGGCCACACTATTTAGTGGCACCTTTGTCCGTTAGCGAGAGCACCTGTTATTTGGAATCCCTTAACTCTAATTAATGCGTTTTTATCTCCTCAAAAAAAAGATGTTTTTTTAGGAGCGATACTTCCGATCCAGTGTCGATAAGAACCTCTATCTGACTACCTCTTATTTTAACTAGACACCCATTCCGGAGTGCTGGTAGGGTATTTTAATTCTTCGGGTCTATTTATATTCACGAGTTTTCTTGACCGATATATTTTTTGGTGGCCAGTTTCGGTCTGCTCTCACCACGTTTTAAACATGGCATTTAGTGTTTATTATTCCCAGACGTACTCATTTCTTTGAATGTTGGTCATGGTTTAATGTCCGTGTGTCAGATCTCTGTAGCGGTCGGTGGTTAGTGGGCTTCGAGTTTTGAGTTTTCCTGAAGTGAAGTTATTTAATCTTTCTTCCGGTGAACGTCGCCGGTCTCGTTATAGCTTATTATAGCTGGAACGCCCTTGCTGCAGTTTTGCCGAAGCACACCCTAGAAAATTATACCTTACAGCGTTACAACTGCAGTGAGGTTCGGTTTTGGGTATCCGAAATCTAGTTGGTGCCCACCTTGGTCGCTGATAACTGTAAAACCTATTATTTAAGAAGGGCTGCTCCTTCTGGAAGCCATATTTGAGTCGCTCATAAAACATTTAGCTTTGTCTACCAGCAAAAAAGGGGTACGATAATGTTGTCAGATTCGATCTGATCACATCCTCTTTAATAAAGGATTTATTTAACGAATCTCTGAAGAATTCAGCTAACTGCACTTGCACATCTGGGCCTTCCCTAATATCTGCGTCCCAATAGGCTTACTTAGCAAGTTTATTCATCCTACTTACTAAGTCGGCGAGTACTTCACCTCGATCTTGCTTTATTCTTATTAAAGCCCGAGCCGCGTCGACAGCATTTGTAAACTCGCCGTACTGGCCTGCAATTTGATCGTGCAGATCCTTACTGGTGCAGTTCAGATGATCATCGAGAAATTCTCCGATCATTTCCGATAATAGACCGTCCGTAAAAACGTACGCTAGGTTTAATAGCTCTGGGTCTGGTAGATCCGCTCCTTCTTTTTTCAGAGCTGCTTGCCATGCCCCAAAATCGGAGTGTATTCCAGTAAAATTGGGATCTTCGATCCACCTCTGAGGAATCTCTTAAATTGGGGTTGCTTTGGGGGTTTCTGTCAGGGTTACCTCACCCTAAGCCTTTGGTTAAATAACCTTGGCCCACAAGGCAGTGGAGGTCCAGTTATGCGGCGCAGGACACTTGCCGTTCATCAGAGCCCCGTCTGCGTGGCAGTGGTCACGACGTGCACGTGGGGTTGATTTGTCTGGGAGAAGCACAGAAAGACGCTGGCATCTGTGTGCTTTTAACACACGTCCACACCAGACCTTGACGACCACACCACACCACATACATACGTTTAAACACCAAGCTCTATCCACAAAATATTCTCTGCAAATTCTTAAAACCAAAAAATTGGCAGAGTAACCAAAAAAGCAGAGAAAATAATCACCTACCTTAGTTTTTTCTTAAGAGGGCTGGGGTCTTTTTTTCTCTGTAGATGGTGGGTTTTAGTGGCTGTTTTTGAGTTGAGTTCTTCGTTGTTGTGTTTCCGTCGATTTTGATTATTTTTTTATTACTTTTCTTTCTTTTTTTTGTCTGTGGATTTCTAGTGGCTATTTTTTTGGATCTTGTGTCCGTGGATTTTTTCATAGGGTCGTCCTATGCGAGAAACAATCCTGGTCACGGCACCAATGCGGTACTACCGCCTCCCCGGAAGGGTTACTTCGTTGTGGAACGGCTTGGGAACGCAACCAGTTCCTAGCGGAATAAACGATATCCCAGGATATCTAAACGATAGACACATGCTGGAAATATATACGAAAACGGTTCGATCCGTCATCGTCTATAACTGTTCGGCATGGGATGCACTATGTGTAGTCATTACAGGCATCTTCCCATCGTTGGCATCATTGTGTCGTTACAGGAAGCTTTCGGTCGTCGGTATGGTATGCTCAAACGAATGCATATTTATAAAAAATATATAAATTATAAAACATTAACGAGTAGGAAACATATTTAATCAACCCATCCCCTATAGCGACCAAACCTCAACTGTTTTAAAACAATCAAATTATATTTCATTTTCCATTTTTTTCATTGAAAGAGAGAGAAAGGGAGCGAATGAGAGAAATAGAGAAAGAAAGAGAGAGAATGAGAAAGAAAGAGAGAGAGGGGGAGAGAGAGAGAGAGAAATATGCGTTTCACGCAATGTTTAATTTTTCAACGAAAGAGAGAGAGGGGGGGAGAGAGAGAGAGGGAAATATGCGTTTCACGCAATGTTTAATTTTTCAACTTCAGATATCCGCGTTTATTTTTTACGTTACTTTACACAGATGAAGTTGCATAACACCTGTCATTCAAATCCAACCGACATGCTCTAACGTTTCCAAACCCACAAAACACATGCATGAAAGATTTTTAACTTCATCAGAAGGCACATGTTTAGACGAGAGATATAGGGGTTATTAATGTAAAAGGGGATACGTCATTGTGCCACAATTAATTCTAACAATACACGTAATATTTCTTTTTGTGATATATGACACGATTTGGTATTACATTCTAAATTGTATAATGATTAAATCAGTTAGCAATATATATCTATTAATGTATTTATTGTATATAGCGTTTTAACTGTATACCAAATACCGTTATGTCACAGGTACACGCACACAAACAGCTACCACACATCGTCGAAACATTGACCGTATTTTAATCATAGAAGATGTTTTACGCAAACATATGCTCATCACCCTGTAGATAAATGCAACAACAGCTTGAGGCATAAAAAAAAATTAAAAAAAGGCCACCAAATACTTTTGCGACTCCCTTCGTTGCATATCGCTCGGTTCATCTTCGACGCACGCAAACAAGCAGGAATCGTATATGTTATGAATGAAAACACTCGATGCTCTTTAACTTCCCTTAAAACTAATGAGATAAAAACCACTCTATCGGTAAGGTAACAAAAGTACAACACATGATCCTTCTAGCTACATTCTTATTATGAATAAATGAATATAACTATATTATACAAACACCCCCCATATATATATATATATATATATATATATATATATATATATATATATATATATATATATATATATAATTTAGTTAGTTCAAAAATATTAATATAGTATTTTATTTTATACATATTTTCTCTCCTCTCACCGTTTTCACGGCTTCAGCAAACGCACAGTGTCGTATATGCCGAATTCCGTTTTTGTCCTCACAAATCTCTGGAATTATTCCGGTAAGTCTTACCCTCTTTCCCAAAAAAACACACACCAACAATAGATTTCTCTTTTCCTCACCACGCCCCTGTTTATTGGCAGCAAACTGAAAATACTTTCTGTAATATGTAGGGAAGTGCATTAGAAGATATATATATATATATATATATATATATATATATATATATATATATATATATATATATATATATATATATATATATATATGACACAGTGTGTGTGAGTTATTTATAAAAAAATTAAAATAAAAACCGTTGACCATTTCTTGAAAAAAATTCACTCCAAGCTAAATTATATCTGACAGTGTCTTTAGAAATTCTTTGCCAAAACATCCACCCGGGTAATATTCGGACACCTTAATATACATGATCTAAAAATACCGGTTTTTTCTCAATGAAAAAGTAATTATAAAGGGCAATATTTTACGTTACACCATCAAGTGTTATAAAATAATTTCAGCAACACATTTAATCTTAAAAAAATATTAATTTTAATCTGAAAAATAATTAAATTGGTGAACATTTTACAATTGGTCTAGTCATTCCTATGTTTAACTCAATTATGTCCATATGCATACCTTTAGTGAGTGTGTCGTTTACAATATAAAAATTTTCACATTCAACTTTAATATATTCGCGTATAAATGCACGTGTCAACAATACAATTATATAGGTAGAATCTATTTTAATGCAATATTGTAATGTCGAGTGCATGCAGTATATATATGTATATATATATATATATATATATATATATGTGTGTGTGTGTGTGTGTCTCTCTCTTCATGTATATATAGATATATGTGTTTATATATATATAAATATATATATATATATATATATATATATATATATATATATATATATATATATATATATATATATATATATATATATATATATTCCGTTTTAAAACAGGGTAGTGTTTGAATATCTGGTTACACGTTTGATATACTTCTAAAACCTGTTTTAAACGCCATACAAGGTCCTACAATGTGTATAGTTCACAGGTTATATTCTAAGTTATATTTCCAAAAAAATCAATTCCCGTCCAGAAGAATAAAATCATAATAAAATTACCGTTATTTCAAAATGAGCTTCCTCTATTAGAACTATTTAGACGATTTAGGCTGTGTCTTACTATATGAAGCAAAGTTTCAACTCCAGACTTACTAGGCCTTTTGGTCAAGATCAACGTGTACTGTCTGTTCTCCAGATACTGTACTGCCATTTCTTGTTCTCTTTCGGTGCAGGAGAAATCCTTTATGACTGAGACAATTTTTTATTTTTGTACCTTTTCTCCACGTTAAAAAACGACCCTGGTGTCTAACTCTGTCCCGTTGGGAGGCATTGTAAATAGGTACTATATGAAGCAAATCTCTGACGCTACCTTAAATCGTCTGGAAACGGCAGAAGATATGACGTAATGAAATATAAAAAAGAAATTCCCTACATATTTAAAGCAAAGTGATTTCATAGGGAAAATGAGAATACCCAATTTTCGGAGACAAGACTACATACATTATTACATAAAAACATATGCATATACATATATATATATATATATATATATATATATATATATATATATATATATACATACTGTCTACTGTATTTGGCTCACTTTGCAATGTATTCGTACATTGCACGACCGCGTTATTCGCCTTTCACCAGAGTTGCAGGTAATATACAAGCTAATTCACCACTTTCTCAGTCTGCCCACATCTTTACTCTCGCTATAAATTACCGACCCTCTGCTCAATAACATAGCGATTGTATTTAGAAAAGTGAAAAGAATCTTTCTGAAAGTAGAAATGAAAATATAAGCTATTTTAAGGAAAGATATTATCAATTTATACCCTTAAATATTGCAGCATTAATAATGTAATTGTATAATGTTCAACGGATATTTTGATAAATCTTTATGGTGAAGTATTTTAATTGACGAAATTATTGTATTTTTTCCTATACTATCCTGTATATATTTCTGCATTTACACTAGTCCTTTTCCTTGGATGCTGACGTATATATATATATATATATATATATATATATATATATATATATATATATATATATATATATATATATATATATATATATATGATGGTATTATTATTATTATTATTATTATTATTATTATTATTATTATTATTATTATTATTATTATTATTAAAGGTCAGATCCATGTAAATACACCACAGACCAGATTAGTTTGACAAGAGTATTTGGAAAAGGATTGGCCTGGACTCAGTATTCAAATGTTAAAAGTGATTACATATTGCAATCCTGGGAATGCAGCCAATTGTTCATTGTTCTTATAAAAAGTAGAATTATTAATTATGTTGGCTAAAAGAAAGGGCAATACGCGTTTTACGAAAATTGTTAACAAAATCCGTAAAAAACAACCAATTTAGGATTGTTTTTGTTTGTTTACAACCACGCATGTGCACATGTACTTTAAACGTGAAAGCGTCACATATTGGCCAAGTTTCCGACGTAACTGACACGGAAATCTTGACTTATTTAAATAAGTTCGAACCAGTTAGTAAGTTGCCTCCTCTGGGAGTGTAAAGGCGAAAAAAAGATCATTTAATCGTAAAAGCTTGAAGTCTTGATTCATCCATAATCCGAATGATAAAATAAAGACTCATCATTTATATTTCGAACTTTTTGTTCGTTGCTCTGAAAAGTAGATGCGTTTTTGTCTGTCATCTATCAATGAACTTTTATGTGGCTCGATCATCTTAAACTATCTTCCCTTATAAAAGCCTGCCCATGTCAGAAAGTTATCTCTCTTTGTATAAATGAATCAGTGTCATCTGTAAATGACAGATATACAGTCTCCATGTATACCAACTCAACTATATACGTTCTTCGAAATATGTACACACGAGATAAACACCATGTAAAATATGCACTGCCCCGTCCATATATTCACAGCTGTTTGTTTAATATGTATGTATGTATATATATATATATATATATATATATATATATATATATATATATATAGAGAGAGAGAGAGAGAGAGAGAGAGAGAGAGGTATGCATAGATATGCATATACATATATATATATATATATATAGATAGATAGATAGATAGATTGATAGATATAGATAGATATGTATTGGTAGGGATTTATGATGCTAACTTATATTTTGCTTAATTATATACAGTTACTATCTTTGTGGCAATTAAATAGTAAGCCCGCACTTTTACTTAGGCCCTTTAAACATTATAATCATGAATATGAAAAATTCTTATTTATATTAATTTAACTTACAATTTTTAGTAATTGGGTTTCCGACGAAAATTCTAATGCCAATAGATAAAAATATGCGATACGCATGAGTAACATTTAACTCTATAATATCTACATTTGCATACTTATATAATAAATAATGCTAAAACGACGACAGCTACACTTTCTCATTATTACACAAAAAACTACTGTCCTCATGATGGTACATAATTTAGATATATTTCTTAATAAATTGCCTGGTTATTCTTGTTTTTTTTTCAATGCGTAAATGCTAATTATGCCATTTATTATTTTATTAAGATCGATTTATTGATTCGTCATCTTTTTGTTAAAATATAAAGAATTGTAAATTCTTGTAGTTTGTTTTTCATGTGTAATTGGATTTAATCAACGGAAATGTGAACGAAATAATATAATAAGAAATAATAGCAGAACATTTTACATTTAGATGTAAATATGGTATTCCGTGTTGCTGGACTTGTCTAGATGCTCGTAGAAAGAGAAGTGCTATCCTAATGCATCCTACTCCTAAAAATTACTAATGTTTTCATTTCTTCTCTCTTAATGATTCGATTCGTAATTTGTAATTGTGTGTATTTTAATAATATATATATATGCATTTATTGTCTTAATTGTTGTTTCATTGGCTTTTTCAAATGCCCCCTCCTACAAAGCTAGCAACACACCAGCAACGTTCTCTCCCAGCTTAAATAAATGAGTAATTCTACGCTCTGAACTAAAGAAAGCTTGAGATAAAAATAGCTTAGACAAGATAAATTTTCCGAAATTAACACATACATGGATTTATTTTTTCTACCGTAGAATTCAGAAGAACTGTATTTAAGTAATATAATTAATATCTACAATTACCATATACTCACTTGTATTAATAAAGACGCCTCGTTGATATCTATACCAACCCACTGGATAAACTTATAATTTATTTTACTATATGTACAGTTATCTTAGCTGCGGCACTAGGACTATTTTTTGAACAGATACAATGGTGTTTCTCTTTACCTCCAAACCGACTGACTTTGTCTATCCTGCATGCTAAATAGGACATTTTCTCTGTTTCCCAAGACAAATCATTACTTGAAACCTTAAATCCTTATGAAAATCTACTGTATTCTGTAATATAATAACCATGTTTCTTGAAAGCTTACAATCTTCTCTACTCCTCCTAAAACTGCCACTAAATCTCTACATTACAAACGCTTTAGTAGTGCAATACTTAGCTTCCGGCTCCTAACATTCATATGATAACCGCCTAACAGTCATCACTAAACATCTATACATTTCTACCTCTTATACATGCATTAGGTTCATTCTTATCCAGTTAGGTACTTACTAGCCAAACTATGTACTCAAATGCAAAACGAGCTTAATTACATAACAATGCTTCTTCCTAGATGGTTTTGCAACGATTGATACAAAACTAAATCCGATATTCCGTGTTATGCAAAACGCTCCATGGCCGTAAATGAAAACTTAAAATATATTCCTTCAATAGTAGAAACGCACTTAACACCTACAACTTCTGTCTATTCGCATCTACTGAAAACTTGCCCAAATATCTATTTACTTAATTATACATATGGACTACGCCATGACTTAAAATTTACCTCCAGTCATACCCGTGCTCTACTGCACCTACATCTTAACCCTCTTGTAATCTAACATATACAGAGACTGGGATGATTGCTAAGCTCAATCACTAAGACCTTCTTACAGAGTAACCTTATCCTGTACCTTAGTATACATATAAATAACATTTTTAAAATTAAAAATCTGAAGGTAAAAGTCTTAATCCAGACTAAGGCCTTTCTAACAAGTTTGTTCACGTAGTTACTTCCTCTGAATGAGCTTTTTTTAAAATAAGAATGCCATAGCAATGCCACTAAATCACTTTGAGGATTTTAACTATTCGGTAGATATATAACCTCTAGAAACAAACCCTGTAACATTAACTAACCAAGGGGTCGGAGAAATACCTGGATTATTACCAGGTGCGGAGCAAACCCTTTTGGGGCTGATGGACCTAGTAGATCGTCCTAGATCATCTGTCTATGAGAAGAAACACTCTAAACTAAACCTAAGGGTAGGGAGTTCTCTGCAGTCTTAGATGACAACTTTCCTAGAACTAGGGTCTCAAATAAATTACCGGTCTGCAAACCTAAACTGATTAAGGAGTAGATAGGCTCTGTCTATCGCCCGGCTTCTAAATTACTTCTTTGCCTATTTAGTCAGGCGCAGATATGCTATCACTGAGTTTTGGCGAAATATTCAGTGGTAAATCTTGTTTATTGTCTAGGGCAATGAGCGCCGTTTTCCCCAGCCAGACACAACCCACCCCTCAATCCGGCACTTGAGAGATCTTGAGTAGCACATACCCATGTGCAATTACATTAGGTTGGCCTTCTGATGGGTTGAGGTACCGGATTGACAGTTCCTGGCTGCTGTTTCTCACTGGCAGTAGAGGTGCCCTAACTCTGTGGTAGCGCTTATATCCTTTGCCCAACCAACAGTTGTATAATATCGGGATGTTTGTAGTGCCATGCCGTTCATGGAAAGGGACACTGCACTCATCTCCGATGATCTTTCCTGGGGCCACATTCTTATTTGAAGAAAAGTCAGCTTATGGTCTACTTGTGTTGCATGTCTGATAGACTTAAAATCTCTTGTTCAGCTCCCCGATACCTACCTGAAACTTATGATGACGGTACAATAAAAAAATAAGCTTAAACCAGGCTTAGGGTCAAACAACTCCAACTGGCCTCCTCCCTTGATTATTGTATTCACGATCATCCGTCGGCTTAGAACGAATTTATCTGACGTTGAAGCATTTCCCATAACAAATACTCCGGATATCTTAGCAGGAATTGAGACTAACGTCCATTCCTCCATCCCCTCTATCTACGTTAACATGCCTGGATATCTCCCACTCTGCCGTAACGGCTCTGACAGACATATGAACGGACATCTACACTTGTAACACGTGGCTAAAGAAACAAACCTAGAATCGGACGAGCAAGCCTTTATATGCTTTAGACTAAACATGCGACATAGCATTAGCTACTTTTATTTTCTCTACGCTTTCCCTCAACCCAGGACTGCCTCATTATAAACAAAGTCTCTCTCTCGACACTGGCGCACAAGTGCATGCATTTGGTGATTTAATGTCCACCGCAAAAACTGGCTTGGATTCTCTACTATATGATAGTCCAAATCGCCCTAAACTCTAGACCAAAAACTGAAGAGCCAGTGCTCAAAACAACGAGATATTAAAAAATGCTGACTAGGAAGCCATCAGAGATGTTATCAGAGATGTCCTATGGGAAAATATTTTCTGTTCCTGCTGAACAGTGCGAAAATGACACCACTGAATGGTTCAAAACGGCAATTGAAGCACCTATTACAATGCGGAAATTTTATAGCAAGCCCCACTCTCTCCAAATGTTTACTTCTACTTGCGCAACTGGCATTGCTCAAAGGCATCATGCATACCGCAGATTTACCCGACATAAGCCCAGTTTACACAGAAGGGAGTTTAAAGAAGCTCGAAAAACGTCAACAAAGAAATTGCGACCGCTAAGGGAGAATTCAGGGAAACCATAAAAACACACATCAAATCACACAAATTAGGAACTCTAGACGTCTGGAAAATCTACAGAGTGCAGGAAGTAATGGACAAACAACAATTCCCCCACAACGAACAACCACAAGTATGTTTGCTAAGCAACCGAAAAAGCTAATATGCTTGCCAGTCGGTTTGCCTCCAAATCCACACTAGATTCTTCCAACCACCCCTACCTGAATTTTCTCTGCGGACAGACGCCACGCTAGACGAGCGAAAATCGCCTATGGTCAGGAGCATGCTATTATAAAAACGTTGACACTTCAAAAGCGTGTGGACCCGATCTCATCCAAGCTGTACTATTAAAATATGCTTAGACGAAGTAGCTCAAGTTCTCTCCAAACTCTACAACAAATGCCTTAATGAATCTTGGTTTCCGGGCTGTTGGAAACTGCTTCTGTGGTACCAGTATTAAAGAATTCGGGCCAAAGAACTCACCCGTACAATTATCGCCTCATTAACACCCCCTTTTTCGCCAAACTATTTTAGACCATATTTAATCATGCTCTAGTCCAATAACGTACAGATGCAAAACCTCTGACTGACCAACAATATGGATTTAGACAAACCCTTTCCACAGAAGACATACTCACTGTAATCTCAGAACGCATATACCATTCACTGGACAAAGCGGGGGAGGGCTGAGCGGTAGCTCTAGATATATGTAAGGTTTTTTACCGGGTATGGCATGGGGGTCTCCTCAGGTAAATTAGATCATACGGTATCACTGGTAGAATACTTTACATAATTAAATCCTTCTTGGATAAGGGAAAAAATCCAGGTAGTCCACGACGGTAGTACATCTAAACAAAATGATATAAATGCGGGAGTGACTCAAGGTCTATCCTTGTTCCTAATATTCATAAAAATTGCTCCGAGATGTGTATACATGCTGATCGCACCACACTCTATAACACGCACGACAGGAAAAGAAATGCACACATATTTATAGGAATTGCAAAAACACTAGAGTAATACCTCCAATCAGTAGTGGAATGGGGACAAAAATGGATGGTCACATTCAATGCTGCCAAGACTAAACTGGTTTCCTTCAATAATTACAATAAACCTTCTCTGCCACTAATAGCAATGCCAGTGACTCTTTATCTGGGAGTACATCTTTCAAACTGCTTGGACTAACGGTCACATGAAACATTAGTTTTAACAATTACATTGAAAGCATTGCCAGGGCCGCTGCGATGAATCTAGGCTCTCTACATTGTGCTAGAAAACCACTAACGTCATGTACCTCGATAAGGCCACCATTCGCCCATGTATGGAGTATTGCTGTCATATTTTGACTGGTGCATCTGCTACTAGTCTCGCGCTCCTTGACAATGTTCAAAAGAGAATCGCCAATCTGTTAGGCCCTGAACTGGCATCTAAGCTTTAGCCTCTGTCCCATCAACGAGAAGTTGCATCCCTCTCCCTGTTCTACAAGTGTTTTAATGATGAATGCTTTGGCGAATTGCATACACTTGTGACCCCACAGGGTAAACCCCCTCGACAAACCGGACAGGCAGCTAAATCCCACACCCCACTCAGTAGAGGTCTCTATATGTAAAATATTTTTCTACTCTAGTAGTTTCTTCCCCAGAACTGCTAAGGTTTGGCATTTTATGCTTTCCCAAATGTACTGACATGCAGAAGTTCAAGTGTAACGTGGACCGACATATTGATGTCAAATCCCTAGATAGAACCCCAGTAGTTATTGCCCCAGATATTAGCCCACTACACCTAACTGGGAATTTGCCTAGTTTGGAGTTGAAATGTAAATAAAACAATATGTCGGAGAGCTCGTGCTGCACATACTTTATCTATCTTCTATTCCTCCTATATATTCTGTTTTGGTTTGTGTGTATCGATATTCATATTAAAACCCCTCTTCTCTATTTATTTAAAAAGAAAATACAAATTTCTTATATGGGGGGGTTGGAATTACATCCACTAGCAAAACGGCCTAGCTAATTTGCATATTCTTTTAAACATTCATTTGCATTAATTCCCTATTAGTTGCCTCGGTCTTTTAATGAGATATGCATCTTTAGTTTACCATTACCTGTAATCATAGTCATGCTGATATTCTACATGATTTATACTTGAATAATATTAGCTAAAAAGTATATAGTAAATACAAAATCGTTTCCTCATATATACCTCCTTACGTATATATGTTTGTTAAAAAGGTCAATCCATCTATCTATCCCTATGTCTCTCTCTCTCTCTCTCTCTCTCTCTATATATATATATATATATATATATATATATATATATATATATATATGTATATATATATATATATATATATATATATATAACTGAACGTATCTTTGTATATGTCTGTGTGTATGTCTGTGTATCTGTCTGTGTCAATTTCCCTACAAAATAAATCTGTCAATTTTTAGTCTACAAACTTGTAATTTGATATTAATGGGTACTGATATTAGGGGAAATCTGGGTGATCAGTTTTGTGTCAGAAATTTGGTTGTTAAGGGGTCAAAGTTTAACGAGTTTACCTTTGAGAACTCTACCAAACTCCTCCGAGAATTTTGTGTCTAAGCATTTGAAATGTCAGTTATAAATTACTTGGACATGGATCTAACTTAATAACTTGATTAGAGCCCTAAACAATCACTGTTAATAGGGGACAAAATCAAAAAAAAAACCGTTTTCTTTTGTTGTTGTTTTTTTTTTGGCTCAGAATACACCTTACATCTGGGCAACGCAGGGCATACATGTTAGTATATCTATGAGAGTGAACGTGTATGTATGTCTGCTTACGTGTCTCTCCATGGGTGTACATTTCCCTACACAATAACTCTTTCAATTTTTAGTTTACAGATTGGAGATTTGACATACACTGTACCAAGAGTTGGGAAAAGATAGTGATCGGTTTTCGGCAAGAAATTGTGCTGTTAAAGGATCAAAGAACAATAGTACTACCGGCAATTTTTCGTTTAAACACTTCAAATTTTAGATATATGGTCCTATGAAATTGATCTAAGATTATAACTTGATTTGAGCCCAACAAATAAATTTAAAGTTGTCATAATAGGAGGCAAAGTTTTAAAAAACTGATTTTTTTTCTTTTTTTTTCACCGTTTTTTTTTTCCTTAGCATACACCTCCAAACACCCGGGCAACGCCGGGCAACGCCGGGCAACGCTGGGCAACGCTGGGCAACCATGCTAGTTTGTTTATATTTTAATTTTTTTATATTTTGGATTCCATATTTAAAGTGTTATTAGTTGTGTTTTTTTTTTCAACCGCCCAATGTTATGATCGGTCATGAGATTGAACGCACTTTGCACGTGGAACAAACAGTGCACATTGACCAAATAGGCATTCCTTCTTAGAAAAATAATAACAGCGACATCTTTGATATCTGCGTACCTGAATAAAAATAAATAGGAAAATAATTGCAGCATGCTCTTTCCTTTATATATTACATCCGTTAATATTTCATGTGCTGTGATTTTAATTTGTTAATATTTTGTTTATTTTATTTCATTTACAGTGAATAATATTAAATCGCACATGATGAAAAATAAAGAATTTACAATTTTATTAATTTTAAGTACAAAATATACGACAAATATATATAATTTATACACTGCTAAAGCATAAAAGACCTTACCGTGGGCGGGCAGTGGATCAAATAAAAGTTATTTTTTTTTATTTCTCTTTATTTACAGCGAATTATATTCTATTATATATGGTAATATTTACACAATTAAGAGGTGTATCCAATACAATCTAAGTTAGAAATATAACGACAAATATATATATATATAATTCATAAACTACAAAAGAGACGCTGGCATTATGTTGGGCGGGAAGTTGATCCTACTAATCACAATAGTTTTTTACATGGGAATGTACTTCCACTGGGCAACGCCGGTATATGAGTCCTGCAATGTTTTACTATCAATGACCATTATTGAGTAAATGTCTATATAGTAATGTAGTAGTACTTTATTTTTTTTTCAAATTGGTTATTAGGAGTGTAAACAAAGAAAATGCTTGACATCTCTATTCCCACTTGTTCTCATACATGGTAACTTTACAGCAAATCATAGTTTAAAGTGACATTTGAAGGTTTAGCCATAAGATATTAACGCTCAAGAAAAAAAAAGTTAAAGTTTCAATGGCATACGTTCGGCGCATAATGATTTATAACGAACAAATTTATACATATATATATATATATATATATATATATATATATATATATATATATATATATATATATATATTAGTTTGTTATTCGCCATTGAAATCTAACTCTCTCTCTCTCCCTATCTCTCTCTCTATATATATATATATAGATAGATAGATAGATAGTGAAGGAGAACCCCCTCATGAGTGAAACAACAATCGTCCCTTCTACCATCCCCCTCCCATACCTATACCCCCTCCAATGCCCCCTCTGGGGGACAAAATCTCCCCCACCCAGGAATCGATCCTGGGTCTAGCCATAACCACATGGGGAGACAAATAAATAGAAACATGAAAAAATCCCCTATACATATTGTAAATACACCCCTCTTTCTAAACAAACACAATATAAGGAATACCCGAAAAGACTAAACGAAAAATTACAATACTAAAATCCAATAATCCAAAAAATAAATGCCAAAATAGAATGAAAGCACCCCTACCCTTATTTCAGAAGAGCAAGCCCCCCTCCCTACGCATACACATTAATACCGGCCTCACCTCGGACCACAGTCGCCTTCCTAAGGAAGCAAATAACCCCAAAATACTACAAAACAATATACACATTCCAAAACCAACAAAAGCAAACACACACTTGCACACACACGAACACACGCACACCAACACACACACATACACACACTACCCCGCCCAAAAGGAAAAGAAAAAAAAAACATTAGCAGAAAGAGATAGCCAAGTCAGTGGTCTCCCTCGACAAGCCCAGTAAAAAGCAATTAACTGTAATAAAAATTGAGAATACAAATGATTATTAAACACTTACACGCCTCCACCCTTGGAAAAACTTCAAATTAACTACGAAAGTCGCCATTTTTACATCTCCAACACATTTGAAAATAATTTCTTACGAAGACTCATCGCAGAACGTCTGAAACGCGCGCAAAAACGATTGCAATTACTTAAACACATTATTACAATGATCCACACATAATTCCTAATGACAAACCAAGACATGGAATAATAAAATAATGTATAAAAT